>NC_047087.1:136893336-137233336 GCF_902459505.1 Geotrypetes seraphini
AGGCACTCAAGTAGGTGAATCCCAAGCTCAAGGCTGCTCCAGTTGAGCCATAACTTAGCCATTTACCCAGAGCAGCCTGGTCATAAAGAAAAATGTGAGAGTTGCCAATGTTATAAAGACAGGTTAGCCAAAATAGCTTGACCAAATGCACAGTCAAACACTAATATGAAGTGAAGGTTTTAATCAATGACCAAGTTGCTGCAGAAATAGTGAGGCCTAATTTATTTGCTTACAGGAGTGCTTGTTTGTTCATACTTAACGTGACCATTTATTTTTTTCATCAAAAGGGGACATCTATTAATTGTCAGTCCCGACCCCAATTCCGCCCTAGCCCCACCCCAATCCTGCCCTATTCCCGCCCCCAATCCCACCCCCAATTTCTTCCATTCATTTTTCATGTACACATAATATCTTCATGTTAATTCATAATGGTAACCTTAAAATAAAATAAAAAACTACAAAGCACACTATATGCAAAGAAAATGTTAATTATCATTTATATTTGGGGGGGTTTCAAAGATGTCAAAGCAAATGACTTTAAAATATGCAATGTCACTTCAGTAACTATAGAAAAATAGACAAATATAGTGCAAAATATAGACAGCAGATATAAATTCTTAAAACTGACACGTTTTGATCACTAAATTGAAAATAAAATCATTTTTCCTACCTTTGCTGTCTGGTGATTTCATGAGTCTCTGGTTGTGTTTCCTTCTGACTGTGTATCCTTTTTTTCATTTCTTTCTTTCTGCACTCAGGCCCAACAATTGTCCCTTTCTATTCCCTCCCTCCTTCCTTCCTATGTCCTTAGTGCCCCCAGTGCCTCCTTCCCATGTCCATAGTAGCCCCCAGTGCCTCTGTCCTGTGTCCTTAGTGCCCCCAGTGCCTCCTTCCCATGTCCATAGTGCCCCCAATGCCTCTGTCCTGTGTCCTTAGTGCCCCAGTGCCTCCTTTCCATGTCCATAATGCCCCCAGTGCCTCTGTCCTGTGTCCCTAGTGCCCCCAATGCCTACTTCCCATGTCCATAGTGCCCCCAGTGCCTCCTTCCTATGTCTTCCCTTTGCCTTTGTCCCTCCCCCAAAGCCAGCCTGCCTGCCTACCTCCTTCCCTTCCTCCAGTGCCTGATTCAACGCCCCCACCCCGTGGATTCAACCCCCCACGATTCACCCCCCCCCCCACGGTTTCAAAACCCCCACCTGCCCATCTGTCCGTCCGTGTACCGCCGCTGCCTGCCAGTCTACCTCCCTGCTGCCCCGATTCAAATTCTGGGCCGGAACGTCCTCTCCGTCGGGAAGAAGGCAAGAAGCAGTGGTGGCAGCCCAGGGTTTGAATCGGCACAGCAGGGAGGGAAAGCGATCGCCTGTCCTAATGTCCCCGCGCACAGCTTCGGGATGCTGTCCCTGAAAACGGAACATTTCGGTGTCCTGAAATGGTGGGTCAGGACAACGGGACGGTCGGTCCGAAAATGGGACTGTCCCGTTGAAAACGGGACGTATGGTCACCTTATTCATACTACTACTCCTGCTTATCATTTCTATAACACTACTAGACACATGCAGTGCTGTAGATTAAACACACAAGAGATAGTTTCTTATCAATAGAGTTTACAACATAATTATGACAGACAAAACATGACAAAAACGATTAATCTAATGTAAGGAATTAAAGAGGGAATGATAAGGCAGATAAGGTAGAGGACTATAGAGGGAATGATAAACCGATATGAATGTCTTACAAGTAGGTTGGAGTTAGGACTTAAAAGCAGTTTAAAAAAGTAGGCTTTTATTACTACTACCCTGTTTCCCCGAAAATAAGACCTACCCTGAAAATAAGCCCTAGCATGATTTTTAAAGATACTCCTAATATAAGCCCTACACCAAAAATAAGCCCTAGTTAAGATTGACCCCTGAAGCCACCCCGACACTCCCCGACTCCATCCCTGACACTAGTGCTGCCCGATTTGCCAATTATCTCTCCCTTCTTCTCCACCCCAATTCTTCCTCTTTTTCTTCTTCTCCCCCCCCATGTGCAGCATCTTTCCTCGCCTCTAACCATCCCCTTATGCAGCAGGAGCCTTCCCTCTGCTGCATCACTGATGACAACATCAGCGACATGACAGAGGGAAGACACACAGCATAGGGAAGGCCCTGGTGGGGAAGACAGCAAAGCAGCCCATTCAGAGCACTGCCTCTGTTTTTGGAGGCCTTGGAAGCTGCTCCACAAGGGGATGGATGAGAGGCGAGGAAAGATGCTGCACCGGGAGGGGGGTAAAGAAAGGAAAGAGGAAGAATTGGGATGGAGGAGAGGAAGTGACAGATGATTGTTGTACATGAAAAAATATAAGACATTCCCTGAAAATAAGCCCTAGTGTGTTTTTTGGAGCACAAATTAATATAAGACCCTGTCTTATTTTCTGGGAAACACAGTACTATTACTATTAACATCTCCAGAACGCTACCAGATGCACACAGCACTGCACAGAGTCACAAAGGAGACAGTCCCTGTTCAAATGAGCCTAGTGGCCTAGTGGATAGATCTACAGCTTCAGCACCCTGAGGTTCTGGGTTCAAGCCCCATGCTACTCCTTGTGAGCCTGGATAAGTTACTTAATCCTCCATTACCCCAGGTACATTGGATAGAATGTGAGCCCGCCGGGACAGATAAAGAAAAATGCTTGAGTACTTGAATGTAAACCGCTTAGACAGCCTCCAACTGCTGGCTATGGTAGGTGAGCTGTAGTGCTGGGAAAAATTTTCCGATTAAATTTGGCCTATTGAATTGATTATTCGATATACTTTTCCCACCCAATAGGGCATTTTTTCTTTCAAATATCCTGGTGGGTTTATTTTGTTTAATCCAAAAAACAAAAATGAAAAAAGTTCACCCAAAAAAATTCCATAAATTTAAACAGATTAAGAGAGTGACCCTATACCATATCCTCTATAATAAAACCCTTACCCGTGCATGTGCAGTTGACATGGCGTGATCCCTGCTGCCATGATTTCTGCTTCCGTGCCATGTTCCAGGCATATGGGGCAGTGAGATGAAAGGAATGAGGTCTGGAATTGGCAGTGGAGGAGAAAGGTACAAATAAAAGCAACTTATCTGAGGAACAGAGTTCTCAGAGAGGCGTGTAAGGAGAGAGGAGAGATTCTGATGGGCTGCAGAATGAATACACTTGTAGGTTAGTAATAGGAGTTTAATTTGTATGAGAAGATGGATAGGTAGCTACTGAAGTGATTTGAGCAGAGTAGTAAGGTGAGTGTAGTGAGGTTGGCAGAAGATAAATCATGCAGTAGAGTTTTGCACAGATTGTAAAGGGGGAGGCAGTTCAGCGGGAGACCTATTAGAAGTAAATTTCATTAGTCTAAGTGTGAAGTTACGAGGGTGTGGACAAGGGTCCAGGTAGTAAATTCAGAGTGGAAGAGGCACATTTTAGTGATGTAGAGATAGAAGTGACAGATTTTAGTGGTCTGTAGGAGGTGCATAGAAAATGAGAGGTCAGAGTTGGACAACTCCAAGGTTACAAGCAGAGGAGACAGGAATGATAACAATATTATTTACAGAGATGGAGAATGGGGGAAGAGGAGTAGAGGGTTTAGGATGAAAGAGGAAAAGTTCGGACATGTTTAGTTTTAGGTGGCGGTGGGAAATCCATGCCGCAATGTCAAACAGACAGGCTGAGACTTTTTTCTTGTATTTTAAGTGAAATCTCAGGTGTAGAGAGGTAGATCTGGGAATCTTCAGCATATAGTTGAAACTGGAAGCCATGGGAGTAGATCAGGGCACTGAGGGAAGAGGTGTAGAGAGAGAAGAAAAGAGGTGCTAAGACAGAACCCTGGGGTACACCAACTGTTAGCAGCACATGCACTAAAGGTGTGATGGGACAGATTTGTGAAATCCAAGCAAGGGCAGTGTATCAAGGAGTAAGCAGTGGTTAACAGTATTAAAAGCAGAAGACAGGTCAAAAAGGATGAGGATTTGACTGGGAACAGGTCACTGCAGACTTTGGTGGAGCGTAGGGGGCAAAAGACAGATTGTAGAGGATCAAGAGTCTTTTGAGATGAAAGGAAGTCAAGGCAGCAACAGAGGACATTACACTCAAATAGCTTGGATAGGAATGGAAGAAGGGAGAGGGCGATAGTTGGAGGGGCAGGTGGGGTTCAGTGAAGGTTTTTTGAGATGTGTTTTAACCACTGCATGTTTGAAGGCATCAGGAACAGTTATAGTGGAAATGGATAGGTTGAGGATATGACAGATAGGGATAACAATATGTGAGATAGGGTCAAGTAGGACAACAATCATCGTGGGGAACTCCATAATCAGACAAGTTGACAGCCACATAGCGGGAGGAAGACTGGATCGACTGGTGACCTGCCTACCGGGAGCCAAGGTAGAAGACATAGTGAGCTGCATCGACAGGATTATCGACAGTGTGGAAGAAGAAGATACCGTGCAGGAAGATAGAGGGGAAGACTCACCAGAGGATACCGTGCAGGAAGATATAGGGGAAGACCCACTGGATCATAAGCAAGACAGATTGAAAGAGACACAAGAGGGAAGGAAATACAAGAAAGAAACAGGTCGTAAACTTAAGTGTATGTACACGAACGCAAGGAGCCTAAGAAATAAGATGGGTGAATTAGAAGCCATGGCACAAAAAGATAATGTTGACATCATTGGCATCACAGAAACATGGTGGACCGAGGAAAACGTCTGGGACACTGTGATACCGGGATACAAACTATACTGCAGAGACAGAGTGGCTCAAAAAGGTGGGGGCATTGCCATATACGTCAAAGAGGGAATTGAATCTACTGGAGAGAACACACCACAACTGACGGATAAGTTAGAGTCTCTATAGGTCAAAATTCCAGGAACAAATGGACTGGAAACGAAGATTGGCATCTACTATTAACCCCCAGAGCAGTCCGAAGAATTTAATGGGGAAATGACAGACGAGATTAAACGCAACTGCAAGGGAGGCAACACAGTTATCATGGGTGACTTCAACTATCTGGGGATAGACTGGAACATAGGCACCTCCGGCTGTGCTAGGGAGACCAAGTTCCTGGAAACTGTAGGCGATTGCTTCCTGGAACAATTCGTCAAGGAAAATACAAGAGGAAATACAATTCTGGACTTAATTCTAAATAGACTGCAAGGACCGGCACAAGGTGTAAAAGTAGAAGGGACGCTGGGAAGCAGCGATCACAATATGATCCGTTTTGACCTGGATGCAGGTGAGAAACATTGGTCCAAAACGAGGGCCACGGCGGGGAAGAAGATTAAGAAGAGGATAAGCACTGTAAAAACGCTAGAGCAAACTTGGTCCCTTTTTAAGGACATAGTCACCGAGGCACAAAATCTATATATACCGCATATCAACAAAGGATCCAAGAGGAAAAGGAACAAAAAACCGTTGTGGCTCACTGTAGAGGTGAAGGAAGTGATCAGAGACAAGAAAACTTCATTTAAGGAATGGAAAAGGTCAAAAATGATGAAAACTGAATTAAACACAAACAACATCAACGCAGGTGCTATAAGGCGGTAAAAGGGCCGAAAAGAGACTACGAGGAAAAAATAGCCAAGGAGATGAAAAACTTCAAGCCATTCTTTCGATATATTAAGGGGAAACGACCCGCGAAGGAAGTGGTGGGGCCGTTGGATGACTGTGGAATAAAGGGAGTGCTAAAGGAGGACAAAGAAATCGCTGACAAACTGAACACATTTTTTGCTTCTGTATTTACCAAAGAGGATATACACAGCATACTGGAACCCATCAGGCTATATGCTAGAAACAAAGACGGGAAACTGACAGGATTGATGGTTAGTCTAGAAGAGGTATGCAAGCAGATAGATAGACTTAAGATCAATAAATCCCTGGGACTGGATGGCATCCATCCAAGGGTCATCAAGGAACTGAAAGGAACTATAGCTGAACTGTTTCAGCTAATAGCCAATCTGTCGATCAAATCGGGAAATATTCTGGAAGACTGGACGGTGGCAAACGTTGCATTGATCATCAAAAAAGGTTTGAGGGGAGATCCGGGAAACTATAGACCGGTGAGTCTGACCTCGGTACTGGGAAAGATGGTAGAGGCGCTGATAAAGGACCGCATCATTGATCACCTTGACGGATACGATCTGATGAGGACCAGCCAGCATGGTTTCAGTAAAGGCAGATCTTGGCTGACGAACTTGCTGCACTTCTTTGAGAGTGTAAACGGGCGGATAGACAAGGGCGACCCGGTCGACATTGTATATCTGGATTTTCAGAAGGTGTTCGACAAAGTTCCACATGAACGACTACTTCGAAAAATTGCATACCATGGAATCAAGGGTGAAATACTCACATGGATTAAAAACTGGCTGGAGCATAGGAAACAGAGAGTGTGGGTAAATGGACAATTCTCAGACTGGAAGAGCATCACCAGCAGGATGTCGCAGGGCTCGGTGCTTGGACCCGGCTCTTCAAAACCTTGTAAACTATCTGGACATTGGTATGAGTGAGGTGATTAAATTTGCGGACAATACGAAGTTATTTAGAGTAGTGAAGACACAGGGGGATTGCGAAGATCTGCAATGTGACATAATGAAGCTCAAGAAATGGGCATCGACATGGCAAATGAGGTTCAACGTGGATAAGTGCAAAGTGATGCATGTCAAGAACAAAAATCTCATGCAAGAATAGAGGATGTCCGGGGAGATACTTGGAGAGGCCTCCCAGGAAAGGGACTTGGAGTTCTGATCGACAAGTCCATGAAGCCATCTGCACAATACGCTGTGGTGGCGAAAAGGGCAAACAGAATGCTAGGAATGATCAAGAAGGGTATCACGAACAGATCGGAAAACGTTATCGTGCTGCTGTACCGGGCCATGGTGTGCCCTCACCTGGAGTACTGAGTCCAGCACTGGTCGCCATACATGAAGAAGGACACGGTACTACTCAAAAGGGTCCAGAGAAGAATGACTGAATTGATTAAGGGGATGGAGGAGTTGCGTACAGTGAGAGATTGGAGAAGCTGGGCCTCTTCTCCCTTGAAAAGAGGAAACTGCGACGGGACATGATCGAAACATTCAAAATACTGAAGGGAATAGACTTAGTAGAGAAAGACAGACTGTTTACCCTCTCCAAGATAGGGAGAACGAGAGGACACTCTCTAAAGTTGAAAGGGGATAGATTCCATACAAACGTAAGAAAATTCTTCTTCACCCAGAGAATGGTAGAAACCTGGAACACTCTTCTGGAGTCTGTTATAGTGTAAAACACCCTCCAGGTTTTTCAAGACAAAGTTGGACAAGTTCATGCTAAACTGGTGAGACTGGACTCATTTGGAGCACTGGTCTTAACCTAGGACTGCGTGAGTGGTCTGCTGGGCAGGATGGCAGCGGCAATTCTTATGTTCTTAAGTAGAGGGGTGGGAGGGGCTTGTAATGGGCTTGGCTGAGGAAAGAAATTGTGTGGTTTCTTTTTCCATGATTTCAGAGAAGGAAGAAAAGAAGAAGGAAGAATGGCACAATGTGCAGCAGCCTCAAAGAAAGCAAATAGAATGTTGGGTATTATTAAGAAGGGTATCACAACCAGGACGAAGGAAGTCATCATGCTGCTGTATCGAGCGATGGTGTGCCCGCAACTGAAGTACTGTGTCCAGTATTGGTCGCCGTACCTCAAGAAGGACATGGTGATGCTTGAGAGGGTCCAGAGAAGAGCGACGAAAATGATAAAAGGCATGGAAAACCTTTCATATGCAGACAGGTTAGAAAGGCTGGGGCTCTTCTCCCTGGAAAAGCGGAGACTCAGAGGAGACATGATAGTGACTTTCAAGATCATGAGAGATATCGAGAAGGTAGACAGAGATAGATTCTTCAGACTAATGGGGACCACAAGTACAAGGGGGCACTCGGAGAAGCTGAAAGGGAACAGGTTTAGAACCAATGCTAGGAAGTTCTTTTTCACTCAGAGGGTGGTGGACACATGGAACGCACTGCCGGAGGTTGTGATAGGACAGAGTACACTACAGGGTTTTAAAGAAGGATTAGATAAATTCCTGAAAGATAGGGGGATTGAGGGATACAGATAGAGGTAGAGATGGGATATAGAGAGAGTATAGATAGAGACTAAGGGGATTTAAGGGTTCAGAAAATGATCACCGTACAGGTCATGGGCCTGATGGGCCACCGCGGGTGCGGACTGCTGGGCGCGATGGACCTCTGGTCTGACTCAGCAGAGGCAACTTCTTATGTTCTTAAGAAGGATTGAGAAGGTGGGACCAGGGAAGGGGAAATGGGTCAGGAGTGGGGGGATGTTCAGGTTCCTCCTAAGTTGTTAGAGTAAAGGAAGAAGGGATGATGGAAGCTGGAAGATCGGGAGAATGGATTGGAGAAAGGGGAGAAGGATGTTACTTTGCAGCAAATTCAAGGGTGATATTGTGAACCTTGTCATGGAAGCATTCAGCCCTAGTCTGGGGAGAGAGGGAAGGAGGGGTCAGAAGAGGGGGTGCTTTGAGGAAGGAATTCAGCATGGTAAAGAGACAATGGGGGTTGGAAGAAAGGGAGTTAATTAAATTGAATGTAGTAGTTTTGCTTAGCCAGTGAAAAAGCAGAATTAAAGGAGGTCAGCATAAGTTTAAAGTGTAGAAAGTCAGCACTTATGCAAGATTTAAGCCAAAGGCGTTCTGTGGAGCAGGTACAGGAATGTAAGAAGTGGATACTGGGAGTGAGCCAAGGCTGAGGTTTGGTACGCCTGACAGAGTGAGGCCCAGGAGAGCAAGGGTGTCCAGAGCAGAGGCGAGAATAGAGTTGTACGATGAGACAGCCTTGTTGGCAAACTTGGCTAACATACTCGATGCGAGGAGAAGTAAAACAGTGATGTAGAGCACAGAAGGATCAAGGGCTTGAATATTTTGAAAACTATTAGTTATGACTGGGCATGATTGAGAGGGAGGGGAAGTAAGTATGAAGGTTATCAGATGATGGTAATAGATGGGGAGCAGTGAGAGAAGAAGACAAGATCGAGGTAGTGACCATGCAGATGAATAGGAGTAGTGGAGCATAGCTAGAGGTCAAATGAGGTTAAGGCAAGAAACTTAGAGGGATTGTCAGTGGAAGAAGATGAATCAAGGAAGACAGAAAGCCAGGAGTTAAACTCAGTATAAGAGGAGGAAGGGGACTTGGGGGGGATTAGGTAGGGATGTGAATAGGCGGACAGAGTGGACTTCAAATGAAGAAAAGCAGTGTGATTGGGAATGGGAGAAGAGGTTGAAATTTGCAAGAAGGTGAGAGAAGAAGTCCAACACCACTGCCTCGACCAGTAGGGTGTGGTGTATGGGAGAAGTGGTAGCTCCCATGGGAGAGGGCAGCAGTTGAAGTAGAGTTCTCAGGGTGAATCTACATCTCAGAGCAAGCAGATGGAGGGAATGAGAGATAAAGAGGTCCTGAATGTAGGGCAGTTTGTTGGAGACAGAATTGAGTGCAAGATGATAACCAATTTACTAAAGTTAATTTGGGTACTGGAATAGCAATTCTGTTAGAGTCAAAGGAGACATAGCAACAGAGAAAAATGAATGCATACAAAGATGATGTGGTCTATCCAGTCTGGCAATCCATGCCATCTATTATCCCTTCCTCTGCCTTAGAGATCCTGGTCTTCTATAATACCTTTTCCTCCTTTCTATACATCAACTTATCCACCTAACAGCAGAGAGGTTGTAAATCAAAGAGCTTAGTGCTGTAGCCACAATGAAGCCGGTTCTATTGAGCTGGAATTCCAAAGGAACAAGATAAAACCATTAGTTAAAAATTTACTCTGGGTTTTACTAAACCACAGAAGAGCTTCTTACTGCAGGCTGACAAGGTAAATGCTCTGATGCTCCTAGGAATTGAATGAGCTTTGGAGCATTTACCTCACCAGCCAGCGCTAAAATGCTCTACCGCGTCTTGATAAAGGGGGCCTTAATGAATACATTTTTTGTAAAAAGAAATTTGTGCATAAATAGCAGCCTAATTTAGTTTAATTTTTTACAGATCAGATTGCATATGAAGTGAATGTCAAACACCGGCACATTGAAGGTGAGTTATAACCACATGCATGTTGCTAGTTATCCAGTATTACAAAAGTAAACAGATGACCAGAATTCCTGCTAGCCTAAGACTCTGAACAGGTCACAGAACTTTAGACAGTGGTTTAACTGTAATGGATTTGGATTAAGGTAATCTGTATAAATAATCAGAAAGATATCATAGATATCATTACCATAAATAAAGAGATTCCCAAATCATGAACGAAGGTGGCTACTGAGGTCAAAAAAATATTAAACAAGTAGAGGAGCCAAAATGGATCCCTATGGAACTCAGCTTAAGAGAGGATATGAAGATGAAAGATAGGCACCACATAAAACACAGAAACTTTGAAAGGAAGTTCAACAAAAAAGAGTTGAATCACTTTAAAACTGTACCAGATAATATCAGTCTGGAAAAAAAGAGGTAAGGGATCCATGAGGTTGAATGCAGCCTACAGATGCAAAGATACAGCTAAGTCTTCCTAACCACAGTCCAGCATACTATGGCGTCAATATTCAGCTAGCAGTGGTGAGATTTTTTTCCCCGCATATTCAATGCTGGTCCATGTCCAGGCTTAAGTGTTGAATATCCAGTTTACATGGAGCTGTTTGTCATTTCAGCCATCATGCTGTAGCTTTCTTTTTTAAAAATTTTTATTTATTTAAGCATTTATATACCACTTATAGTCTAAGTCACTTGTGTCAAACACAAGGCCTGCGGACCGAATCCGGCCCGTCTGGCCTTTTTATGTGGCCTGTGGCAACATTCCTGATCTTCTCCTCCTAAGCCCAGCATGTCCTCCCCTCCACACCGGTCCAATACCGCCAACGCCATGCCGGAAAGTCCGCCGACCTCGGCAGCAACTCAGCAGTGCTGTTCGTGGCATCCCCTCCTGTCCTCGTCCGCTGTGGTCCACCCGAGCGGAAACAGGAAGTTGCGCGTCATTGGAGACAGACCGCGGCAGGCAAAAAGCAGGAGGGGGAGCCACACACAGCACTCCCGAATCGCCGAGGCCGGCAGAGTCCCCAGCCCGGCAGCGACATTGGACTGGTATCAGAGGGAAAGGCACAACGGGCTGTGAAGAGAGCAAGATGAAGGGAGAGAGGTTGGACCTGGGATAGTGTGGAAAAAGAGGGAAAAAGTTACTTGAGGGGAGAAATGTTGGAAAGAGAAAGGGAGAAATGGTGGACCTCGGGGGAGGGAAGCAGGCAGACAGACAGGAGGAGATATGCGATGGGGGCACTTGGAAAGAGAAAGGGAGAGAAGTTGAATCTGGAGATGGAAGGGGATGGAGAAATATTAGGCCTGGGGGTGGAAGGGAGAGAGAGATGCAGCATCTCTCTTTTTTTTTTTTTTCCTTCCATCTCATTGTTCAGCATCAAGGGGGGAGGGAAGAAGAACAACAGAAAAGAGACAGAGCAAAATGTTGGACCAAGAGGAGAGAGGAGGAGAGATAGAAGGAAATAG
This sequence comes from Geotrypetes seraphini, assembly GCF_902459505.1. Classification (NCBI taxonomy): domain Eukaryota; kingdom Metazoa; phylum Chordata; class Amphibia; order Gymnophiona; family Dermophiidae; genus Geotrypetes; species Geotrypetes seraphini. Next base: position 136,904,866 of record NC_047087.1, read on the forward strand.
GAGGCTGGGAAAGGAGTGAGATGGGAAATGGGAGAGCTACAGAATAAGAGAAGATAGAAAATTGTTAGGTAGTTGAAAATTTGAAAAGGAGAAGGATGAGAAAGAGGGCAAAATTTGAGTGGACAGAGGCAGAAAAGAAAAAAAGGAGAAAAGTTGAAAGGGAAAAATCAGTATGTTGGAGACAAGGACTGGAGCAAGAGAGAGAAGAAAAAAAATGGACAGCAGACACTGGAAAGAGAATTAGAAAAAAGACAAAATCAGAAAGAGAAACAGGGACTAAAAGCAAAATGACCAGACAACAAAAGTGATTACAATATGTCAGATTTGAAATATGTATCCTGCCAGAGCTGGTGTTAGACAGCAAGCGTGAACTAGGATCTAAAAGAGAGGAAAAGTTTTTTTTTTAATTTATTTTTTAGCCAGCATGGGGTTGGAGAGGTTGCATCCATATACTTCTACTAAGACTAACCTCCTCCTTTGCTGGCGCCAGCGTGGGTTTTGACGCCGGCGCTGGCGATTGATCCGACGCTCACAGAAGTCCTGTGAGCATCGGAGCTGCCACTGGCGCTGGGGCCCACACTGCACGTCAGCAAAGAAGGGGGCAAGTATCTTAATAAAAAATCTGGACCACGACTTAGCCTGCGTTTTAGATTTTGGCCCCTTATGTAATTTGAGTTTGACACCCTTGGTCTAAGTGGTTTACATTCAGGTACTCAAGCATTTCTCCCTATCTGTCTAGGCAGGCTCACACTCTATCTAATGTACCTAGGGCAAAGGGGATTAAGTAACTTGCTCGGGGTCACAAGGAGCAGTGTGGGATTTGAACCCACAACCTCAGATTGCTGAGGATGTGGCTCTAACCACTGCACCACACACTCCCCCATTCAGGGTATGTTGTGAGGTTTGCAGTTTGTTTTTGTAAATAGTGGGTTCACTGACCTGATTGGGAACAGGGCAGTCCACCAATTTGAATACTGGCAGGAAAGTCAGTTGGTCTCTTTTTCCATAGAATGGAAAAGTTTCTGGTGAGTTTAAAGATGTAACCCAGCTTCACAGGTAGAACATGTTCTTTCAGAGTTTCCACAGCTGGCATTGTGCTTGTTACAGGTTTCCAGGTCTCACTGCATCTTGTCAGGTAGAAACCAATGTTTTAGCCATCATGTGTGGCTTTCATTAGGATATGCTGTTAGGTCTGCAGTTTGTCTTTGAAACCTGCAACAAGCACAGTGCCAGCTGCAGAAACCTGAGAGAACATCCAAAAAATAATGTTTTTCAAAGGTGTACAATGAAAGCCAAGTCACCAAACTTCAAATCTCTTCAAGAGAAAATGCCCAAGCCTCTGCCCAGAAGGTTGAAACTGCTCTGATCGAATGAGCCCTGAGAACAAGCGGAGCCTGCCTACCTAAAAGGACATAAGCTGAAGCAATGGCCTCCTGAATCCATTGAGCAATAGTCGGTTTAGCTGATTCTCCTCCATAGTTTGATCCCACGAACAACACAAACAGCTGATCTGACCGGTGGAACTCATTGGTGACAATAAAAGTATTACAAAAGCTCCTGCCAGACATCTAGCAAACGCAGAGAGTCAAACTCTCTCCCCAAATCTTGCTTTTTAAATGACAGGATAAACAGTGGCTGATTATGTGAAATTAAGAAACAGTCTTAGGGAGGAAAAAAGGTATTGTGGGAATGGAGATCCCTGCCTCGGTGAAGCGAAGAAAGAGCTCCCTGCAAGACTGCTTGAAGCTTTGATACTCTACGTGCCAAAGAAATAGCCACCATATAAACTAGCTTCAAAGTGAGATCTTTGAGAGTAGCTTTCTGAAGGGGCACAAAGGGCACCTTCTGAAAAAACCAGAGGACCAAGCAGAATTCAGAGAGGATCAAAGATGATTGACACCTTCAAAAAAAATGCCCCACATCCAGATACATGGCCAGAAACAGAGAAACATAGAAATATGATGGCAGATAAAGGCCAAATGACTCATCCAGCCTGCCCATTTGCAGCATCTACTATCTCCTCCTCTCCCTAAGAGATCCCACATGCCTGTCCCACACTTTCATGAATTCAGACACGGTCTCCACCATCTCTACCGGGAGATTATTCTATGCATCTACCACCCTTTCGGTTAAAAAAAGTATTTCCTTAGATTACTCCTGAGCCTATCATCTATTAACTTCCTCCTGTGTCCTCTCATTCCAGAGCTTCCTTTCAAATAAAAGAGACTCACCTTATGTGCATTTATGCCAAGTAGATGCTGGGAACTAATATGTGGAGAGTGATGAGGAAAAAGCAAATGTGCTAAACAAATACTTCTGTTCTGTGTTCACAGAAGAAATTCCTGGAGAAGGACTGAGGTTGTCTGGCAAAGTTACACGAAAAAATAGAGTAGATTCTGCACCGTTCACGGAGGAGAGTGTTTATGAGCAATTTGAAAAACTGAAGGTGGACAAAGCAATGAGACCAGATGGGATCCATCCCAGGATACTGAGGGAGCTCAGAGGCGTTTCGGCGGGTTCTATTAAAGACTTGTTCAACAAATCTCTGGAGATGGGAGTGGTTCCCGGGGATTGGAGGAGAGCAGATGTGGTCCCTATTCACAAAAGTGGTCACAGGGATGAAGCGGGAAACTACAGGCCGGTGAGCCTCACTTCGGTTGTTGGAAAAATAATGGAAGTGTTGCTGAAAGAAAGGATAGTGTACTTCCTTGAATCTGATGGGTTACAGGATCCGAGGCAACATGGCTTTACAAAAGGTAAATTGTGCCAAATGAACCTGATTGAATTTTTTGATTGGGAGACCAGAGAGCTGGATCGAGGACATATGCTAGATGTAATTTACTTAGATTTCAGCAAAGCCTTTGATACAGTTCCTCATAGGAGGTTATTGAACAAACTTGAAGGGCTGAAGTTAGGACCCAAAATGGTGAACTGGGTTAGAAACTGGTTGTCGGACAGACCCCAGAGGGTGGTGGTTAATGGAAGTCGCTCGGAGGAAGGAAAGGTGAGTAGTGTAGTCCCTCAGGGTTCGGTGCTGGGGCCAATCCTGTTCAATATGTTTGAGTAACATTGCTGAAGGGTTAGAAGGAAAAGTGTGCCTTTTTGCAGATGATACCAAGATTTGTAACAGAGTAGACACCGAAGACGGAGTAGAAAATATGAAAAAGGTTCTGCAAAAGTTAGAGAAATGGTCTAATGCCTGGCAACTAAAATTCAATGCAAAGAAATGTATTTGGGGATTAATAATCGGAAGGAACCGTATATGCTGGGAGGTGAGAAGCTGATATGCACGGACGGGGAGAGGGACCTAGGGGTGATAGTGTCCGAAAATCTAAAAGCGAAAAAACTGTGTGACAAGGCGGTGGCTGCTGCCAGAAGGATGCTGGGCTGTATAAAGAGAGGCATAGCCAGTAGAAGGAAGAAGGTATTGATGCCCCTGTACAGGTCATTGGTAAGGCCCCACTTGGAGTATTGTGTTCATTTTTGGAGACCGTATCTGGCGAAGGATGTAAGAAGACTTGAAGCGGTCCAGAGGAGGGCGATGGAAAATGATAGGAGGCTTGCGCCAGAAGACATATGAGGAGAGACCGCATGCCCTGAATATGTATACCCTAGAGCAGTGTTCTTCAACCTTTTTATACCCGTGGACCGGCAGAAATAAAAGAATTATTTTGTGGACCAGCAAACTATTAAGACCGAAATTTAAAAAAAAACATTTCTGCCCCGTCTCAGTGAGCTCGGTCCCCGCAAACCATCTGATCCCATCTGCACAAGCCACAGTTATGATTTTATATTGAACGTATTTTATTAAAATATAAAAAGAAACAATAGGTTCTACTAGGGGGGTTTGGTCTCTGTGGGTCTTCGTGAAGTACTGATGCGAAAGACTCGATTGTTTCTGCATTTCCTTTTGTTAGTGGCTCTTGGTTTGTTGTGCCCTGTATTTCTATCTTTGAAAATTTTTAAAAAATGATTTAAAAAAAAGAAGAAACAATATTCTGAACAATTGTGATTTTATAAATACAAATTTACAGAGCAGGGACCAACAAATCCCCTGTCTCCCCTTCCCTTCATATATATCCCCTCTACTATCAAGAAAACTGAACAAGCCAAGTTATTATAGAAAGCTACATAGAAATATCATGCTAACAGAATACTGCAGTCCCCAGTTATGTCTAGCAGGATATATATTTTAAATCCAATATATTCTAATGATAAAATAGAAATAAAATTATTTTTTTCTACCTTTTGTTGTCTCTGGTTTCTGCTTTCATCTTCTTTTCACTCTTTTACTTTCAGCGTCTGCCCTGTCTCTTCAATCCAGCATCTGCCCGTTCCATCCACTGTCTGCCCTCTCCCCCTTCCATATGTATCTGACTTCTTTCTATGCCCCTCTCCCCTGTCCTTCCAGCCTGTGCCTCCTCTCTCCTTTTTACATCATTCATTCCAGCATCACTGTTTTCTTCATTTTTATCTCTCCTACACCAGATCTAGCATCTTTATCCCTCTCTCATTTCTCTGCTGACCCCCTTTCCAGCATCAATCTCTCTCTACTTTCTCATTCCTCTCTCTCCCCTTTCCCTCATCTGATCTCTCCATTCCACCCTGACCCCCTTCCCCTCCTGTAATCTCCCTGCCAGCTGTTTCCTTCCTTTTTTCCTTCTCCCTTCCCTCCTCCCCCTATCCAACATTAACTCTCTTCCCACCCTTTTCCCTCCTCCCCTCCCAGCAGCATCTCTCCTTCTACCTCCCTCCAGGTCCTGTAGCAGCTCTCCCTTTATCCAGCAGCTTCCCAGCCTCCTACAGTGGCTTCCTCCCCTTCCAACAGTTCTCAGTACTTGCCTGCAGCAGTGATTTACTTAGGCAGCCTTGGGTCCATTGCCGCCTCTGAGGAAAGAGGAAGTTGCCGGTGAATCACTGCCCTGGCAAGAAGGAGAGCTGCTGGGAGGGGGAGACAGCCACTGTCTAAGGCTCCCCAGGATCTTGCTCGCACACGCTGACCATCTGCCTTGTATCTGCAGCTCTCTCCCTTCCACTTGAACCTTCCCCGTGGCCCTCTTCAGCAACTCAGCAGAGGCGGCAAGACAGGCTGCTGACGTCGGGACCTTCACTCTCTGAGTCCCGCCTATTTTGTTTCAACTTCTGTTTCTGAACAGGCGAGACTCACAGAGGGAAGGCCCTGATGTCGCCAGCTTGTCTTGAACGCCCGAGGCTGGGAGGAACAGCAGTCGGCAGGAACCGCAGTCGGGAGAAAATTTAACTGCCAACTTGATCTCGCCGGCCCTGCGTGGACTGGCAGAAATTTTCTGCGGACCGGCGGTTGAAGAACAGTGCCCTTGAGGAAAGTAGGGACAGGAGAGATATGATTCAGACATTCAAATACTTGAAGGGTATTAACGTAGAACAAAATCTTTTCCAGAGAAAGGAAAATGGTAAAACCAGAGGACATAATTTGAGGTTGAGGGGTGGTAGATTCAAGAGCAATGTTAGGAAATTCTACTTTATGGAGAGGTTGGTGGATGCCTGGAATGTGCTCTCGAGAGAGGTGGTGGAGAGGAAAAGCATGGGATGAACACGTGGAGGGGCATAATCAAAAAAACTGTCTAAGTCCCTTTTTGGCCTAAGTCTTTAAATGTTCAAAGCAGAAGCAGGGAAAGTGTCCATAACCAAACCAAACGTCTTTGTTTTGATTATGGCTTTCCTCTGCCCAAACGCCCAATCACCACTAAGTCTAAAAGTACACCCACAAAACGTCTACACTTTTTAGCCATAATGAAACAAAAAAAATGCCTAAGCCCCAAACGTCCAACAGAAGGGCTTTTAGGCGAAGGAGGAGCCAGGCCTTCGCCTAAAAGCTGGATTCTGTAACCGGTGTCTGTCAAAAACAACACTGGTTACAGAATCCCCCCCCCCCCAACGATCCAGGCAGGAGGGTGCCCAAGCCCTCCTGCCATGTCGAACTGCCAACCCCCCCCCCCCCCCGACAACATCAGGGCAAGAGGGAGCCCAAGCCCTCTTGCCCCGCGGCAGCCGCTCCACCCCCGACGATCCCCAGCGATCGTGCCCCCCTGCCTCCGAGTACAATCGGGCCAGGAGGAAGCCCAAACCCTCCTGGCCCCGGCAACCCCCCTGCCGCTACTGGAATGGGCCAGGAGGAAGCCCAAGCCCCTGGCCCCGGCGACATGATAAGGTAGGCTCTGTCTGTTGGGCTACCGCCACTCTACCTCTTCTTTTTAGCATATTATTAAGCTCTATTTAGAGCAAAAATGAGGAAATTTCGTTCTCGAGTAGGAGCAGTAATCACCACTTCCTATTATTAAGGCACCATCTGCTATTTATTTATTTAAAAAATTTACATTCCTCATATCCTGCAATTCTATGCAGAATACAATAAAACATTCAAATAAAAATTAATAATTACAACCTTCTCATACGACACATATTTTGATAAGACAACAAAACCACATAGTACACTGAACATATTGCAATACAAACATATAGCAGTACAACCAACAATGAACAGCCACAAACAAACAACTCAAATGCTGTTACTTAGCTGAGACTTGACTGCTGGTTCATTACCTGCTGTTACTGATAGAAAAAGCATGCAAGAACAAAAACATTTTCAGCTTTTTTCTAAACTATAAAACCGAGGAGGCTTGCCTAATATCCTTAGAAAGCCTATTCCAACAGATAGGACCCTGAACTAAAAACATCAACCACAGAAAAGGAGGGCATATCAAGACAAAGCTGATCTCTAGAGGATAAACTTTGTGACGGAACGTTAAAGTGCACCAATGATCGCAACAGCTCCGGACCACCATCATTCAAAAGTTTAAAAATTAAACACAGTGTCTTAAACTCGATACGAGCCCTGATAGGCAGTCCTATCTTTTTTTTTCTTTTTTTAATTAATAAATGTTTATTGAAAATTTTGAAATATAAAACAGTAATGTGAATATCAGTGACATCACAAGTACAAAACAGCCAAACATTAAGAACCAGGCAACAGATCAAAATAGCACAATAAGTGACACCAATGAGATCCCCGATACCCACCCGCAACCAGAACTCCACATGCCTCCCCAATCCCCTAAGCCCTAAATACACCAAAGAGGGACCCCCTGTTGTTTCTGCAGGATATCACCCCAATTAACAACCCCCCCACCCACAGAAGTAAGCTCAATGCAATGAATCTATTTTGTCCGTTATCAAAGACCAAGTCCGGGTATATGTATAATAGTAACCATGTCATTTCGCAATGGAGAGTTCCATGATTCTGATCGTCCGCAATGGGATGCTGATGGTCAGTCATATCTTAATTATAATATAACATAAACATAAAAATCAACTTCTAGACCGCATAATCTTGCAGATCTATGCGGTTTACAAAAAATTACATCAACAGCACTCCCAAGAGAGGTGGTGGAGAAGAAAACAGTGACAGAGTTCAAAAAAGCATGGGATGAACACAGAGGATCTAGAATCAGAAAATAATAGTAAATATTTAAGAACTAAGGCCAGTACTGGGCAGACTTGCATGGTATGTGTTTGTATATAGCTGTTTGCTTGAGGATGGGCTGGGGAGGGCTTCAATGGCTGGGATGATGTAGATGGGCTGGAGTGAGCTTTGACGGAGACTTCAGTAGTTGGAACCTAAGCACAGTACCAGGCAAAGCTTTGGATTCTTACCCAGAAATAGCTAAGAAGAAAAAAAAATTTAAATTGAATCAGGTTGGGCAGACTGGATGGACCATTCGGGTCTTTATCTGCCATCATCTACTATGTAATTGGTAGCTAGTGTGCTTCGCGGAGTAAAGGAGTGACGCGATCAAACTTTTTTGCCTTGTAAGTGAGTTTGACAGTGGTGTTTTGTAAAAGTTGCAGTCGGCATTTTTTTTTTTGGTGTTATGCCCTGGTATAAGGAATTGCAATAATTGATGTGGGAAATGACAAGTGAGTGAATCAGGATATTAATGAAAGGTGGGTCAAGAGATATTATCGATCGTATGAGTCTAAAGGCCTGTTTTACAAAGCCGTGTTAACGGCCCCGAAGCCCATAGAGATTTAAAGGGCTTTGGGGCTGTTGCCGCGTGGCTTTGTAAAACAGGCCCTAAGTTTGTAGAAGCATTATTTGGTAACTGTACTGATCTGATCATGGAAATTAAGATCTTTATCGAGGATGACCCCCAGAAGTTTTACCTTGATTTCAATTTGTATAGGGCTTGAATGAATGCATATTGTGGAATATATTACTTCCCTGTCCGAGATTGGAAATAGCATATCCTTGGTTTTGGGTGTATTCATTGAAAGTTTGTTGTGGTTAAACCAAGAGCTGATTTTATCTAATTTAGAATTGATTTCCTGTATATCTTCCATGTTGATGGGGTTAAGGGAGTGAAGGTGTTGGATGTCGTCTGTATATGCGTAGACAGTAAATCCAATAGATTGTGCTAGGGTCAACAGGGGAGCAAGGAAAATGTTAAAAAATAGGGGTGAAAGAGTAGGTCCCTTAGGGACTCTTTAAGTTTGAGGGATTGAGGCAGATGCTGTGTTGTTGAAGCTCACTTTATAATTCCAGTCAGAAAAGTAGGAGGAAAACCAGGTCAGTACGGAGCCAGAGATTCCAATGGTTTGAAGATGATTGAGAAGCAGAGAGTGATTGAAAGTATCAAATGCTGCAGTGAGGTCAAGAGATACCAAAAGAATTAACTTACGATGATTACGGCAATAATGGATGGTAGTAGTTAATAATAATAATAACTTTATTTTTATATACCGCCATACTACAAACAGTTCAAAGCAGTTTACAGGGGAAGAGACTGTATACAGACAGTGACATTACAGAGAACTTTCGAAATTACATTGGCATGTTAAGGTTAGTCAAGTTTGTCTGGATGTATTTTGGAAGTACATCAAAGTTGAAGTGGGGTCAGAGAGATTTGTCAAAGAGATAATAAGTTTTGATTGACTTCCTAAAAGTTTGGTACGAGAGTGTGTTTGAGATGAAGTTGGTTAAACATTTGTTGCATTTGCCTGCTTGGAATGATAATGTTCTATCAAGGTATTTCTTGTAGGTACAGCCCTTTAGGGATGGAAAAGCGAACAAGTAGGCACTGCATGTATTAATTGTGCCTGGGAATTCGAATTAATGAAACAGATAGGTTGGGGATGAACCTGTCATGGTTTTGAAGCAAAGGCAAGCAAACTTAAAGATGACCCTTGCTTCCACAGGCAGCCGGTATTTTTTTGTAACACGGGCTTACTTAGTCTGATTCTTGAGGCCATAAATGAGACGGACTGCAGCATTTTGGATGATTCTGTCGTTTGATGGTTTTCTTGAGAGATCCCAAGTATATAATATTGCAATAGTCTAAGATACTTAAGATCAGAGATTGAACCAGCATTCGAAAGGCGAAGAAATTGAAGTAATGTTTAATGGTACGAAGTTTCCATAAAGTGAGAAAACATTTTTTGACTTGAGCGTTAGTGTGATCTTCACTAGTTAGGCCAATTAAAGATAGTTCTGTAGCATGATTAACGTGGAAACCAGTTTGATTAGGGTGCAAAGTATTGTTTTTTTTCTAAGAGTTGGTTAAATACAATATTTTCAGTGAGTTTGGCAATGAAGGATAGGTTTGCGATAGGCCAATAGTTTGAACATTGATCTTGCCAGAGGATGTGGTAACAGCAGTTAACTTAGATGGGTTTAAAAAAGGTTTAGACAATTTCCTGGAGGACAAATACTGCTATTGAGACAGAAGCTATTGCTTGCCCTGGGATTGATAGCATGGAATGTTGCTACTGTCTGAGTTTTTGCCAAGTGCTTTTGACCTGGATTGACCACTGTGGAAACAGGATACTGGGCTAGATAGACCATTGTTGTGACCTAGTATGTTCTAACCTGCAGCACAAAATGGCAGGACCAGCTCTAGCCACCTTATTGAGCATTTATGTTACTGAAAAGGCATGAGCTAAATAAAAACAGAAAAAAATAGGCAATGGACCACACTTAATAGAAATGGACCCTTGTTAAATATCATGTCTGTTAAATCTATGATAGAGATGTACAGAAAGGAGACAAGGATTTTTGATGTACATTCATGCACCGCATAACATCCATATTACATTCTGTGAGAGTGGACATTATGCAATTTGGACATTGTAAGATTCGGTCATTTTTTTCTAGTCTTTAAACTCCCCCTCCCCCCCAAGGACCACCGGTGCTGCTATCCTCATTTTAAACCTCCCCCAAGGCCACCGGTGCTGCTCTCCCCCATTTCGCTCCCAAGATGAACAGTGCTGCTGTCCTCTTCCCCCCCCCACCCCAAAAAAAAAAAAGCCAACAAACTGGCACTTTACTTACCATATGCTTGCTGGTGCTGAAAGAGGCTGACACTAATGTTTTACGCTGGGTCGGTGCGGGACCTTGAGCATCTGCACATGCTCAAGGCCTTCTGGCTCCCACCTTCTCCGAGATTCTCAAATAAAAACAGAAGCTTGATGCCAGATAAAGGCCAAATGACCCATCCAGTCTGCCCATCCACATTAACCATTATCTCTTCCTCTCTCTAAGAGATCCCACTTGCCTATCCCACACTTTCTTGGAGTGGATGGGAGCTTGAAGGCCTTGAGCATGCTCAAATTCTCAAAGCCTTACACTAGCCCAGCGTAGAACAGCGACATCAGCCTTTTTCAGCACACATATGGTAAGTAAAGTACCAGTTGGGGGGTGAAGGAGGACAGCAGCACCATTCATATTGGGTGCAGAAGGGAGGAGAACAGCACCGGTGGCCTTGGTACCATGGACATTAACGTGAATGGACTTTGCCCAGAATTATGTTATGCAGTACATACTTTTACATTCTAATCTTCCACATAAAATAACAAAGGAGATTGATAGAAAATAATCAGATACCACCATCTCTGAAGAACAAAGCCATAATTAATGAAAGATACATTTGTTTCCTAGAGATCTGCATTAGCTGTGGAAGCCTTGAAGTAGATGCCCAGCACCCTATATTTCATGGAGCGCTATGTCCCCCATGTAAGGTGAGTGTCCCATATTGCCAGAGAGCCCAGCATGGTGATTATGGTAATAATTTTATAAAACATTTAGGGACATAATAAAAAATCTAAAACGTCCAAAATAAATGCCTAAGTTAGCACTTGGATGTCCTAGTTGCTGGAATGTCCAAGTGCTGATAATCAAAACCATTTTCCTGGACATCAAGCGAGACGTTTTATCCACTGTGGGTCCAGAGTTCAAGGGGGGCATGTTAAGAGGCATGTTATGGGTGTTCTTTGGGCAGGCTAGACTTGGACATCTTGCGGGAATAATCAAACCTTTTGCAAAACTTACTGGATGGAACTTAGATGTTTTGGGCTAGTCCTCTTTTGGAAGCATCTAAATATCAAAAAGGTACCCAAACTGACCAGCTGACCACTGGAGGGATTAAGTAATGACCCCACACACTCCCCCAGTAGTAATGGCCCCCTCCCATCCTCAAAAAATCTGAATGAGAGTACATATCTGTCTCTAACACAGCAGCACCTAATATGGTAAATCCTAGTAGAGCATTACGTAGGTGTCTTAAATAGCCCGGTGGGTGGGCTAGTGAACCATAGAGAGGAGGAGCCAGTCCTGTAAGGCACTCTATCCACAACATCTATGGTGTTAAGTATGAGCCCACCAAAACCCTATTATACTGCCATATAGGTACCAAGTGCAGCCATAAGGGATATTAGGGCATAGGTGGGTATGGGTATAGTAACATAAGAATTGCCACTGCTGGGTCAGACCAGTGGTCCATAGTGCCCAGCAGTCTGCTCAAGCGGCGGCCCCCAGGTGCTCTAAATGAGTCCAGCCTCACCTGTGTACGCTCCAGTTCAGCAGGAAATTGTCCAACTTTGTTTTGAATCCCTGGAGGGTGTTTTCCCCTATAACAGCCTCTGGAAGAACGTTCCAGTTTTCTACCATGCTCTGGGTGAAGAAGAACTTCCTTACGTTTGTACGGAATCTATCCCCTTTCAATTTTAGAGAGTGCCCTTTCGTTCTCCCTACCTTGGAGAGGGTGAACAATCTGTCTTTATCTGCTAAGTCTATTCCCTTCATTAGGTTTGGAGGGAGCTTTGAAGGGCTCACCATAAATTATAAGGGGTATCTGGTGAGATGAATATCTGACACCCTTCATTTGATGTTCACAGCAGTGTCCTCTAAGGCAGTGTTTTTCAACCACCGGTCCGTGGACCTGTGCCGGTCCACAGGGCCAGCACTTGCATCAGGCCCAAAACAATGTACTTCAACCGCCAGTCCACAGTGCAATCGATGCGGTGTTATCTTCGAACCAGCTCCCTCTTCCTCACTGTTTCAGTGCACAAAGCCATGGTCAGTGGCTCCTATGCACGTCCTGCGCCTGAACTGGAAGCCTTCTCTCTGACGTTGCAACGTCAGAGGGAAGGCTTCCAGATGTGCACGGGACGCGCAAGAGCTGCTGCCCGCAGCTTTATGCATTGCATCAGTGAGGAAGAGGGAGCCGGCATGAAGATAATACCGGGGCGGCATAAAATGGCCAGGCGGGAGGAGACTAAAAGGTAAGGCATAGCATGGAGGGAGGGAGACAACAAAGGTAGGGGGGAATGATTTTATTTTTGAATTTAGTGATTGAATTATGTCAATTTTGAGAATTTACATCTGCTGTCAGTGTGCTTTGTGTAGTTTAATTTTGTGGTTAACCATTATGTGTTATTAATAAGATTATATTGTGCATCTGTGAAAATTGAATGGAAAAAATAGTGTTACAATTAGTACTATTATGGGGGCGGGGTCTGGGGTGGAGATTGGGTAGAGATGGGTGAGGTCTGGCCCACGACTTAGCCCAGTGTTCTTCAACCGCCGGTCCACGGACTGATGCCGGTCCACAGAATAATTCTTTTATTTCTGCCGGTCCATAGGTGTAAAAAGGTTGAAAAACACTGCTCTAAGATGCCCCACTGCTCTGTTGGCATGTCTATGTGGCCAGTCCATTAGAATAGTGGCCCTCTCATGTCTAAAAGCTGCTGATTTGAGCGTTTCTAACTTAGATGGTTTTGTGGTTGAAAATGCTGAATAAAGTTAGACATCCTGGCAGTCTAGTTTTGGCAGCCAAAGACGTCCAAGTAGATGATTTAAAAAAAAAAAAAAAGTTATTTGGTCGTCCTGTTCAAAAATAGATGTTTCTGTGCTTCCGGCTTTTGCCATTTAGTGGGAAATGTCCAAGTTGGACTTAGACATTCTTTTAGAAAATGACCCTCTTTGTGTATAGAGAACATTTTACACATGGAAATAGCTCTTACAAAACTATATGCAATACACATTAATAAAAAGTAGGTGTTTAGAAAGACTGTGCCTACTTTTTCCCAATCTCTACACAAACATTCCCAAGGACTTAGTTTGGGCAGAGTTAAGGAAGAATTGCAGTGTACCACACATTTTATAAAATGCACATGTATTTGCATTGGAGTCTGTTTTTATGAAATGGTAGGAGTAAAGCAGCAGAAATCATACCTAGGGTTGATGCTGCAAACGTTTCAGTGCTCTGGAGCAGGCAATAGTACATATGTATGGGCATATTTTATAAACAATGGAGGTAGGAGTGGCTCCTATCCAGATAAACGCCACTCACAGGAACCAGACACTGATGTTTAGCAACATTATCCAGACTATGCCTCTGAAAATCTGTACTGAGTGCTTCAGATGGGTCTGAGTATGCTTATAACAAAATCCTGAATTCATAATGATAGAAATTTGCTGAGGGAAAGAAAGTTGGGAGTCTATGATGACCCCCTCAATATATTTGTTGGGCAGACTGATTGGACCATTCGGGTCTTTATCTGCCATCATCTACTATGTACTATGAAAGAATTTACTTTTTCCAAAAAGAATTGGTATTAATGAGCAGTGTTTCACAAGTTGGTCCTGGAGTACCCCCTTGCCAGTCAGGTGTTCAGGATATCCACAATAATTTACATGAGATTGATTTGCATATGTCTCCATTGTATGCAAATCTCTTTTATCTACATTTATAGAGAATATCCTGACAACCTGACTGGCAAGGGGGTATTTCAGGACCAACTTGGGAAACGCTGCTTTAGTGGGACAGAAAGTTCTACCTGTGTTTCCTGAAACAGTAATTTTCTCAGGGTTGAATACTTAAGTGATGGGCTCTGAACCAGACTGTATAATTGTTCAACCAAAAAACTTGGGAACAAAAAGTTTTATGCTACGTGGGTGATATGTAGAACAAATACACTTGTTAGTAGTGCTCAGAACCAATTCAGAGGTATAAAGATCACAAACAGGGTTAAACCCTGAAAAATGTGCCTTTAGTATACAGTCATTGCACTTTGACCACTGTGAAAATTGCAGCAATCCAATACTTTATATGATGAATAAATCATTCAAAAACTTGTACTCAACTTAGGTGTCCGAGCTCTTCCAGGTTCTGACACATTTCGCCAGACCAGGCTTCCTCAGCAAACCCACCATGAAATGCTTCATACAAAACGTGATCTACAAAATATAAAATACAATACAAAACATGTGAACCAACCTGTATAAAAACTTGTTTCAAAAAAACTATCTCAGTGGTGCTGGAGGTTACCTCATGTTCTTCCCTTCTTAACTTCCTTCTACAAAAGATTCTCCCCAGCCAAATCTGAAAGAGGAGAAGTTGTAACATAACAACAGATTTCTAGACCGCATAGCCATAATTTCAATGCGGTTAATAAAAGATTGTTATAAAGAATACAGAATATATTATGGAGAATACACAGCGATCTAATTAGTCAAATTTTGAAAAAAGAAAAGTTTTCAGCAGTTTTCTAAAATGTTCATAAGAGCTAGATCTAAGTAGCAATGATCAAAAATCTTTATCGTAGTAAGCTGCTTGATATGAAAGAGCTGTTTGATATGAAAGAGTGTGCTCGTGATATTTCTTACTTTTGCAGCCCTTAGCTGACGGAAATGTAAAAAGGGCATGTGATTTTCTACTATTCTTATGCGACATTATGATGAACCTGTCGGCATGGTATAGTGGAGCTGCTCCAAAGGCAGCTTTATAGCATAAGCATCCCAACTTAAAGATCACCCGGGCTTCAACAGGAAGCCAATGCAGCTCACGGTAATAAGGTGGACTCACTGCTGTGTTCTGAACCAAGGTTAGTCTAGCCATATTTTTCCTAGTACTCATCAAGTAAACAATATTACAGTAATCCAGTAGACTCAAGAGTAATGACTGAACTAGAATTTTGAAAGCAGCAGCTTCAAAATAGGATCTAATGACATGCAATTTCTATAAAGTATAATATCCCTTTTGGACCATTGCATCGATCTGGTTCTTCATGGTCAGGCAGTGATCAGGAACAATTCACAATATTTTAATTGTTGGACTTATTGAGGGGCATAATAAAAAAAACAACCATCTAAGTCCCTTTTTGGGACTTCAAAGGGTTCAAAGAGGCATGTTTTGGGCATGCTAGACTTGGACATCTTGCAGGAATAATCAAACCTTTTGCAAAATATCCTGGCGGCCTAGATGTTTTGGCTGCAAGACATCCAAGTAAGTGATTTTTGGGAAAAAAAATTATTTGAACGTCCTATTCGAAAATGGACGCATCTGTGCTTCCGACTTCGGATGTTTCGTGGGAAACATCCAAGTCGGACATAAACAGCCTTTTCAGACGTGCCCCTCCATGCCTTCTCTGAACCAGATTGGTTGGAAAAGTTGTTAATAAGGAACTAAAGTGATATGATTGAGAGGAAGAGATATTAGATTGCCTTAGTATATTCCAAGTAAGGGTATGACTTAATGGTCTAGATTTCCTATGTTTTTTTTTGTTCTTTATTTTTGTTCCTTACCTCATCCCATGATGTGAACTTGATTGCTTTTCTGATAAGTGCTTTGTTGTACTTAATTTGTTTAAATTTCAGTTTAAAAAGTTGGAGAGTGATGGTGATTGCTAAAATCTCTCCTTCTGGACCTGCACAAGAGTGACATGTTATGCAGAGACTTTACATTAATCACTGAATCTTTTATTTTTATTAGGAGAATTTTCTGCACGTGTTTTTCTTATATGATCCAGATGGCTGCCAGTCTTATTGTACAATCTGTAGTGGTGGAAGAACCCTCTTCATATGTGATGTCCCCTCCTGCAGCAGGTAAATGAGATTAGAAAACAGCAGAACAACAGGAATAAAACTCTGAGCATAGTTGAGATGTTGCCTTGTCATAATGTGAGACTTACACATACTCTATAATGCACTTTTGTCACCCTCACTTGTCTAGAGCTCTGTGTTTTACTATCAGATTATTAATATACACAGTTCATGCTTATATTTTATTTGATGTTTCTTATACATTGTTTACTCTCTTTGTAAAACTTTAAGAATTAAAATTTTGGAAAAAAAAACCTCCCACCAAAGTAAATTTCCTAAGTACCTTAATTTAAAACAATTTTTTATCAGGAATCAAGGTCATCATTTCAAACAGAAAAGCTGACGTTCAAGTGTACTCACTCTGCAGCTCCTCAGCATTTCTCCTCTCTTGTTACTCCCTGTCCTCCTCTCTGGAAAACTCCGTTCATCAGACAAGTCTCTCCTCTCTATACCCTTCTCCTCTAACACCAACTCCCGTCTTCATCCCTTCTACCTTGCTGTGCTGCATGCTTGGAACAACTTACCTGATTCGCTACTTCAGGCTCCGTCTCTGGCGGTATTCAAAGCCAGACTAAAAACCCACCTATTTGAAGCTGCATTTAAATACTGACCTAACCAACATATCTGTCTGTCATTCTCTTAATAGTCCCCTACCACCTTTAGGCTCATCTGTGTTTCTGTCATAATTAGATTGTAAGCTCTTCTGAGAAGGGTCCGCCTCATGCATGTACAATGTACAGCGTTGCATTCACCCGGTAGCGCTATAGAAATAATAAATTGTTGTATTTCAGGGTCCTGCTCCAACAGACTCTTATTTAACAGCAATACATGGACATCCATTGGTATCGTAATATATAAAATATCATGCAATAGATGGGTTACCACCTGCCTGTATTTACTAGCTACAGATGTCCCTGGTTACCCACATTTCCTCCAGCACAAGCTTGATTTAAGTCATTGTATGTGAGACTGTTATCAGACTGTATCATGTATCTCCTTCTTATCCTTAGACAAGCAGTCAGCATATTCTCACATGTGGGTGACGTCAGCCATAGAGCCCCGGTATGAACAGTGAAAAGTGTAGAACCACTTTAAGCTTTAACAAGCTCTTAGACTGCCCGCACCATGCATGTGCAAGTGTCTTCCCGCCCAACATCAGCTCGCAAGGTTGTCAGTTTTTCATTTTCCGCGGAGTGAAGAAGACATATCTCTTTTTTCTTCTTCAAGTTGCCTTCCCGTTTATTTTTTATATAAATCTTTTTCAAGTATTTCAAGTTTCTTCATTCTATTCTACTACTTTTCTTTTGAAAATAAGCAAAGTATAAAAATAGAAAGAGAGAGAGAAATTGGTCCTGGGGTGGGGTACAAGAGAAAGGGTAAAAAAGGAAGAGAAGCTGGGTGGGGGTGGAATATAGGAACAGGAAGAATGGCCTTGGTGGCAATGGAAGGAAGGAGATAGGAATGGAGTTGGGACTGAAAGGATTATAAATGCAGTGAAGGATCAATGAAGGCCAAAAGGGTACAGACTAGAGGACTAAGAAAATGGTGATGGATAGTGCCGGGAGCCAATAGAAGAAAGAAAGACATAAAGACAGACAGGGGTCAGGAAGAGAAAGAAAGAAAGAAAGACGGGGCAGGGAGAGAAACAGAAGCGGGAGAGAGAGAGACAAAGAAAGAAAGATAGACAGCAGGAGGGAGAGAGACAGAAAGAAAGAGAAATTCTACACATCTATTCTAGCACCTGTTAACAGGGCCGCCATCAGGGCAGTACTACCAGTCCTGCATTCAGGGGCCCGGAGCTGACAGGGGGCCCGGGCTTTCCCAGGGTCCTAGGCAGTGTTCTAAGCCAGGGGCGCCAGTAGCTCGCCAAGGCAAAGTGAGTCGATTACCCAGGACTCACTTTGTCTTGGCGATCTAGTCTATCGGGCCGATCAGTCTTCCTCTCCCCGACGTCAATTCTGCCGTCGGAGAGGAAGTTCGAGCCAGCCAATCGCTGCCTGGCTGGGCGGAACTTCCTCTCCGACGGCAGAATTGACGTCGGGGAGAGGAAGACTGATCGGCCCGAAGCAGGTAGAACATGCGTCGGCGTCGGCTTCGGCTTTGGGGCCTGTTATCCATTGGTGGGTCCTGTTCCCCGATGGCAACGGCAGTAGCAGTGGCTTGGGGAACGAAAGGGAGAAAGAAAGAAAGGGGGCAGGCAGAGAAACATAAGGAAAGAAGAGAAACAGAAAGAAAGAAAGAAAGGTCAGGGAGAGAGGAAGAAAAAGTTGGGGGAGGGAATGAGGTGTGGAGGAGAGAAAGCATACTGGCTGATAGAAGGGAAGAAAAATTGGATGCACAGTCAGAAGAAGAAAATGCAACCAGAGACTCATGAAATCACCAGACAAGGTAGGAAAAATGATTTTATTTTAAATTTAGCAAAGTGGAGGCAGTATTACCACAGTTTTCAAAGGAATTTGCCCAAATAACTTAATAGTTAATTGGGTAAATTCCCAGAGATGAAAACTTCCCTTCACTTACTATGCACAGTTCTGAATTTATATCTGCTGTCTATATTTTACAATATGGTCCCCTTTTACTAAACCGCAATAGTGGTTTTTAGCGCAGGGAGCCTATGAGCGTCAAGAGCAGCGCTGGGCATTCAGCGCAGCTCCCTGCGCTAAAAACTGCTATTGTGGTTTAATAAAAAGGATGGAGGGTATATTTGTCTATTTTTGTATGGTTGTTACTGAGGTGACAATGCATAGAGTCATCTGCCTTGACCTCTTTGAAAAAAACCCAGAATAGGAATGATAATTAACATTTTCTCAGCGTATAGTGTGCTTTGTGTTTTTTAATTTTATTGTTGGTAGATCATTTTGACTTGGTCATTTTAAAGTAGCTCACAAGCTCAAAAAGTTTGGGCACCTCTGAGCTAGAGCGTTGAAACTATGTATTTCTATTTTATCCCCCCTTTTACAAAACTGTGGAGTGCTTTTTAGCGCCAGCCGTGGTGGTAGCAGCTCTGATGCTCAGAATTCTATGAGCGTCAGGGCTTTTACCACTGTGGCTAAAATCCACACTACAGTTTTGTAAAAGAGTGAAGGATTAGTTTGTGATGACATATTCCATACTAGGCGAAGGTGTTTTCTGTGTTCTGTGTGTTCGAAAGACATGGTTTTCTGTTAGGATTGACGGTGTAGGATTGATTGATCTGGCTTGTTTAGTTTTACAATGGGTGTATTGATGTACTGCTCACTGCAATATGTAAGATGCTGCCTTTTCCTAGGTACTCATGTGTGACGTGTGGTTTATTACTAAAAATCATGTTTTTCTTACAGATGGGGGGGTGCCAAAAAATGATGGGTCCCGGGTGTTACATATGCTACGTACGCCACTGTATGTAAAGATACCAGAAAGCTGGTGTAGCAAAAACTTTAAGTAAATTGTTATTCTTCTAAGTTTTGAGTATTTAACCCTCCCACAATCTCACGGGCACTTGTTTCAAGTTTCAAGTTTATTGAGATTTTGATTTAAACGCAATATCAAATATTTTCAATGCGTATAACAAAAATAAATTTGGGGAAATAAATAAAACCATTTGAACAATAAACATACAAACATATCCATAAATGATTAAAATTACATAAGGAGTACAAGGATAAACTACATTTGTTTAAAAATGCGTTCTCCGCGCCTGCTCATAAATTTGTTGACTGGAAGGATCCAGCAATGTGGCCAGATGCCATTCAGGACAAAGACAGAGAAAGAATTGTGCAATTTGGATTAATGATGAAATATGATTTAAAGCAAATGACACAGTCTATGAGTAAAGATCTTGACGGACGTTCTTTTTATGAATATCTCCTCTATGCCAAGTCACCCAATGGACGTGAGAAGATTTTATGGGACTGGCTTAGGTGGAGCATTAGTAGAAAAGTATGTGTGTATTCGGCCCATGGATTGCTCAGTAAGGGGCCCAGAAATTTCTGATGGCGGCCCTGCCTGTTAATGTAATGGGCTTAAACACTAGTCTTGATAATATTACCGCTTTTCACAGGCCTGCAGATGGTAAATCTATTGCTGCTCATCCTCTCGTTCATAGATTTCTAAAAAGACTTTTCAATGTACAACCACCTCTCAGTGGTATGGGATCTTAATGTGGTTCCTATCCAATTGCAAAGTTTACATTTGAATCAATGTCTACATTTTTTCTACTAGGAAAGTGCAAATGAGCATTAGCTACTTATTTGCAGAAGACTATACCATACAGATCATCTCCACATCTTTTTGTCTTTTCTGACCTTAACAAGTTGGGGAATCCTGTTTTCAGGAGATTAATATTCAACAAGTTGGCTGCATATATCTTCTTCTGTTATATTCATGCTGGGCTGCAACTAGAGAGTCAAGTCACAGTCCTCCAAAAGTTCGAGTTTGGCAGCTTCAGTATTTTTTCTCACTCTAACCCGATTGATGTAATATGTAAATTTGCTATTTTTTTCCTCGGTTCATACCTTCACCTCTCATTATTGTCTGGCATTTTTGTCCAGACGAGATGGGCTTTTTGGCCATTCAGTACTACAAAATTTATTTTTCTAAAAGGCCAACACTCCCACTGTCCCATTCTGGTTAGCCTGGAGGTCACCCATATGTGAGAATATGCTGCCTGCTTGTCCTGGGATAAAGCACAGTTACTTACCGTAACAGGTGTTATCCAGGGACAGCAGGCAGATAGTCTCACAACCCACCCACCTCCCCTGGTTGGCTTCTTAGCTAGCTATCTAAACTGAGGAGACGCGTGCCCTACGTGGGGCGGGAAGGCACTTGCGCATGCGTGGTGTGGTCAGTCGCAAACTTTCTACAGTTCTTCAAGCAAAAACACATCTCCTCCTGCCCCACAGGCAACCCAAAAACCAAGCTGTCCTCCCGAATCCGCTGCAGTAAAGGCTCCAAAGATAAAATAAATAATAACGGGGAGAGAGGACAACCCTGACGGGTGCCATGCTCCACCGGAAAATAACCAGAAACCATACCATTAACCAGCACCGCCGAGCTAGGAAGGTGATACAGAAGACGAACCATGGTCAGGAAAGAACCCCCCAACCCATAGCCCTCTAACACAGCAAACAAGTACTCCCAATCCAACGCTTTACTAGCATCAAGACTAATCAGGAGGCCCGGGAGTGAGTGACTAGCACTGTGAGCCAAAGCCGCCATGACCTTTCTGATGTTCCATACCGCCTGTCTACCCCGAACGAACCCCACCTGATCTGCATGAATCAAACCCGGCAGAAACCCAGCCAAACGATTAGCCAGGATTTTAGCCAATAGTTTAGGCTCAAAATTAATCAATGAAATGGGACAATATGAATCCAAAAAAGCTGGATTTTTGTCAGGCTTGAGAATCAACACGATATGTGCTCGATTAACATGAGCAGGGAAGGCCCCCAGGGATGCCACCCAGGCAAAGTAAGCCTCCAAGGAACCAGCAATACAGTCCTGTAAAATTTTATAAAATTCAGAAAGTAAACCATCGGGTCCTGGGGCCTAAGAAAGTGGAGAGTCCCTAATGACCTGCTATATTTCCAAAGCCATAATGGGAGCTTGTAAAACCTCAACCTCGGCCTCCGAAACCCGAGGGAGCTGTAAAGAGTCCAAATAGGAGGCTACGGCACCCGGAGACAAAGTTCTCCTGAAGAAGAACTCCTGAAAATGACGGGAAACAATAGCAGTGAGACGATCCCTATCCGTAACTAAAGAATTATTCTGCAAAAGCCCTTTACAAAAAAGGGGTCACTGCCAAGGATACACCATATGGGCCAATATTTTACCAGAACTATTTCCATATCTATAAAACCTATGTTTGTAAAATTGGAAGGATTTTAAAGTATGTTCATGAATCTTAACCTGTAATGCCACCCGAGCAACCTGAAGGGAATCTCTTATTGGCGGGATTCCTGGAAGCAATCCATTGACGCTTGCAGGTTTCAATCCTGCGATGCAAATATAATAGTTCCTGTGAGCGTTCTTTCCGCTGCCTGGCCACGTATGCTATGGTCTCCCCACGGAGGAATGCCTTGGCAGCCTCCCATAGAAGCACTGGATCATTATCCTGCAAATATTCATCCCATTTCTGAAGAATGTACTCTCTGTAACGTGTATCCCAATAAAGATATCTAGGAAACCTCCACTGACCAGGCGTAGACCCCAGTCAGACACCCTAGATCTCCACTCACACTAAGGCATGATCAGAAATAGTGGGGGTACCAATCTCCACGTGGAGCACTCTAGGGAGAAAGAAAGAAGGCATCAATACATAATCTATCCGAGACATAGTAGGATGAGCCCGCAACACATGTATAAAGTCCTTATCTACAGGATGATGAAGGCGCCAAACATTCACCAAATCCAATACCTGGCAGAACTGGGCAAAGCCTCTCGCAGGCTGGTAGTCAGTTGAAGAAGCCCCACCCCAAGCAATCCATATCCAGGTCAAGAACCACATTAAAAACACCAAACATCAGAATGAGGAGATGCTGAAAGGTGGCACACAAACCAATGAGCTGTTGAAAAAAATTCCATGTTAAACACATTTGGAGCATATATATTAGCAATCACCTTGCACCTCCAAATGAAGAAACAAAATCCTCCCCCCGGTACCTTAACAACCTAATGAACAGTATAAGGAAGAATTTTGCTCAAGAGGACCGCTCCAGCACTATGAGTAGTACCCGAGGAGTAGTGGACCATCCGAACCCAGCCCCTAGCCAATTTGACATGCTCACTGTCCGACAAATAGGTCTCCTGAAGACAGGCAATATGCATATGTTTCTTCAATGACTGTAAAATTTTTGAGCACTTAATGGGCGAGTTAATGCCCACCACATTCCATGAGCATGCCTGTAAAGTAGACTCACCCAGTATCATACCACAAATAAACAAACAACAGGTACCAAATTGAAGATAAAAAGGTCCAGCGCCCAGTCTTCGCCAGACCCTCCCCAGAAAAAACTACCCTGACACTGAAGTGCAGGCTGTTTTGTGGTCAAAGTTCAAGATTTTAAAAATTACCACTCGGGGTCTCAAACCATCAGCCCCCTTAGGCCCCAATCGATGTGCAAGCTCCACACGCAGATTGCCCAGGTGGTAATCCTTAGACAGGGACTCCGGAATCCACTGCTCCAGAAATGCAACCAATTCAGCCTCTGCAATCCGCTCCGGCAGCCTAACCAACCGGAGAATGTATTGTTGAGCTCTGTTCTCCATGTCATACACTTTCTCTGCCAGTTGAGCTAACTGCTTAGCCACCAGGGCAGAACTAGACTCCAGTGGGGAAACCTGATCTTCCAGGGTACTCACCTGCGTCTGGGCCTCATCCAGTTCCAGGCTCATGCTATGCAGGAGCTCATGATCCGTGTCAATCTTATCAAAAAACTGCTGCAGTTTTTTGTCTATAGCAAACTTGACGGCCGCCATGATCTCCGCTACGATTTCGGCCGACCATGTGGGGTTAGGTGGAGCAGTATGGCTTGCGGGGCGGGAAGCTGACATCATCTTGGTGTCAGGGAGTTTACCACGCTCCTGTTTTTTATGAACTGGCCGGGTCACCATAAAAGTTGCCGGACACCACCTGAAGGAACTGCACACCCACGGGCAACACTCCCCACTCCAAACGAACCACAGCCCGATCGAAACGTCGATTTGTACAGTTCATAAGGGACTCGAGGACGGGAGCAGAGCCTCTCAGCGTCTGCTCAACCGCATGATGTCACCGGAAGTTCATTTTTTTAGAATATTTTTATCAGGAGGTTATTTTTTCCACAGGAGGCCACTATAGCCTAGATTCACTAAAGATAGCGACTCAATCGCTGTTGGCCGATTCTCTGGCTGATTTGCAAACAGCGATTGATTCACTATCAAGTGAATCGGGGCATGCAAACTCACCGACTCAATCACTCAATGAGCGATTGAGTCGGTGCAGAGCCCTGACAATAGTGACAGGAGAAGCAGCCTCTTGTCACTAATGTCAGGGCTTCTGCTTTTTCTTTACTGGGACAGATGTTCTGCTCGACTTAAATGCTCACCATCTACCCCATTAAAAAAGCCTTCCCCCCATGCTAGCACCCTCAATCCACCGACCATCTCCCCGCACGAACCCCCAAAAATGGTAGGAGGGATGCCCACTCCCTCCTGCCACCAGACGCTTGCTGCCAAGGAATGGCAGGAGGAATGCACGGGGAGAGGCCTACGGCCCTGATTGGCTCAGATGCCTCAAGACCCTACAGTTGAGCTAAGGCTCCTCCCCCTTGTATCCAGGATACATAGGGAGCCTAAGGGAGTCTCCGATTGGCTCAGATGCCTAAGACCCCACCCAAGGGGAGGGTCTTGAGGCATCTGAGCCAATAGGGGCTTTAGGTTTCTCCCTCAGATTATGCACGGGGAGGGACCTAAGGCCTGCATTGCAGACAGCGGCGGCTGACGGAGGAGCAGGAGGGACTTCTGCTCCCAATGAAAGGTAATAGGGAGAAGGGGGGCTGAGGGGGGATGGGAGGCCGAGGGAGGGGGCACTCCGCTGGCAGGAGGAAGTGGGCATCCCTCCTGCCATTCGTTGACATCTGGTGGCAGGAGAGAGTGGGCATCCCTCCTGCCATATTTAATAGTTTGATGGTGGCAGGCGGGCGTCTGGTGGCAAGAGGGTGTAGGCATCTCTCCTGCCATTTGTTGGTGGCGGGCATCTGGTGGCAGGAGGGAGTGAGCATCCCTCCTGCCATTTTTGGGGGTTTGGGGAGGGAAAGAGAGCTTTTTTTTTAATTGGGCAGATATTTTGCGTGTGCAAGACATGCAAAATATCAGTGCCATTAAGGGAAAAAAAACCAGGCAGACCTGTCAGTAACACAGTTACCGACAGGTCTACAGCAGTCGGGTTTTAGAAACAGGTTTAGCGACAATCACTGACTTTAGTGAATCGGGGCCTATGTTGTTCCAGTTTTATACTTCATAGCATCAGCTTTTTATTCCTTCTAGGATAGTTCTTCCTTTTTATCCTCTAAGACTATTTTCATGAGAATCATGCTTTTGTTGCTTACGAAATTCCTTTCCCTTTTCATTCGTATATACTTTGGGACATGACTGGTTTCAACTGCTCATTTGGTTTGCTGCTTATGGGTGCATTTACCAGTAGTCTTTTCTAATTTGATTCTTGAATTTTTTTTGGCATCTTCTATATTTAGATTCACCTGCCTCTAGGAGGTCTTTTGTTATTTTCTCAGCCTCCATACATATAGGTTCTCTCAGAATTCTCCTTTTACCTCTAGTAATAGAGCATGGAGTTCCATTATTTTTCCAACAACATAACAGAAAAATTGAATAGAGGAAGTGTTGCTGAAAGAAAGGATAGTGAAGTTCCTAGAATCTAATGGGTTACAGGATCCGAGGCAACATGGCTTTACAAAGGGTAAATCGTGCCAAACAAACCTGATTGATTTTTTTGATTGGGTGACCAGAGAACTGGATCAAGGACACATGCTAGAATCTACTATGATCCTTCCCTTGCCTCCGCGCTCTCATATAAGACATTGAATCTAGGTTTTTGCAAGGCAACTCTAATTTTTCTGAGTTCTTGGAACCCAGCTCTCCCTCCATCCCTTTATTAAAGCTAGGGAGTCCCACATGTGAGAATATGCTGCCTGCTTGTCCAAGGATAAAGCAGTTACTTACTGTAACAGATGTTATCCTGGGATAACAGGTGTTATCCTGGGATAGCAGGTAGATATTTTCACTACCCAACCACCTCCTCTAGTTGGGCTTCTTTGCTTGGGCATAGAACTGACAACCTCATGAGCTGGCTTTGGGTGGGAAGGTACTCGCGCATGTGCAGTACGGGCAGTATAAAAGCTTGTTAAAGTTTAAAGTGGTTCTACACTTTTCACTGTCCTTACTAGGGCTTCGTGGATGATGTCACCCACATGTGAAAATATCTGCCTGCTGTCCCAGGATAACACCTGTTACAGTAAGTAACTGTGCTTTATTCACCTTATCGCTCACTTAATTCTGAAGTGACCATAACCAAGATTCATCTAAAACTATACATTAACTATTGAGTAACCTTATGCAATGATTATAACAGAATGAATGTAAACTATAACCTGTTCTGAGCTCTTCGGGGAGGATGGGATATAAAATCTTATAAATAAATAATACAACTGATAAAGGATTTTATATCCTTGTTCGATCATATTAGCTGAAATTAAAATTCTCAACAAATTACAGGCTCGATCTAGATACATTCTAGATCTCCTCAGCCTTGGTGGTTTATGCTTGCTAATATATCAAAACAGCTTTATTCCAGGACAAGCACGCAGCATATTCTCACATGTGGGTGACGTCATCCACAGAGCCCCGGTACGGACACTTCAAAAGTGCACCGCCACTTTAAGATTTTAGAAAGTTTGCGATAGCCCGCACCACACATGCGCAAATGCCTTTCCACCTGACATAGGCACGTGGCTCCTCCTCCTTCAACGTGGGGTCAGTTTTCTGTTCAGCCTTGAAAGTCGGGAAGGTTTCCATGACTTCCCTGGGCAACCAGGGCACTTCCTTGGTATTGCCGGCTTGTGCCATCGCCTGTCCCTTCCTTTGCTGTTGCTTCCTCCTCTGGGTGTGTGTCACCCGTTCTCTATCTTGGGTTCTCTGGAAGACTTCCCCCATGAAAGGAAAGATCCTCCCCAACTCTAGTTCCGGTCGTGCCCTAGAAGACCCCTGAGAACGGGTGTTCACCAGACACCGCTTGTTCTCCATAGTTTCTGTGAACCTTTGCCAATCTTGACCCAATATAATTTCAAAGGGGGCTTCCGGCACTATTGCTATAGTGGTTCTATACATCTTATCATTATACCTTATAAAGGTGGAACGTACCGGGTATTGCCTACTGTCCCCATGGACACACCTAATTCTGACCCTGTTATTATTTTCTCCCGCACTTTCTTCAGGAAACACCTTCTTCCACAACTGGTGGGCCATCATGGATTGATCCGCCCCTGAGTCCAACAGTGCTTCCAATTCATGTCCTCCTATTGATATCATTAGGAAATACCCCCCTTGGGCCCATATTCCCTCTTTAAGGGCACCCCAAGCCACTCTGGGGCTCCCTGTCTCTTTACATGCCCACTGTTAATGTCCTTTTCCCCCACACTTAAAACACTGCATCGCTGTGGCTGGTGAAAACTTCCTCTGAGGAGTACCACCCTGAGCTCTGGAAAACCTATTCCCGCTAGGTGGCATATCCCCAGGTGTGTGTGTCAGGGCGGGTGTGGGTGGGTGTGCTCTATATGTAGGTCGTATAATATCTACCTTACTCTGGGTGTCCAGATACGCCTCTACCACTTGCAAGGTTTCCCTGCCTGCGCACCCCTTTTGTATTTCCAGAGGCATCGTTTCCAGAAACTGTTCTAACACAATTTTTGCGAAAAGAACTCAGGGGTTGCAACCACCTCTCCGCCATCTTTGTGAGGCGTTGAAGCAGTACTTTAGGCCGCTTTTTATCCTGCCACTGCATGCCACGGAAAGCCTGTCTATAATACTCCCTAGTGAACCCAAGGAAATCCAAAATGTGAGTTTTAATGGCCTGATAATTATTGGCCTGTCCCAGGGTAAAGTTTGGAACACTGCCAATGATTCTCCTGCCAGGCAAGGTAATAGCCTAACAGCCCATTGGTCCACTGGCTAACCTGCTGCTGTGGCAATCCGCTCAAAAGAGCTAAAAAAATCATCCGGAGCATCTTTTGGCATAATTTTACTAAGATTCAACATGCTTTTAAAGAGTTTTGTCCTACCGCAGGCTGGGCAGACAAGACCCCCATTACCGGATTCACTGTTGGACCACCTGATGAAGCTTGCAACAGCTATCCCATCATCTTTGATTGTGTCTCCATTGCTCTGATAAAGTCTTTGTGGTGCCATTCTGCTGCCTCTTGGCTGGCTTGCCAAAGACCTTGGTTGGTCTCCAAGACTTTCTTTAGCTCCTCATTTTGCCTATGACGCTCAGCTGCCACTGCCGCCAATGCTGACGTCTCCATCTTGGACCTGTAAAGAATGAAAAAGAAAATACACAATCCAAGTGCAGTAACTTAATGAAACTTAGCCTCCCAGTACCACCCTTGCCAGACCCCGCGTCTAGTGCACTTACCGCGGTGCTGAAGAGTCTACACCTGGGTGCTCCTTATCAGGGTGCACTGCCCTTCTTCCAGGACGTCCCGGTCCCCTCTGGTTCCTCAGGAACTCCTGGCACCGTCTGTGTCTCAGTTCCTGTCCTGGGATGCTGCTCTCCGTTGCTTGCTTGTGGAATTCTCCGCAGTTAAGCAAGCTGCTTCTCACTGGATCCGGAAGCTGTGTTGTGCTGTAACTACGTTTTCAAAATGGCATCCAAATGATTAGTTCATTCCATCCATATTGTGCTTGCAAAACCCACTTTTCCTCCAGGAACACATACAAAAACCCCGTTCCTCCTGGAACTTGACCAAAAGTCCACAAAAAAAATTTTTGATTTGCAGTATCCTTTTTGCACCTTTGAAAGGTAGTCCAATCCCACACTGATACCACTTTGTCACCACCTATGCTTTAGCCGAGCGGTTTAGGCAGCCAGGCAGTGGCACATGCCTAAATACTGGCGTGAGCCCCCTTTGAAGTAGGGGAAACCTTTCAACTGGGATTCCTGAGGTTGCTTCTTAGCACAGTCCCTGTGCGGGCTCTTAGAGCAATCCACCAGTCAGAATGGCTCAGGTGTGCAATAATAAGCTTTAATAAAGCCCCGCTCCCAGCAACCCCATGCCCTCCAGGTACTCCCGGTGGCATAACATTTACAGTCAAAAGAATACAAAAAGAACTTCCTCAAAACAAAATATAAATCTCTTACTCTGGATTTTATCCAACATGAAACACCGTCTCAATAGTCCTCTTCACCAGAGTTGTATATTAGAGCAAGTAATCTGCTATCAGAGTCACAGTTCTTCTAGCTTTATTACTGTCCAGTAAAGCTGGCTAACTGAACATATTCGATAAGGCTGACCTGTGTTTATCCAGCAAAACGGAGCAGTTCTCAGTTCAGCGTTTTCCTCAAGACTGCAAAGACAGGCAAACTTAATTGCATTTCACACATTGCAGCTGTGAACAGCCACGGAGATTTGGTAACCTGATACCATAGTTCTTCAGCTGTCTTCCTGCCCAATGTTTGTTAGCTAAGCTAAGCTTCATACAGGGATTGGTACAGGCACTTGTGCTTTACTCTGCTAGGCATTTAAGATTAAACTTTGCCCTCTCCAATATTCCAGGCTTGGTCATAACCTGCCCTCATTCCCTAGTGAAATCACAGAGAAACAACAAGGTAAGAAAAATCCTTTCCTTTGAACTCACAGGTTTTTATGATGTCTCCATTGGTTCAGGCTGGTATTCAACTGGGGCATTTCTTACCTCAATTATCTTAGGCTCAGTATCACTGGGCTCCACAGCAGAGTTCACAACTGGCTCCTCTTTCATCTCCTAGTCAGACTCCAATCACTGGTCTGACTGTTTCCCAGGAAGCATAGCCTTACGCTGGGCTTTCTGCTTCTGTACTGCTTGTCTCTCCGGGACTCTCCAGCCTAACTCCTCCCCCCTTAGCTCTCTACAGAGCCTCGGTTTAAGCTGAGGGAAGAAACCGCTCCCCCGTAGTTGCAGGGGGGAGAGTTTCCTTCCCTCTGCTTGTATCGTTTCTCTCAGGGCACCCTGCTGATCTGCCTTCTGCCTAATAGGTACTGGATAATAACAAGGCAGAATCTTCTTGCATGGTTTTGGGACTGCTTCAGGAAAGACACAGCTTTCCTGTTCTATTTCCATTTCTTCCTCGCTGTCTACAGGGTAGTCAGCTGATCTACTCCCCTGGACCCTGACCTGGTCATCCCTTCTGCACCGGAGTTTGTATGTTTTATTATATTTCCCTGTGATAAACCTCAGGGATGCAGTAGTTTTGTCACAGTGTCGCAATGGAAGGGGACTCGACACTGCTACCGACTTCTGCGCCGTCCAAATCAACACTGCATCATTCGACACCAGCAGAAACAACTCCAGTGTTGCAACCTTCTGTGGGTAAGCCGGCTAAGAAGTCTTCCCCTACCCCATCTGGGCTTCAGGTCAAAGTAGCAGTGAGCCAAGCCTGCTGATCTCGAAAAAGCCCAGGATGCTCTCCGCTCCGATATCGGTGAGTGCCTCTGTCAGCCTAGCATTGTTAGCAATCAGCATTTTCGGTTGCCCTAACCAATGTCAGCAAGGGCTTATGGGAGATCATATCATTCATGTCTGGCCTTAGGGAATGTCATTGCAAGCCTAAATTAAATCAGTGCTTAAAAAGTAACAAACGAACTTGCAGCTAAGAGGTGTTAAGAAAATGTGTTAATGTCTGATGCTTAGGATGGACAGCTTAGGATGGACAGTGGGTCCAGGTGCACAGATAACTAAGATTAATCAGAAACTAATGTCAGAGGCATACTGGAAAGTACATTTGACTCCAGTCTATTCTTCTCCAGTCTAGCACACCTCACTCACCATCCTTACCAGTGAAACTAACCATTGTTTCAGACAGTTTACAAAGGATGGGGATACTTAACTTCAATAGATTCTATTGAAGTTCAATAGATTCTATTTGTTAAAAAAAAGCCCCCTCTCAACATCAACCCCCCTTCTTGCTCTATCTGGAACATCACGCTTCTCTTACTCAACATCACCCCTTTCCTGTCTCTCTTCCCCTTGAATTCTTTTCTCTGTCTGTTCTCTCTCATTCACAAGAACACAGAATCAGTCTCTGTAATTGTAAAACTTATATCTCTCATTAATTGTAATACTTAATTGTAACTTTTATGAATCTTGCTTTTCTGTACGTTAGATAGATTTGTACGTTAGATAGATTCTGTACGTTAGATAGATTGTGAGCCCACCGGGACAGAGAGGGAAAATGCTTGAGTACCTGATTGTAAAACCGCTTAGATAACCTTGATAGGCGGTATATAAAAATCCTAATAAACTTAAACTTAAACTTAAACTGTAATATTATATATTCTTTATGCAAGCACTCTTAGTGGTCTCTGTCAGTAATTTTACTTCCTAATGAAACCTCTGTGAAGGCATTGAACTTGGGGCCTGGCGTTTATAAGGGCGCTTCAACCTAACCCCTCTAGACCTTACATTTTGGGGGGGTCAAACCTTACAGCCTCGTCTTCGGCCTCCTGATTGCCGGAGCGTAGAGCTGTACTGAAGGTACCGGCAAAAAAGCCAGCGGTGCTGGTGCTCTCCCTGAAGCAAAAGATTGGGTGAGCATTTCCAGATGCTGGTGCCCATGTCAAGACCGACTCGCTTGGTGCCAGTCCAAGCTGAATCCATGACACCGACTGCTCCTCCCTCTGATGCTCCACCAGTGCAGAGACATTTGACATGGGAGTCGATTCTTCCAGTGCCTCGGCGCCAGTCATCCTCAACACAAACATCTCCAGAGGCGACTGTGGTGCGGTCCCGGAAGGTGTTGCAAAAGCTGAAGCATATTGAGCCTTCAACACCGTCCACATTCTATTCACGATTCAGACTTGTGGAGAGACTCTGAACAGGATCCTCTTCTCTCTGAAGATGAAGGTTCTTCTGATGAGGGTTCACCTCAACATTCCTCGCATGAGCCCTCTGTTTTTTCTGAAAAGTCAAATTTTCCAGGTTTTTTCGTCAAATGTCTGAAACTCTGTCTATTCCACTGGAAGCTGACTAAACATTCTAAACAGTTCCTGGAGGCTCTAGATCAGAGGTCCTCAAAGTCCCTCCTTGAGGGCTGAATCCAGTTGGGTTTTCAGGATTTCCCCAATGAATATGCATTGAAAGCAGTGCATGCACATAGATCTCATGCATATTCATTGGGGAAATCCTGAAAACCCGACTGGATTCGGCCCTCAAGGAGGGACTTTGGGGACCCCTGCTCTAGATTATGATCAACAACCAAAGGAACTCCTCAAGCTTCCCCTTCATGACATTTTATGAGAAACTTTCTATAAAAATCTGGAAATACCACTTTCCATCCCTTGGCTCCTCACAAATTAGACTCTCTGTACCAAGTGGTTCCTATTATTGGTTTTGACAAACCTCAACTTCCTTACAAGTCCTTACTAGTGGAGTCTACCTTGAAAAAGTCTACAGGGGCTAGTGTTTACGCATCTGTACCTCCTGGCAGAGAGGCAAAGCCATGGATCGCTTTGGCAAACGCCTTTATCAAAATGCCATGTTGGCCAACCACTCTGGCAACTATAACTTCCACTTTTCCTTTTACCTTAAACACCTGATTAAACAGATTTCACTTTTCCAGAAATACATCCCAGTATGCAAGCTTCCCGTTTTCCAACATCATATTTCTGATCTATTTCAGCTGAGGAAATATATGGTACATTCTATTTATGACACATTTTAACCTACCTCCCGTGCTGCAGCTATGTCCGTAGCCATGACACGTCTGGCCTGGCTTCGTGTTTCAGAACTTGATGTGAACCATCAAGATAGACTAGCAAATGCTTTGTGTCTTGGAGATGAGCTTTTTGGTCCCTCCATAGACACGGCTACACAGAAGTTGTCCGCTCATGAGACCAGATGGGACACTCTAGTCAAGCCTAAAAAGAAACCTCTACCTCCTCGTCCTTTCAGACCAGCTTCTTCTTACCAATGTAGGTTTGCAGCTAAGCCTTCAGCTCCTGCACAATCTCAACCTTGAAGGCAGAAGCAGCAACCTCGTCAACAACTGAAACAATAGGCTGCTCCCCAAAAGCCTACACAGCCTTTTTGACATGTTTCTTCAGGGCATAGCCACAATCAGCATTTTACAGCTTGTGCCTCAGCCCATCAGAAGCCGTTTCCAACTTTTCATTACTCGTTGGGAGCTCATCACATCAGACCTTTGGGACTTAAATATCATTTGTCAGGGTTACATTCTCCATTATCACACTCTCCCTCCAGATCATCCTCCAAGAGAGTCTGCTTTTGACCCTACACAGTCCTCTCTTCTTCTCCAAGAAGTCTAATCCCTTATCCTGCTCAATGCCATCGAGGAAGTTCCTCTTTCTCAGCCGAACCAGGGATTCTACTCCCATTACTTCTTAGTTCCAGAGAAGATGAGAGGACTGTGACCCATTCTGGATCTCAGAGCTCTCAACAAATTTCTAGTCAAGGAGAAATTTTGGATGCTCTCCCTCGCCCTGCTTTATCCAATTCTTAATCAGAATAACCGGCTATGCTCCCTGGATCCCAAGGAAGCCTACACATATATTCCAGTTCATCCGGCTTCCAGGAAATATCTCCGTTTTCAGATCCATCAACGTCACTACCAGTACAAGGTCCTTCTCTTCAGCCTGGCTTCTTCTCCCAGAGTCTTCATGAAGTGCCTGATTTTAGTGGCCACATCTCTCAAATCCACGGCTTACAAGTCTTTCCTTACCTGGACAATTGGTTGATCAAGGTTGTTTCATCTCAGGAAATGGTCCAAGCAACATCTCAGACCATTTCTTTTCTTCAGGTTCTAGGATTCAAAGTAATCTTCCTCAAATCACATTTTATTCCGACTCAACGTCTTCAGTTCATTGGAGCTATCCTAGACACCACTCTCATGAAAGCGTTGCTCCCTCCGGATCGCCTCTAGGTTCTCGTTCACCTCTGTCAGCAAATGCTCTCTCTTCACTCCATCTCTGCGAGACACATGATAGTTCCTCTGGGCCACATGGCTTCCACTGTTCATGTGACACCACTGGCAAGACTGCATCTTCGCACTCCTCAGCGGACCCTTGTGTCTCAGTGGTCTCAAGCGACAGATCATCTTTCACAGCATATCTCTGTAACATCATCTGTTTTGCAGTCATTTCAATGGTGGATGACCTCCTCCAATCTATCCAGAGGTCTTTTTCACTTACCTCCTCATCACAAGGTACTCACCACAGATGGATCTCCTTAAGTTTGAGGGGCACATATGGATGACCTTCAAACCCAGGGTCTCTGGACCACCAAAAAATGGAAATTTCATATCAATTTCCTGGAACTCAGAGTGATGTATTATGCCCTCAAGGCTTTCCGTCATCTTCTCTACCCTCAAGTCCAGTTGAGGGAAAGCCTCTCACTGCTCATCTGCTGGTCTCCAGATTCATGAAAGGACTTTTCAATGTGAAGCCACCTCTCAAATCTCCTCCTGTAGTCTGGGACCTGAATGTGGTTCTTTCCAGGTTGATGAAGCCACCATTTGAACCAATGGCCACAATTCATCTCAAGTTTCTTACCTGGAAAGTTGTCTTCCTTATTGCTCTCACCTCTGCCAAGAAGGTCAGTGAGTTACAAGCGTTGGTGGTACAAACAGATCGGAGAAGGTTATCATGCCGCTGTACCGACCCTCACCTGGAGTACTGCGTCCAGCACTGGTCGCCGTACATGAAAAAGGACATGGTACTACTCGAAAGGGTCCAGAGAAGAGCGACTAAGATGGTTAAGGGGCTGGATGAGTTGCCATACAGTGAAAGATTAGAAAAACTTGGCCTTTTCTCACTCAAACAGAGGAGATTGAGAGGGGATATGATCAAAACATTCAAGGTACTGAAGGAAATAGACTTAGTAGATAAGGACAGGTTGTTCACCCTCTCCAAGGTAGGGAGAACGAGAGGGCACTCTCTAAAATTGAAAGGGGATAGATTCCGTACGAACATAAGGAAGTT
This sequence comes from Geotrypetes seraphini, assembly GCF_902459505.1. NCBI lineage: Eukaryota > Metazoa > Chordata > Amphibia > Gymnophiona > Dermophiidae > Geotrypetes > Geotrypetes seraphini. The sequence goes on from NC_047087.1 coordinate 136,939,783, forward strand.
ATTTTTCATCCAGAGAGTGGTAGAAAACTGGAACGCTCTTCCGGAGTCTGTTATAGGGAAAAACACCCTCCAGGGATTCAAGACAAAGTTAGACAAGTTCCTGCTGAACCAGAACATGCTCAGGTAGGGCTAGTCTCAGGGGACAGATCTTTGATCAGAGGGCTGCCGCGTGAGCAGACTGCTGGGCACGATGGACCACTGGTCTGATCCAGCGGCAGCAATTCTTATGTTCTTATGTGGCAGATCCCCCCTGTCACAGTTTTTCACCATGATAAAGTGGTTCTACGCACGTATCCAAAGTTTCTACTGAAAGTTGTCACGGAGTTTCATCTCAATCAGTCAATTGTTCTACCAGTGTTTTTTCCTAAGCCTCATTCTCATGCTGGAGAAACCGCTTTGCACACTCTGGACTGTAAACGTGCTTTGGCCTATTACATCGACAGGACAAAGCCTCATCGTACTTCTCCCCAACTCTTTGCCAAATTTGATCTAACAAGTTGGGGCATCCTATTTCCAAGTGAATGATTTCCAACTGGATGGCTTCCTGGATCTCGTTCTGTTATGCTCAGACTGGACTGGCACTGGAGAGTCGTTTCACAGCCCGTAAAATCTGAGCTATGGCAGCCTCTGTTGCTTTCCTTAGATCTACTCCCATTGAAGAAATCTGCAAAGCTGCCACCTAGTCCTCAGTTCATACATTCACTTCTCACTATTGTCTGAAGTCTTTCTCCAGATGGGATGGGCACTTCGGCCAATCTGTATTACAACATTTATTCTCCTAAAGGCCAACACTCCCACCATCCCATTCTTGTTAGCTTGGAGGTCACCCATCAGTGAGAATACGCTGCCTGCTTGTCCTGGGATAAAGCACAGTTACTTACCATAACAGGTGTTATCCAGGGACAGCAGGCAGATATTCTCACAACCTATCCACTTCCCCGGGTTGGCTTCTTAGCTGGCTTATCTTAACTGAGGGACCACACATCTACGTCAGGCGGGAAGGCTCTCGCGCATGTACTGTATGGGCTATCGCGAACTTCCCAAGGACTTAAAGTGGCGATGCATTTTTAAAGTGGTCTGTACCGGGGCTTCGTCGGTGACGTCACCCATACGTGAGAATATCTGCCTGCTGTCCCCCACCTGTTACGGTAAGTAACTGTGCTATTGTGTATATATGAAAAATGGATGGAAGAAATTGCGTTACAATTAGTACTATTATTATGGAGTTGGGGTGGGGTTAGGGGAGGAGCTTGGGGTGGTCTGGGGTGGAGCTTGGGCAGGGGTACTTGGTATTTGTTAGGCTTAGGGCAGTGGTCTCAAACTCAAACAATTTGCGGGGCCACATTTTGGATTTGTAGGTACTTGGAGGGCCGCAGAAAAAAATAGTTAATGCCTTATTAAAGAAATGACAATTTTGCATGAGGTAAAACTCTTTATAGTTTATAAAACTTTCCTTTAACAGTTAAAAGGAAAGATATATAAACTATAAAGAGTTTTACCTCATGCAAAATTGTCATTTCTTTAATAAGACATTAACTATTTTTTCTGCGGCCCTCCAAGTACTCTATTTTTTTCTGCAGCACTCACATTTAAAGTTCAATATCTTTTCTTTCTCAAAACTGGCACATTTCAATCACTAAATTGAAAATAAAATTATTTTCCTACCTTTGTTTGGTAATTTCATCAGTCTCTGGTTGCACTTTATTCTTCTGACTGTGCATCCAATACTTCTTCCCTTCTTTCAGCCTCCTGTATGCTTCCTCTCCTCCAGACCTCATTCCCTCCCCCAACTTTTTCTTTCTTTCTCTGCCTGTCTTTCTCTGATTCCGTGCCCCATTTTTTGCTTTGTTTCTGGTTCCCTGTCCCCCCTCCTTCTTTCTTCCTTCCTCCGTGCCCCATTTTTTGCTTTTTTTTCTGGCTTCCTGTCCCCACCCCACCTTCTTTCTTTCTTTCTTCCTTCCTTCCTGCCCTCCCCCATGCCACCACCGCCGCGGAATAGGCTGCTGCTGTTGCAGCTATCGGGAACAGGCCATCTCCCTGCTTCTCTTCTGCACGGGGCCGACCAACTCTCGCTGCCCGATGTCAATTTTAACGTCGGAAAGGACTTTCCGGGCAGCCAGGCAGCGATTGGCTAGCCAGAACGTCCTCTCGACGTCAGAATTGACGTCGGGCCGCCAGAGTTGGTCGGCCCTGCAGGGAAGAGAACAGTGGACCGCCCCCCCCTTGGTACGCCACTGGAGCAGCAGCGTGTCTGGCTGGCTCGTTCGTTCAAAGCCACGGGAGGCGGCTCCTTGCGAGATCCGCGCCTGCGTCTGAAGCCTCTCTGATGTTGTGACATCAGAGAGGCTTCCGATGCAGGAGTGGATAGCGCAAGGAGCCGCCAACCCGCGGCTTTGAGTGAACGAGCCGGCTACTGCTCCAAAAGGAAGAGAATGATGCCTCCAGACCACGGGCCGCAAATAAAACCAGGAGAGCCACATGCCGCCCGTGGGCCGCGTATTTGAGACCCGCTGGCTTAGGGGGTACTTGGCTTGAAGAAATTGAGAAACACTGTTTTATGTGCCATCACTGTTTACTATGTTAGCGTGGTTTTGTAAGACTTTTTGTTATTGTGGGAGTTCTCCTGATTAGTTTCGGGGTTTTTTTTTCTGGTGTAGATGTTACTGTGCCAAGTGTCTGGATATTTTGGTGAAACCTGGCACTGCATGCAGGGTGAAGGCCATGGACATCTGGTTCTGCTTCCTGTGCTTACCTGTGAATCGTCATGGGTTACTGCAGCGCAGAGTGAAATGGAGGACATGTGTGAAGAGACTCTATGATGAATATGTAAGGAGGCAATCCAGAGGCAGGGTGGAAATAATTCTAAGTTCTAGAGGGAGACAGAAACAGAAATTAACTGGAGTTGGCAAAATCAGCATTCACACAATGTATATGTAGTTAAAACTGTTAGAATACAAATCCATTTAGAATCATATTGCTTACCGACAGCTCTGGTCTATTACAGAGCTGATACATCTCTGTACTACTATATTGTAAGGTGTTATTTTTCAAGTAACTGATATAATGGCTGCAAAACATTTGGCACATTATTGTGATAAGCTTGCACAGAAAAGAATAGTTTGTTAGTTTGTTTATTCATAAAGGCTGATAAGCATTGGAATTATAGACAAGATGGATTTTAAAAATTTGTCAGCAATCCTCAATTTAACCCCCCTTTTACAAAACCGTAGTGCGGTTTTTAGCACCGGCTGTGGCGATAACAGTTCCGACGTTCAGAGAATTCCTATGAGCGTTGGAGCTGTTACTGCCGCGGCCAGTGCTAAAAACTACACTACAGTTTTGTAAAAGGGGGGGGAGGTAAATCTTTTTTTCTTTTTTTTTTTACTGAAATTACATTTTTAAATAGATTATTGGTTTTAAAGCAGTGATTTATTTTGAAGCTTTTTCAAGCAGTTTTGTGGCCACATCAGTGTTCTAATAAAGGAGGATCCCAATGGTGAGAATGAGTAAGAAGCATTTATTTTTTCACTTTTTTGAAATCTTTATTCATTTCAAAACTTAAATCAAGTATAATAATAACATATATCAATTACCATATTTTCACGCATATAACGCGCGCGTTATACACAATTTTACAAACTGTGCATAACCGTGCGCGTTATACGTGTGAGCACGTTTTACAACTTTTTTTTTTCAATCCGATCGGCATCCCCCCTGCGAACCGGCATCCTCCCCCCCGCTCGCGTCAACCCCCCCCTCCCCCGCGATCCTACATCCCCCCCCAGCACCGCAAAACATCTCTTACCCGATTGGGCACCGGCACCAGCACCAATGCACAGGACGTGCCAATGCCAGTGCCCGAAGATCCTCCCTCATTGGTTTGGGCTGGGCTGGGCTGGGCGGTGCGGTGCGGGAGAGATCCTCCTTCTTCCTGCGCCGGGCTGGACTAGGCTTTGAGCATTTGCGCATGCTCAAAGCCTTCTGGTCTCGCTCTCTCCGAGATAATCTCGGAGAGAGCGAGACCAAAGCCCAGCCCAGCCCAAACCAACAAGTGAGGATATTCGGGCACTGGCACATCCTATGCATTGGTGCTGGTGCTGGTGCCCAATCGGGTAAGAGATGTTTTGCGGTGCTGGGGGGGATGTAGGATTGCAGGGGAGGGGGGGATGATGCGAGCGGGGGGGGAGGATGCCGGTTCACAGGGGGAATGCCAGATCGGATTGAAAAAAAAAAGTTGTAAAGCGTGGGTAAGCGAGCGGGGTAGGATGCCGGTTCGGAGTAGGCGGGAGGAGGTTTTAGCATGCGCGGTATACGCGTGTGCGCGCTATATTAAATTTTTTTTACATAAATTTGTGTTCCCTGTGCGCTATACCCGTGTGCGCGTTTTACACGGGTGCGCGGTATATGGGTGAAAATACGGTAAATTTTCAAATACAGTACACTTGAAATCTTACAAATATTCCTCATAATAAAAATAATATCCCCCTCCCTTATTCAATTATGAAAATGAATTATTTTATAACTAATCAAAACAGAATTCCCTCCCCCCACCACCCCTATTATCTTAAAATTTTTATTCAGGGAAGAATAATTTTTAATCATTACAATATTCTATTAATGGCCTCCACACATCCTGTTCTTTCCATTTTATAAATATGGCAAACAGAATTCCACCAAAAACAATAATTCAATCTATCCCAACTCTTCCAATTATAAGTGATCTGTTGAATGGCAACCCCTGTTAAAATTAATAATAACTTGTTCAAGTTTCAAGTTTAATCAAGTTTGTTGAATCGCTTATTACATACTAAGCGATTAACAATAAAATATAAATTGTACAGTTTTTAAAAAAGGGGAAAAAATAAACTGACAAAACAAACATACTCAGGCACATGTAGAAAGGAAAAAAGGAGGGTAAAAGTTACAAAATTGTTGTTCTTCAGATGAGAAGAAAGGAAAAGCCAAGTAAGGGAAAAACATGAGGTTTGGGGTAAAATTATTAGGAAAAATTTTGTTTAAAGATTAAAAGAAGCTTTAAAAATAAAAGTTTTTAAATGGGTTTTGAATATTTTGAGGTCTTTTGTTTCTCTTATATATAAAGGTAGGGAATTCCAGGTAAGAGGGGCCATTACTGAGAATATATCATGATGTCTGGTTCCAATAACTTTTAAAGAAGGAACCATAAGCAACCCTTGAGTTGTGGAACGAAGAGAACGAGTCGTGTTGTATGGAATTAGTAGTCGGTCGATAAATTGAGGTTCGTTGGTGGATAATGTTTTAAATACTAGAAGCAATATTTTATATGTTATGCGTTGATTAATGGGAAGCCAGTGCGAATCTATAAGAAAAGGAGTTACATGGTCATATTTTTTTCCATTATGAATAATTTTAATTGCAGTGTTCTGGATTATTTGTAAGCGTTTTTTTTTCTTTTGCGTAATGTTTAACAGTAGGGAATTGCAATAGTCAAGCTTAGCGATGACAAGAGAATGTATCAAAATATTTAAAGATTTGGGTTCTAGGAATTTGGACATGGAGCGAATCAAACTCAAACGGTAGAAGCAACATTTAATTGTATTACTAATGTGTTCTTGATAGGAAAATTTGTCATCGATGATGACCCCTAGTATCTTTAGTGATGATACTAAAGTTATAATTTTATTATCTATTAAAAATGGGGCCGATAGTTCTAGTCCCTGTTTCATTGGGAAAAATAATGCCTTAGTTTTTGTTATGTTTAGGGCTAGTCTGTTTTGCGTGAGCCAATTTTTTATTTTTTCTAATTTTTGATTAATTATAGATATTTCGTTGGGATTTTCAGGGTTAAAAGGATGAGTTAATTGGATGACGTCGGCATAAGCATATACAGTAAAGCCTATTGATTGACTTAGGCTTAATAGCGGTGAAAGAAAGATGTTGAAAAGTAAGGGAGATAGAATAGAACCCTGAGGAATTCCATAGTCGTGTGAGAAAGGCTTAGAAGTTGTATTATTAAAGCGTACCGAGGATGATCGATTGCTTAGAAAAGAAGTAAACCACTGTAATGTAAGATCGCAAACACCTATGGTTTTTAATCTGTCCAGAAGAAGAGAATGGTCAATGGTGTCAAAAGCAGCTGAAAGATCAAGGGAAAATAGTATAACCGAGTTGTGATGATCTAAGTTATAGATAATGTTATTATTAGATTAGATTTGTTTCTTTGCCTTCATTTCCATACCAAATAAAACTGTGTCATAGGATAAAGCCACATGATTCTTTAATAGGGAATTAATTTGATTCCAGATTGATTTCCAAAGTTCCAATATAAATGAACAGTAGAATAATAAATGATCTAAAGTCCCAGCTTCAAGATGACAATGCCAGCATTTATCAGATTTAGAGCTATCTAATTTTTTTAAACGAACAGGGGTCCAGAAAGCTCTATGCAGTAAGAAAAACCACGTTTGTCTCATAGATGCAGACATTGTACATCTCATCCTCCAAGACCAAATACGTGGCCATTGAGATGCCGTAATTTCGTGCTTAATCTCAATACTCCAAATGTCTCTAAGACCATTCCTTGTTTTTTTTTCAATAATCCAGATATTAATTTGTACCACTGTGCGGCTTGGTGTCCCAGAAAATCTGCCTGAAAGCATAGGAATTCTAAACTATATTTTATTAAGATTTTTCCATTCAGGGAACCCCGCCTGAATGGCCTGCTTCAGCTGCAACCATTTATAACTCTCTGTGATTTATTCAAGCCAAATTTTTGTTGCAGCTGTGAAAAATCAAGCAGTTTACCATTAGACATTATATCATCAAGAGTACGTATTCCTCCTATTATCCATTGCTTCCAGATAATCTTAAAACCGCCAATTTGTATCTTGGAGTTAAGCCATAATGTTTGATTTGTCGACTTATGAATTGGATTAGAAGTTAAATTATCTATCAAATTTAAAGTTTTCCAAGTGTCAATTAATATTTTATTATCCTTGTATAACCTTGGCATTTTAGTACTAATAATATGACACAGCCTTATAGGAGACATGAGTTGCCACTCTAATTTTAACCAATCTGGTAATTTTTCCATGAGTTCTGGGAGGACCCAATACATACCTTGGCGCATAATAAAGGATTGATGGTATCTATAAAAATTTGGAAAATTTACCCCACCCTCTCCATTTGATTTTTGTAAAGTCACTAAGGCAACTCTAGCTATTTTATCTTGCCAAATAAATTTTGTAAGAATACTATTAATTTTTTTGTAAAAAGACCCCTGAAAAAATCACAGGTAACATTCCCATTTGGTAACAAACCACAGGTGAAATCATCATTTTGTCCCACGACTATGATGAAGCAATTGCAGACAATACAAATACTTAAGACTTGTCCATTCACTAAAAAAATATGACCATATCACAGAGGCATACCATGACTCGCACTGGCTTCCAATAGAAGCGAGAGTGCACTTCAAATTCTACTGCTTACTTTACAAGGCTATCAACGGAGAAAGCACAACCTACTGGAATAACTGACTAAATCAATCCTCCTCAACCAGACACAGAAGAACCCACTCGCTATTCTCTCACCCATCATCCAAAAATGTCAAACGAAAAAAACTTTATGACAACCTAATAGCCTCCAAAGCAGCTAAACTGGACAGACAAATCACCACTCTGTTATCTTCAACTACAAACTACAAAACCTTCAAGAAAGATATTAAAACCATACTCTTCAAAAAACACATAAAACCTATCCAGCACGACCAATCCCAACCCAACATCCAACACTCTCTATACCCTTAGTACTCTCTAATATTCTTCTATCTACCAAACGTTATCTAAAACCCCATAATTCACCCTATTCTTATCTCCTAAAGACCTCTACTTCCTGTTGGTAACTCTTTACCCAATGTTTTATTACCTTAAAAATTTTATGTCATCACTTATTCTATTCCTTCAAATTTTGAATGTAATTCTTGTTTTAGTTTGGATGTAATCCGCCTTGAACCGCAAGGCAATGGCGGAATAGAAATCACTAATGTAATGTAATGTAATAATCATTTTAACTGTTTGAACTCTTCCCCACCATGAAATATGTAAAGGATTACATTGCTCATATAATTCGGTAGCCTTTTGTAGTATATGTTTTTCATTTATTTTTATTGTCTCATCTAGTGTATTTTTAATCCAGATACCCAAATATTTTATTCCATCATCTTTCCAGACAAAAGAAAATGTATCAAATAATCCTTTAATACAGTATACATTTAGTGGAAGAACTTCAGATTTACTCCAATTTATTTTATAACCTGAAAATTTTCCAAATTTATTAATTAAATTGAGTAAATTTGGAATTGTCGTTTCAGGATTCCTCAAATAAAGCAAAATATCATCTGCATAAGCAGAGATCTTATATTCCTGATCTCTACGAGGAATACCCTGAATCTCACATTTACAAGGGTACCTCAGAACAAAGGTTGCTCCCAATTGAAAAACCTGCTTTCTTCTCCTTTAGGTAGGACGAGATACATCTGGATACATCCTTATCACATTGAACAAAAAGGGAACATCTTTTTTTTTTTTTTTTTCAAAAAAGTTTATTGAGAAAATGCAGAAAGATACATAACCATGAACAAAGCAAACAACCACCCTAACACTCACAGCCCCCCACCCCACCAAAGGTCATACTGGGATTCTTCAGTATGAGACAAAACAATCCAAAGCTGAACAAAACCCCCATCCACAACGCCTCCCACCTCCCCTCCCACCCCAACCCCCAACCCATTTGTGTGCAGAAAACCAACTAGAGACCACCAAATTAGCTGGGTGAGACCACTAGGAGGCCGATGACCACTTGAAGTATGGATCCCAAACCTTCAAAAACTGAGAGAGGCGATTATGCATGAGAGCTGTCAATTTAGACATACGAAAAATAAACGCTAATTTTCCCAATAAATGCTGCCTAGTAGGTGGGTGAACCTGCTTCCACTGCTAACAACAGTCTGCTAGCTGTAAACACATGAAAAGCCAAGGTCTGACAAGAGCGCGGCAATGCCCCATACGGCATATGTAATAAAGCACTGCTCATAGATTTCCGAACAGGTCTATGAAAAATTTCCTTGAGAATTTCGAACACCATAGTCTAATAGGGAGCCACTTTAGAGCAATCCCACCAAATGTGCAAAAACGTACCTCTTTGCCCACACTGCCACCAGCACAAGTCAGAGGTGTGCGAGTACATACACTGCAAGCGAACTGGTGTAAGGTATCACTGGTAGAGCATCTTATATCCATTTTCCACCAAAGAGCTAGCAATTGAGGGGCGCAGCATGCACTGGAAAAGATTGGCCCACCATTGAGCAGCAAAAGTCCGCCCCAACAAAGTTTCCCAAACCTGAATATCTTTAATTGGGGGGGGGGGGCATTTTGGGAAGTAAGTGCCTTATAAAAGCGAGTAACACATCCCATGGCCAATTCCAACAAAGTTTCCGGGATTAACAACTTGCCCAGGGCTCTACGCCGAAGAAAGTCGCAGACCTGGTGATATCGAAAGAAATCCAGATCCCCCAAATCGTAGGCCTCCCATAAGTCCGAGTAGGAAACAATCCGACTCTCCTCAAGAAAATCCCCCAGATCCGCAAGGCCCTGGAGGGCCCAAGTTTTAAATCGCAGATCCAGGCGACCAGGCACAAACCCCTCTGCCACCCAAAGCAGCGTAGATAAAAAAATAGCAGCTACCCGGGAGCAATCTAGCCCCAGTATGAGCCCATAAATTACAGGTAAGGGCGAGAAAAGGATTAGAGCCTCGGAGCAATGCCCTGGCCTCCGGAAAAGACAGCCAAGGAAGCCCAACACAAAGATCATCATCAATATGCGGGTGTTCAATCTTGACCCAACTTTTAGTGCGAACTTTACACCAAGTAAGAAATGCCTTCAATTGGGCTGCTGCATAATAGCGCTTCAAACAAGGGACACCCATCCCACCATGGTCCCGAAATTGATACAACACACTCTGTTGAACCCGCGGAGGCTTACTTTTCCAGATATACTGAAACAGTTTCCTAGAGACCCTGCGAAAAAAGACATCCGAAAGTGGAATCGGCAAGGCTTGAAAAAGATATAAAAGTTTTGGTAACACCATCATTTTCACACTCTGGATGCGGCCAAACCAAGAAAGAGAAGAGGCCTCCCATCTATCAAGATCCGCCCACAAAGATTTAAGCAAAGGAGGGAAATTCAAATCAAAGAGTGGCTGAGGACTAGAAGGAATATTAATCCCTAGATATATGATACTTTTAGCTGCCCATTTAAAAAGGAACCGGCATTTCAGCCGAACCCTATCACCAGAAGTCACTGACAAATTAAGAATCTCAGACTTATCCATATTCGCCTTAAAGCCAGATACTTGGCCAAAGCAGTCGAGCTCTTCCACTATCCCCGGGAGAGAATTCACTGGGCGTGTGACAGTAAGCATACTATCATCTGCAAAAAGCAGCAATTTAGTAGAGACCGCACCATGAGTAAAACCCCTGATGTCCTGACGGAGACGAATATGGTTGGCGAAAGGCTCCATTGCCAAAGCAAAAAGAAGAAGCGACAGGGCACAGCCCTGTCTAGTCCCTCATCCTAATTCAAAAGACTCCATATATCCACCGTTGATCAACAAAGAAGCCAGCGGCTTAGTATATAACAATTGCACCCATGAGAAAAATTGTCCCCCTATACCCATAGTTGACAGCGTACTCAATAAGTACGGCCAATACAGCCTATCGAAGGCCTTCTCTGCATCAATTCCCAACAACAATGCTGAAGGCCTCCCTGCTGCAACGACCAAATTAAGTGCAACAAACGGCAAATATTATCAAAAGACTTTCTCCCTGCTATAAATCCAGCTTGGTCATCATGAACCAGGCGTGGCATATGATGTTGCAACCTGTGAGCTAAGATCTTAGTAAAAAGCTTATAGTCCATGCCCAACAGCGAAATAAGTCTATATGAGCCACAGCTAGCCGGATTCTTACCAGGCTTCAATATTAAAGTTACCCCAGCTAAATGCCACGAGTGCGGCAGCTCACCAGCCTCCCCAAGGCCATTAAACATTGCAGTCAGAGGGCCCACCAAAATATGTTTAAACTGCTTATAAAAGCGATTAGAAAACCCGTCCAATCTGGGAGCTTTACCATTAGCCAAAGTTGAGATTGCCCAAAGGGTCTCCTCCTCTGTTATCGGAGCCGAAAGCTCCTCGGCCTCTTCCGCAGTCAAGCTCTGCACTTGGGCTTGCTCTAAATAGTCATCTATGGAACCCTAGGTGGCACAATACTCCGGGGTATACAAAGCTTATAAAAAGCCAAGAAGGCCCGTGCAATTTCCTCCGAAGAGTGACAAAAAACACTATTCCCAGAGCGAACCTCAGGAATAAAGTTTTGCAGCCGCTTCTTTTTTAACTTAAAAGCCAACAACCGGCTTGCCCGATTACCATGTTCAAAATGTTTTTGCTGCAAACATTGCAGCTGGATAGAAATCTACTCTAATTGCAGCTGTTGCAAATCTTGTCTCGTCTGCTCTAAGCGAGTCAGCAGCGAGGTACTCCCAGAGGCCTATTTATGGGCACGCTCCAGAAAAAGAAGCTGTTTCCACAAAGCCTCCAATTTCCAACCCTTTTCCTTCCTACGAAAAGATCCAATGGAAATAATCTGTCCCCTCGACACCGCCTTCAAGACCTCCCAGAAGGTAATCAGGGAAACCTCCCCAGTCCCATTGAGTCGGATATAATCTCGTAACTCTTTTTCAATTCTGAGCGCTTTGACAGGGTCGGTCAACAAACCATCCCAAAAACACCAATATCTTTGACCAAAAGGAGACAAAGTGGGAAGCAAATCAAAACAGACAGGTGAATGATCAGACCTGACTCGCAGCTCGATGGTGGCTTGAGAGATTTGAGAAAGCAAGCACTTGCTTACCCCCCAAAAAATCAATGCGGGAATAGGAGTTATGCACCCCAGAAAAATAAGAATAATCTCTAATGGAAGGATTAAGATGTCTCCAAGGGTCTACCAAATCCCAAGCCTCCTACAAAGCTGACAACCTCTTGCGATCTGCCTTACCATAATGAACTCTGGTGGTCAAATTATCTAGGGAGGGCTCCATGGTTACATTAAAATCACCCCCCAGGATCAAATGCCCCTCGACTTCCTCTCAAAGGATAAGATCCAAAGCATCAAAAAAACTTGCTTGCTCCGCATTAGCATAAACAGTACACAGCGTATAGAGAACATTTGCAATTTCAACCTTTACCAAAAGATAGCGACCATGAGCATCATGAACCACATGCTTAATCAGTGGATTCAGGATGTCAGAAAGCATAATACCCACCCCATGTTTCTTAGCACCTGAGGTATCGGAAGCAAAATAAACATGTGAGTACTACGGATGTTGCAGCAGAGATTCAGCTCGTGGTTTGAAGTGGGATTCCTGAAAGAACCCCACCCCAGCCTGTAACTGTTCAGCCTCCCGAAACAAAAGCTGTCTTTTTCATGGCATATTGAGACCACGAACATTTAAAGAGAAAAAATTAAGCCCCCTAGCAGTCATCACCCAGCTTCAAAACATAAACCCACTATCACACCAGCACAAAAACAGCAAAAAACCCCACACACATTCCCCAAAACCCCCAGTCCCCCATCCCCCCCCCCACCCAACCACCCATCCCCAAGAAAAAGGCCCACCAACCATAGGGCAAACAGAGGAAGCATGTCACCCATAGGCAGCCAACACCACTTCCCCACCTCCCTCTGTGCAGAGAGGAAACCCCCCCCCCCAGAGAGTGCAGAGAAGATAAGTCCCACACAATCCAACCCAACAAAGAGTACATAGGAGCAATTTCCCACTGCAGCTCAGAACCAAGTTCCAAGGTCCACAGAAGAATCAGTCAGAGGGCCCGGGGTCAGACCCCAAGTGCTGTTGCAAATGCCTGCCATTGCGAGGTATCCGGTGCCGCCACTGAGAAGATGCCACAGTAACCACCTCCGACGTCTCCATCACAGGGTCTGCAGGCTCACCCCTCAAGCTAGCTGCTCGAAGCACTTGAGTGGCCTCCTCCACCTTGACCACAGAATGCTGTTGATTAACCACTTGGAAGGAGAGGCCAAAGGGGTAAAGCCAATGATATCGGATGTGGTGAGATTGCAAGCACTTAATGACCTCACGGAAGTTATGCCGTTTTCGCAGTGTAAGGGCCGATAGATCAGCAAATAATTCCACCTTTGAATTGTCCCACATAATGTGCCCCACTTGCCTGGCGACCTGCAACACCCGGGACTTCACAGGAAAGCGCAAAAAACAGGCTACAATATCACGGGGTCGATCTCCCACCCGGGGCCCCAAAGCTCGATGAACCCTTTCAAAGTCCAGGGAAGGTACCTCCATGTCAGGGTATGCTGCATGCCAAAATTTTGAGCAAATATCCACCAACAATTATTAGACATCCTGAGCATGCGCGGTTGCGCTTGCTATGGTTCTCTCCATCTTCCAACCGGAGAAGTAGATCTTCCTGACCTTTTTCCAGGCGCTGGCACTTTGCGTGGAGCACATTAATTTCAGCATCGTGGTCAATGACCCGCTCCTCAAAATCATGCAACCGGGCTCCCATGTCAGCTACCGATTGTTGAATTTTAGCCACATCAGTCTGTAAAGCTGTTTGGATAGTCAACATCGTGCCCTTGAGATCCTCCATCAAGGATCATAATTCTGCTCCCGTAGCTGGGTGAGAATCCATCTCCGGTGAGGCAGGCCGCTGTCCCAACTCAGACCTGCCAACTCGAGCGCCATCCACGCTACCTTGGGCCTCAGAGACATCCCCCAGCTGATAGGCAAAAGATTTAAGGTCCATGCGAGTTTTTTTGCTCGCCATGAGGGCACAACATGATAAACAGCTCCTGGCTAGGGACACAATCAACTCCGCACACCCGAGTACCACCAAAGATCGCTAATGCAGCACGAGGTTCGGGGGAGCTCCGTGATTAAGCTGCCATTACCCTCGGTGATGTCACTTCCTCCAAAAAAGGGAACATCTTTATGTTTAAAAAACAGTTTGAGCAATCATTCCCTATCAGAGTCTAAAGCAAATTGTATCAATAGTGTAGCCACAACCTAGACCTCTACATCCAACTTCTCCTGGAAATTAGATAAGTCCAAACTATCAGCAGATAATTTCTGTTGATTAGGACTTCGAGACTTATTTCGTCTAGGTAAATAATATACTTTGAGAGAGGGGGATGCGAGGTCTCTGGTACTTTCAAAACTTCATTCAAATATCTTTTAAACATAGCTAGTGCAGTTGTTGGAAATATTTTTGGAAAGTTAATAATCCGAAGATTACACCTCCTGATAGAATTTTCCATCATTTCTTGTTTAAAATGCAAACTTGCACTATCTTTGACCCAAGTCAAAGCAGGTGTCTCCAAAGTTTTTATCCTGGTTTCCATATCATCCGATTTATTTTCCAAACTGGTTATTTTAGTCTTCAATTTCAGTTTTTCAGAAAGCACTATAGTACACTTTAAAGATAACTGTTCCATCTGATTCCCCAAAGACATTTGTAGGCCAGAAATTGCCTCCCAGAAAGACTCCATATTAAAGACATTAGGCCTCCGTAAAGGGGCAAGCTCAGTTCTTGGCCCCATCATGGAAACAACAGTACCTCTTGCTGCAGTATCAATTGCTGAAATAGGCATCAGGTTTCCTTGAGCTTGTTCCGATCTCCCCGCTAACTAACTGGCTCTGTTCAGGGACAACCAATCCGCCCTGTTGGATTAACAGGAGAGCATCCTGAGTCGGTTTAGCCAACAGCAGCTCCTCTGACGCTACAGGATGAGTAGGCAAGCTCTGCTCATCCAGAGACAGTGTGGCTCCCTCGAAGGAGAATTTGCACGCTTCAGCCTACACGCTCACTCCAACTGAGGCGAAATCCACCAGTTGTGTCATTCAGGCTCCCCGCTCCACAAAGAGATCCATCGGACCGGTCTGTGCAACCACTGACTCCTCCGGGAAAACCCGAAGCTTTGATTTACGCTTCACCATTTAGGTAGCAGGGAAATTGTTCAAAAAAAGACCGCGCCAGCATTCCCCTGCAGACCTCAAGCCTCCATCTTGGTTTAGCTCCTTCAGATATTCTCCACATAACATTTCTCCTAGTTTACTTTCCACCGAACGCCAATAATTCATCCATTAATCTCTTTCAAGAGCTAATTATTCAATTTGCAGCTAATTTTTCAAACTTAGTGGTTCACCTCACTAGCAACACAGGTTCAAGCAATTCCCAAAACCTATTTCTTGTAACAATGCAAGATCTTAGTTTCAACACCCTTTATCGATCAATACACATCCAAATGTTATTTTCTGTACTTACTAAATGACCTTCATATAATCATATAACCAGGAAGAAACAGATTTTTCATGTTTGTCGTTGCTTTCACCAACAAGTTAGTGGAACTGTGCCAGGCTACATACAGGGTGAGGCAATAAAAAAAGTAACCACTACAGTTTTTTGGTAGAGGTCATACTGTATATACTCGAATATAAGTCGATTCGAATATAAGTCGAGACCCCCCTTTTCCCCCCCAAAAGGAGGAAAAATGGTTGACTCGAATATAAGTCAGTTGGCTTAATATTCAAGTGTCCTGCCCTGTCAGGTTCTACACCCAGCCCCCTTCCCTCCATCCCTCCCCTGTTAGGCACTGCACCCAGCACCCTTCCTTCCTCCCCTGTCAGGCTCTGCACCCAGCACCCTTCCTTCCTCCCCTCCCCTGTCAGGCTCTGCACCCAGCACCCTTCCTTCCTTCCCTCCCTCCCCTGTCAGGCTCTGCACCCAGCTCCCTTCCTTCCTTCCCTCCCCTGTCAGACTCCTCACTCTCCCTCTCAGGCTCTGCCCTTTGTCTCTCCTCTTCGCTCTATCTTCATACCTCTGCTGATCCCTGGTGGAGGTGCAGCGGGCAGGAGCAAGCTTTCCGAACTCCTGCCCTGCTGCTAACCTGCACGGATCCAGTTTCTGCAGTTGAGCGGCATGAGCAGCAGCGTGATTTGGCACTGCTTCTTGACGCTGAGCGGCTTCCTTACTGGCTCCTGCGAATTCTCAAATTCATGGGAGCCAGTAAGGAAGCCACTCAGCACCAAGAAGCAGCGCCAAATCACGCTGCTACTCGTGCCGCTCAACTGAAGAAACTGGATCTGCGCAGCCAGTTAGCAGCGGGGCAGGAGTTCAGAAAGCTTGCTCCTGCCCGCTGCACCTTCACCAGGGATCGGCAGAGGACGGCTGCACCTCCACCAGGGATTCACAAAGGTATGATAGGGCAGGGAGGAGGAGGAGGGGGGCAGAGCCTGTCGGCAGCGGTCTAAAAAGGACTATTTTGTGTTTTTGGAGAGGAGAAACAACTTCAAGGATTCACTCATTGGAAAAAAATATTTCTTTGACTTGAAGATAAGAACTAAGAGTTGCCATACTGGGATAGACCAAAGGTCCATCAAGCCTAGTATTCTGTTTCAGGCAGTGGCCAACCAAGTCACAAGTACCTGACAAGATCCCAAAGAGTAAAACAAATTTTATGCTGCTTATCCTAGGAATAAGCAGTAGATTTCCTTAAGAATGGGAAATTATACAAATCTTTTTAAACCCTGCTATGCTAATTGCTTTCACTAGAGTTTAATGAGAAGCCAGAAATGGGAATGATAGGCGATGGAAACATTTTCAAAACATATGGGAACATTATTAGAGGGCACTTCCACATAAAGATCGCAGTATACGGTTAAATAGATAATTTTGTTATTTTCTTTGCTTTATTTATTTTATGAGGTATCATTTTTCTGTATTTTATAGCTTGAGATAATATGTTACAGATTTATGATGTATATTAACAGACCACTACTTAGAGTGGGAGGGTGGAAGGGAAGTAGGAAATTGCTCTTATTTGTCACTTGTTAATTGTTATCTGCTGTTGTCTGAGGAATATAACAGAAAACTACTTTATTTTGACATGGGGATTCATGTTTTCTGGTTATACCAATTTGTACTTCATTTGGATTTATGCCAAATTAAGTCCCCATTTACCAAGTGTTTTAGGGCTCCTTTTACTAAGGTGCGCTAGTGTTTTTAGTGTGCGCTGCGCGCCAAGAACTAACACCAGCTTAATGCTGGCGTTAGCATCTAGCGCATGCAGCATTGCAGAGCGCGCTAGAACCTCTAGCACAGCTTAGTAAAAGGAGCCCTTAGTGCAGACTGGCACAGTAAATTCCCCCCAAAGCCCACAGGGATTTACAGGGCTTTGGGGTGTTTACTGTGCTTCACTTGCTAGTGCTGCTTTGTAAAAGGGAGCCTAGATGATTTTTTAAAAAGTACAGTTTATCCAAAAAAAAGCTCTTAAGTTTGTATCTGAGGCAATGAAGGGTTAAGTGATTCACCCAAGATCACAAGCTGGATTTGAACTAAGCTTCCCAGGTTCTTTGCCCATTTTAATCTTTTGTTCTTGTTTTTTTTTTGTGCAGGGTTTTGTCAACATTTTTAAACCACTTTCTGCTAGCAAGCGTCATGCTATCCGGGTCCTGTCTCTCTTCAGTGACATTTCTGTAGGTGAGTGTCATGCATGCTTCAGCTCTGAGTTGTAAGGGAGCATCTGATATTCATATACCTCTTAGGAACCAAAGATGGTCTCAGATTTACTGCCCAAATGAGTGAGACTGAAAAACAAAGAATGAGACTTTTCAGGCACTGTATCTATTGCTTTGGAAATCAAAGAAATAACTTAAAATTATGGTTATCTTTCTGTGATTTAATTTAAAATGAATTTCTCAATCGCATCTGAAAAAATAATAATAAATACAGAGGGCAGTTACAAGACAAAATCGTTGCCTAGACAAGAATTGCTTTTCCTCTCTTCCTTTTTGGACTTGCAGGCTCACAGTGAAGGGGAAGGTTGGTGTGCTTCTGCATCCCCAAAATGAGAAAAGCCTAGAAACACATAAAGAGAAGAAAACATGGTAAAATAACATTTGGAACATGCCATGATACCTTTATGTCTTTAAAAGACCAAATAACAAGAGTCTTAAGAACCCAAAACTCGGCAGCACTTATTCAATTAGTAATTATATCTGTTAACTGGATAGTTTTTGCAACACCTTATGGACAGTACTGTTGGATATCCTTACAAACTGTCTCAGCATTATCAGGAGCTGAAGCAGATCAGTGAAATTATCTGGATAGCATTATTCAGCAAAACTATTATCCTAAGTTATCTGAATAGCAACACTGAAACAGCAGCACTAACCACAGTATCCAGATACTCAGTGCCAGCCATTATCTAGATACTCGCTCTGAAAATTTGCATTTGTTTTAGCCATAGTGAAAGGCATTAAAAAAATACTGTTCACCATGGCTCAATATCAGACCATAAAGAATAGGTAGAAAGGTTTGTAACAAGATAGAGAAAGCCCAGATCAGATGTCTGGGAGACTCTTGCATTTGAAGACAGTACCCAATGAGAGACCAGGAGGATTTGCTGAGGGCAAATTAAAAAGGAAGAGAGGCTGAGGATGCAAAAATAGACCAAAGGTGCTAGGAAGTTAGGTAAGTGAAAAGAAAAGGAAGCCATAATAATTATTTTATGTATCTAAAAGCATTATTTCAAGAATCAAAATAAGGCAACAAGAGCAGGCTTAAACATAAGCAAGTAAAACGCATTTGGGAGATGTGGAGCACGCTAAACATAGGCAAGTAGAACATATTGGAGGCAATTCTATAAAATTTAGGCACTATAAACAGCATCTGGATACCCAATAGCCAGGAACAGCTTTCATATACTGTACATGTCCTAAAAGGGCATATTTTGGAGGACAATGGGCATGCATGGGGTGGGACCAGAAACCACACATGCATGACACATTATATCAGTTAGATGCACTGAAAGCAAAAAATGAACATGCTCAAATATACACATGCAGATGTGCTATAAATAGTGATAACTAAGAAAGATGTCTCTTTTGACCTGGAGAATTGATTGGTGTATTCTGCTTCTGGCTGGTGTCTTCCTGGGTGGATAGCTGCTGTAAGACAGAGCTGTGACAAAGTAATGGTGTAGAATCCTTTATTGTTTATCTTTTATTGCATTTAATATACTGCCTATTTTGAACGCCAAATCAAAGTGGTGTATAATAAAAGCACAGAATGAAATAAAAGCTGAACTCCAATAATAAAAGGAAATAATCACTTGAGTACCAAAAAATAAACCACGTGGAGGGGCATAATAAAAAAAAGCGTCTAAGTCCCCTTTTGGCCTAGGCCCTAAACGCTGAAAGTAGAAGCAGGAAAAATGTCCATTCTCAAAAAAAAGTCCAAAATGAGGGGTTTTTTTGAGAATGGCCTACCTCTACGTTCAGATGTTTAAACGCCTAGACCACTACTACGTCTACACTTAAGACACATTACCAACCAAAAAACAGTCTAAGTCCCAAACGCCCAAAACCAAGCCTTTTAGGCAAAGGAGGAGCCAGTCCTTCGCCTAAAAGCTGGATTTTGTAACCGGTGTCTATCAAAAACAACACCGGTTACAGAATCCACACACACCCTCCAGCAACGATCGCGGCAGGAGAGATAGCCAATCTCTCCTGCCGCAATTCATCCCCCACCCCCGGCAAGATCGGGCAGGAAGGAGCTCAACCCCTCCTGCCCCGACACAGCCCCGCGATCAGCTCGGGCAGGAGGGAGCCCAACCCTCCTGCCCTGGCGAAACCTCCACCTTCTGATACCATCCGGGCAAGCGGGAGCCCAACCCCTCCTGCTGTAGTGAAACCCCCACCCCCACTAAGATACGGGCAGGAGGGATCCCAGGCCCTCCTGCCCATGATGCACCACCCCCACAACAGCCCCCCCTGAACCCCAACTGCCGCAACACCTCTATGGACCCTGCGATACCCCCACCCCGTACCTTAAAAAAGTTGTACGAATGGATGGGTCCCAAGCCTGTCTGTCCGGCAGGCCTGCCATCTGCAGAATGGCGGGCCTTAGGACCTGATTGGCCCGGGTGCCTCAAACCCTGCCCACAGGAGGGGTCTTAGGTGCCTGGGCCAACCGGAATTGGCCCAGCTGCCTTAGGCCCCTCCTGTGGGCGGGGCCCTAGGCACATGGGCCCAACAGGCAAAGAGATGGTGTGTGCATGTGTCGGGATCGTTCAGTAGCGATCCAGGCGATCGGTGGGGGGTGTTCCTCTGATCGCCCCCATTTAAATATAAGCCTGTAGTGAATTGGTCAGCCTGCCATGGATCGGTCACCATTGGGCAGGTTAGTGAATCTAGCCCTTTGCGCTAGGTTCACTAAGCAAACCGATCATGTACCGATCGGTTTGCGACCCCTGTGCGACCCGATTTCCCTCTGACCCATTTCACTAACCTCTCCTCCCATCCGTACATGCAAATGAGGGGAATGATATGCAAAGTAGGCAGGGACGCGATTCACTAAACAAATCTGGGATACCGACTGGACTGGCCAGTCGCACACATCTCTGCTGACTCTCCTGCTCCATTACCGCCCTGCACTCTGCCCCAATCTTCCAGCTCTGCTCTCTGCCCCGAACTTGCCCTGCTCTGTCCAGATCATGCCCTGCTCTGTGTAGATCATGCTCTGCTCTCTGCCCCAATCTTCCAGCCCTGCTTTCTGCCCTGATTATACCCTGCTCTCTGCCCTGATCTTCCAGCCCTACTTTCTGTTTCAATCATGCCCTGCTCTCTGCCCCAAGCTCTGGATTTCTGCCACCTTCCCTGCAGTGCGAGCCCACAGGTTTAAAGCAGGGCTGCATGCATGTGTTTCTATTTCCATGGTGTTGCACTGTGTGCACAGTCTGGCTTCTTGAGGTTTCAATTATGTCTTCATATTTTTGTTTTTCATTTGTGGTAACTTATTTTTCATTTAGTGAGAGTCCAATTGGGTTCATAGACAACCCCACGAAAGACAAAGGCGCGCGCCGACAACTGAGCGCAAGACGGAGGCGCGCGCCCAAGAAAATTACAGTTTTTAGGGGCTCCGACGAGGGGGTTTTGTTGGGGAGCCCCCCCAGTTTACTTAATAGAGATCGCACCGGCGTTGTGGGGGGTTTGGGAGCTTGTAACCCTCCACATTTTACTGTAAACATAACTTTTTCCCTAAAAACTAGGAAAAAAGTGAAGTTTTCAGTAAAATGTGGGGGGTTACAACCCCCCAAACCCCCCACAATGCCCCCACAACGCGGCACAATCTCTATTAAGTAAAGTGGGGGTTCCCCCACGCCCCCCCCCCCCCGTCAGAGCCCTAAAAACAGTAATTTTCTGCGGCGCGCATCTCCGCGCTGCGCTCAATTGTCTGCGCACGCCTTTGTCCCGGCGCGCTTTTGACCTGACACCGTCCAATTGTGTTCTATGTTACCATGTATTTTCTATATAGGGATATGGCCTGTTCAGTTTTCCCAATCTATGTACAGATAGATCCATGGTGGCTCAAGGCATCACTAGATCTATTTGTACACCTTTTGGGAAAACTGAATAAACCAGATTACTACAGATCTCTATATACTGTAGAGAATACATTGATTTGACATGAAAGTTGTGGCTTTTGCTGTCTAAAATGAAGGTGTAACTCTCTGGGACAGACTTCAGATATCTGCAAAATATCTGGCTATCAGCCTTCTCCTGTGCAAGTAGGGACTATAGAGGCACTGAGGCTGACCTAAAGAATGATCTGACCCTCTAGAACTCATGCCAACCTCCAGAGCCCCTCATTCTTTTGATATGGCATAAGCTTATTGGATAAAACATCCCATTCATAACCATACCATTTGGGGCAGAGTCTGATATCCAATTAGGTGGCTCAAGGCAATCTGCTGCTTAGTCCAGTACCTTCAAGACATATGATGATATGCTACAGAAATCTGTGGCAGAAAGAACTAGCAGAAGAAGCAAGAAAAGCTTCAACAAATAATTTTTTTTTTAATGTTGTCTATAAATAACATAAGAATTGCCGCTACTGGGTCAGACCAGTGGTCCATCATATACAGCAGTCTGCTCATGCGGTGGCCCTTAGGTCAAAGACCAGTGCCCTGAGTCTAGCCTTACCTGTGTACGTTCTAGTTCATCAGGAACTTCTCTAATTTTGTCTTGAATCTCTGGAGAGTGTTTTCCCCTATAACAGCCTCCAGAAAAGCATTCCAGTTTTCTACCACTCTCTGGGTGAAGAACTTCCTTACATTCGTATGGAATCTATCCCCTTTTAACTTTAGAAACTGCCCTCTCGTTCTCTCTACCTTAAAGAGGGTGAACAACCTGTCTTTATCTACTAAGTTTATTCCCTTCATTATTTTTAGTAACATAGTAGATGACGGCAGATAAATACCCGAATGGTCCATCCAGTCTGCCCAACCTGATTCAATTTAAATTTTTAAATTTTTTCTTCTTAGCTATTTCTGGGCAAGAATCCAAAGCTTTACCCTGTACTGTGCTTGGGTTCCAACTGCCGAAATCTCTGTTAAGACTTACTCTAGCCCATCTACACCCTCCCAGCCATTGAAGCCCTCCCCAGCCCATCCTCCACCAAACAGCCATATACAGACACAGACCGTGCAAGTCTGCCCAGTACTGGCCTTAGTTCAATATTTAATCTTATTTTCTGATTCTAGATCCTTTGTGTTCATCCCACGCTTCTTTGAACTCAGTCACAGTTTTACTCTCCACCACCTCTCTCGGGAGCGCATTCCAGGCATCCACCACCCTCTCCGTAAAGTAGAATTTCCTAATATTGCCTTTGAATCTACCACCCCTCAACCTCAAATTATGTCCTCTGGTTTTACCATTTTCCTTTCTCTGAAAAAGATTTTGTTCTACTTTAATACCCTTCAAGTATTTGAACGTCTGAATCATATCTCCCCTGCCTCTCCTTTCCTCTAGGGTATACATATTCAGGGTTTCCAGTCTCTCCTCATACGTCTTCTGGCGCAAGCCTCCTATCATTTTCGTCGCCCTCCTCTGGACTGCCTCAAGTCTTCTTACATCCTTCGCCAGATACGGTCTCCAAAATTGAACACAATACTCCAAGTGGGGCCTTACCAATGACCTGTACAGGGGCATCAACACCTTCTTCCTTCTACTGACTATGCCTCTCTTTATACAGCCCAGCATCCTTCTGGCAGCAGCCACTGCCTTGTCACACTGTTTTTTCACCTTTAGATCTTCGGACACTATCACCCCAAGGTCCCTCTCCCCGTCCGTGCATATCAGCTTCTCTCCTCCCAGCATATACGGTTCCTTCCTATTATTAATCCACAAATGCATTACTCTGCATTGAATTTTAGTTGCCAGGCATTAGACCATTCCTCTAACTTTTGCAGATGCTTTTTCATATTTTCCACTCCCTCTTCGGTGTCTACTCTGTTACAAATCTTGGTATCATCTGCAAAAAGGCACACTTTTCCTTCTAATCCTTCAGCAATGTCACTCACAAACATATTGAACAGGATTGGTCCCAGCACTGATCCCTGAGGGACTCCACTACTCACTTTTCCTTCCTTCGAGTGACTTCCATTAACTACCACCCTCTGGCGTCTGTCCGACAGCCAGTTTCTGACCCAGTTCACCACTTTGGGTCCTAACTTCAGCCCTTCAAGTTTGTTCAACAGCCTCATATGAGGAACTGTATCAAAGGCTTTGCTGAAATCCAAGTAAATTACATGTTTCTATCATGTCCCCTCTCAGTCTCCTCTTTTCAAAAGAGAAGAGGCCCAGTTTCTCTAATCTCTCACTGTAAGGCAACTCTTCCACCCCCTTAAACATTTTAGTTGCTCTTCTCTGGGCCCTTTCGAGTAGTATTATGTCCTTCTTCATGTATGGCGACCAGTGCTGGACGCAGTATTCCGTCTTCATTTCCTGCATATAGCCTGTCGGCTTCCGGTATGTTGTGTATATCCTCTTCGATAAATACAGATGCAAAAAATGTGTTCAGTTTGTCGGCGATTTCTTTGTCTTCCTTTAGCACTCCCTTTATTCCATGGTTATCCATCGGCCCCACCGCTTCCTTCGCGGGTCATTTCCCCTTAATATATCAAAAGAACGGCTTGAAGGTTTTTACCTCCTTGGCTATTTTTTCCTCGTGGTCTCTTTTGGCCCCTCTTATCGCCTTTGGTACCTGCTTTGATATTGTTTGTGCTTTTTCCAGTTTTTGTCCGTTTTTGACCTTTTCCATTCCTTAAATGAAGTCTTCTTGTCTCTGATCGCTTCCTTCACTGCTACAGTGAGCCATGCCGGTTCCTTGTTCTTTTTCCTCTTTGATCCCTTGTTGATATGTGGTTTATATATATTTTGCGCCTTGGTGACTGTGTCCTTAAAAAGGGACCATGATTGATCTAGCGTTTTTACAGTGCTTATCCTCTTATTAATCTTCTTCCCTATCATGAGTCTCATCCCTTTGTAATTCTGTTTTTGGAAGTTGAGTGTCGTGGCTGTCGTTCTGGATCAATGTTTTGCCCCTGTGTCCAGGTTGAAGTGGATCATATTCTGATCACTGCTTCCCAACGTCCCTTCTACTTGTCCATTTAGAATTAAGTCCAGAATTGCATTTCCTCTCATATTTTCCTTGACAAGTTGTTCTAGGAAGCAATCGCCTAGAGCAGGGGTGTCCAACCTTTTGGCTTCCCTGGGCCGCATTGGCCGAAAAAAATGTTTCTGGGGCTGCACAAATGCACAAACGCTGCAGCAAGACAGAGGAGGAAGCCAGAAAGACGGTAAACACCCGGGGGCAGCAGAGAAAAACACTGCATCGCCCTCGACCAGGGCCACACAAAATACTTCACGGGGCCACAGGTTGGACGCCTCTGGCCTAGAGCATCCAGGAACTTAGTCTCCCTACTGCTGCCGGAGGTGCCTAGGTTGCAGTCTATCCCCGGATAATTGAAGTTGCCCATGATAACTGTGTTGACTCCCTTGCAGTTGCATTTAATCTCATCCGTCATTTCTCCATCAGTTTTTTCAGACTGCCCTGGGGGGTCGGTAATAGATGCCAATCTTTGTTTCTGTTCCATTTGTTACCGGAATTTTGGCCCAACGAGACTCTACCTTATTTTTTGTTTCCAGCGTGTTCTCTCCGGTAGACTCAATTCCTTTTTGATGTATAGGGCAATACCCCCACCTTTTTGACCTACTCTCTCTGCGGTATAGCTTGTATCCCAGTAGCATAGTGTCCCAGACGTTTTCCTCGTTCCACCATGTTTCTGTGATGCCAATGATATCAAAGTTATCTTTTTGTGGCATAGTTTCCAATTCCCTCATCTTATTCTTTAGGCTACTTACGTTCATGTTCATACACTTGAGTTTGCAGCCTGTTACTTGCATTTCCTTCAGTCTTGTGTCCCTTTCGTCCGTCAGGATTTCTGTCTTGCCTATGATCCGGTGAATCTTCCCTGCTATCTTCCTGCATGGTATCCTCTGGGTATACTGTTTCCCGAACCATCGACTCTTGGTCGACTGTCAGCTTTCCCCTTCTTCCTAGTTTAAAAACTTCTCAATTTCTCTTTTGATGTTGCTTGCAAGTAGCCTCGTTCTGTCTCCATCTGACCTCAGTACCGGGAAAGATGGTAGAGGTGCTGATAAAGGACCGCATCATTGATCACCTTGACGGACACAATCTGATGAGGACCAGCCAGCACGGCTTCAGCAAGGGAAGATCTTGCTTGACGAACTTGCTGCACTTCTTCGAGGACGTAAACAGGCAGAAAGACAAGGGCGAGCCGGTCGACATTGCATATCTGGATTTTCAGAAGGTGTTTGACAAGGTTCCGCATGAACAACTACTTTGAAAAATTGCGAGCCATGGAATCGAGGGTGAAATACTCATGTGGATTAAAAACTGGTTGGTGGATAGGAAACAGAGAGTGGGGGTAAATGGAAAAGCATTACGAATGGAGTGTCGCAGGGTTCAGTGCTTGGACCTGTGCTCTTCAACATATTTATAAACGACCTGGAAATTGGTATGACAAGCAAAGTGATTAAATTTGCAGACAATACGAAGTTATTCAGAGTGGTGAAGACGCAGAAGGATTGCGAAGACCTGCAACATGACATATACATGCTCGAGAAATGGGCTGCGACATGGCAAATGAGATTTAACGTGGATAAGTGTAAGGTGATGCATGTCGGTAACAAAAATCTTATACATAAATACGGGATGTCTGGTGCGGTACATGGAGAGACCCCCCCAGGAAAGAGACCTGGGAGTACTGGTCAACAAGTCGAAGCCGTCCGTGCAATGCACAGTGGCTGAGAAAAGGGTGAACAGAATGCTAGGAATGATTAAGAAGGGGATCACGAGGGGGGTCACCTGATGCATCGGATCTGAACGGACGTGTGCCCTTGAGCTCTCTGGTCCCCGGTCTCCAAAACTCTGCTAAACTCCCATCAAGCTCCTGCCCGATCGGCAAAAATCTCCCCAGAGACCTTCCTTAAGTGCTGTGCGCGAATACAGCCTCGGGAATGGCACTTTGTGTCCGGCATGCCGGTGCGTTCTGCAAAGACGCCAAAACATAAGTCTGCCTTCACTGCTCCCAAAATGGCGGCGGCGCCGACTCCATCTTCGTCCCAGCGCAGTGGGGAGAGTGGGCGCAGGAAATTTCCTGCATGGTGACCGCGGCATTAGAGGATCGGCTCCATAAGCTCCAGTCTGCAGTGGACTGCATAAACGAGCGTTTTGAGACGCAGGCAGGCCGCATTGCAGCGGTGGAGCAGCGCGTCTCTGACGGGGAAGATGCGGCGCTGTGGGACTGCTCTAATGTGGTCGTACTGCAGGCCCAGGTGACAGCACTGACTGACCGCCTCGATGAGCAGGAGAATCGCCAACACCGTAACAACCTTCGCGTAGTGGGTCTCCCAGAGCTCCGGGCTGATCAGGACCTGTACCAATTTTTTCAACTCTGGCTACCGACTAAGCTGGGACTGGCTTTATCTGCGAGCGAGCACATCATCTGGGCTCTCGCTTGGGGGATAATAACCGCCTTAGGGCTGCGATTGCTCGTTATCTTAACTGGAAGGAAAAAGAACTCATCCTACAAGCATACCGGAAAGTAGGTCAGTTGGATTATGACGGAAAGAAACTGTTGCTGTTTAACGACTACTCACTCCATGTGGCCTCCCTGCGTAAAGAAATGGCTCCCCTGTGCACCGCACTTCACCGACGAGGAGTGCGGTTTGTGCTGGTGTACTCGGCATCGCTGCGCATTTGGAGAGAGGGGAAA
Organism: Geotrypetes seraphini; assembly: GCF_902459505.1. Taxonomy (NCBI): domain Eukaryota; kingdom Metazoa; phylum Chordata; class Amphibia; order Gymnophiona; family Dermophiidae; genus Geotrypetes; species Geotrypetes seraphini. Next base: position 136,967,051 of record NC_047087.1, read on the forward strand.
CCTCACACCTTTGCTGATCGTGCAGCAGCACAGAAATACTTAGACTCCATGCCGGCAGTGGCGGATGGGGGGGGCCCCAGAGGTTGATCCGGCCCTTTGATGCGGCAGTTTGCCCTCAGTTCTTTTCTCTCTGGCCTTACTCTATTTGTGAGACATTGACCTTCTAGGCAGTGGAGGGGAGTTCTGTCTAGACCCTGCTGGTTTGTGTGGGGGTGAGCTGCGGGGTCTGGGACGTTTGAGGCTTGGTGACCTTTTTGTTCTGGTTTGGTTTTCTGCTTTGGACTGTTTTGGGGTCGCCGGCAGTACATTTTGAGGGAATAAGCAGTCGGGTGGACAATGGGGAACCCATAGACATCATTTACCTCGATTTTCAAAAGGCTTTCGATAAGGTGCCATATGAAAGGCTGCTTAGGAAGCTGTGGAACCACGGGGTGAGAGGGGATGTGCACAGATGGATCAAGCACTGTTTGTCGGGTAGACTTCAGAGGTTCGGAGTAAAGGGCCAATATTCTGACTGGCGGGGAGTCACCAGCGGTGTGCCACAGGGATCGGTGCTGGGGCCGTTACTCTTCAACATATTTATCAATGACCTGGAAAAGGAGGCAAAGTGTGAAGTTATAAAATTTGCAGACGATACCAAACTGTGCGGTAGAGTTAGGTCCAGGGAGGAGTGTGAGGACCTGCAAAGGGACCTGGAGAAGCTGGAAGACTGGGCAAACAAATGGCAAATTCGCTTTAACGTGGAAAAATGCAAGGTCATGCATATAGGGAAAAAGAACCCGTTGTTCAACTACAAATTGGGAGGGGGGCATTGTTGGGAGACAGCAGACTTGAGAGAGACTTGGGTGTGCTGGTGGATGCATCACTGAAGCCATCTGCACAGTGCGCTGCAGCCTCGAAAAAAGCCAACAGGATGCTGGGCATCATAAAGAGGGGCATAACAACCAGGACGCGGGAAGTCATCATGCCATTGTATCGAGCGATGGTGTGTCCACATCTGGAATACTGCGTTCAGTATTGGTCGCCGTACCTCAAGAAGGACATGGCGGTACTTGAGAGAGTCCAAAGGAGAGCAACGAAACTGGTAAGAGGGCTGGAACACTGCCCATACGCCGAGAGGTTGGATAGGCTGGGGCTCTTCTCTCTGGAAAAAAGGAGGCTCAGGGGAGATATGATAGAGACCTTCAAGATCATGAGGGGCATAGAGAGGGTGGATAGGGACAGATTCTTCAGACTGAAGGGGACAACAGGTACGAGGGGGCATTTGGAGAAACTGAAGGGAGATGGGTTTCAAAACAAATGCAAGGAAGTTTTTTTTCACCCAAAGGGTCGTGGACACTTGGAATGCACTACCGGAGGAAGTGATCAGGCAGAGTACGGTACAGGGATTGGACGGATTCCTGAGGGATAAAGGGATAGTGGGATACTGAGAGAGGTATCCAGGTAATAAGTATAGAAACCCAACCAGGTCGTGCATGTGCAAGACCGGAGAATTAGGACTTTGATGGGAAGATAGGACTTCAATGGGAAACCAAGGTGGCAAGGGGGCCCCTTCTGGTGATTCAGACAGGTCGTGACCTGTTTGGGCCGCCGAGGGAGCGGACTGCTGGGCAGGATGAACCTATGGTCTGACCCGGCGGAGGCACTGCTTATGTTCTTATTCTATGCTGTTTCACCTTTGCTGGGGTTTGTTTGGACTGGGCTGCTGGAGGATGGCTGCTTTGCTCCTGCGCTGGCTGGGTTTCCCTTCAATATGGGCAGCTGATGTCTATTTGGGAGACTGTGGGTCCATGAGAGCTCAGCTAAAGACTTTATTTAGATTGCTCCACTTTTTGAGAGTGGAACTTTTTGTTCTTAGTTTTCTCTTTTGTTTTGGGGTTTTTGGGGGATGGCTCTGAGGAAGCTTTTCTCTGGGGGGAGGGGGGAGGTTGGTGGGGAGTGGGGAGGGGGGATGTTTTGGGTGGGGGTATGGGGGGTGGATGTTGTGACTGACTGTGGGTCTGTGTGGCAGATGTATGTGTGGGTAGAGGGGAGAGCTGTGGGTGTGGTGGTGCAGCATTCTTGGGGGCGGTGGGTCATGCTTACATGCCCCGGGCTATTCTTTAATGTGTTCCTGCTTCAGCATTCCTGGATGGGAGGCCTAGCTGGGGGGCTGCCTGTCCATTGTACTACATTGTCTCCTGTTATTATCTTTGGGGACCCCTTTCCTAATGACTAAGTTGACTATAGTTACCTTAAATGTGGACGGGATTCACTCTCCTGTTAAGTGGAAGAAGGTTTTGACCTGGTTCAGAAGGAGGGGGACTGATATTGCTTTTGTGCAGGAAACTCATCTTTCCATTACTGAACACCTCAAGCTTCGTAGAGACTGGGTGGGCGAGGTTTGCTCTTCCTCCTTTGGTACCAGGAAGCGAGGGGTTGCCATCCTTATTCATAAACAATTGCCTTTCCACACTCATAAAGTTCTTCAAGATCAAGATGGCCGATATGTTATCGTGTTGGGGGAATTATGGGGGCAAAAATGGTTATTGTGCAATCTGTATGCTCCTAATGTGTATAAAGATAAATTTTTTTCATCTTTGCTTGCCAAGATAGCCATGTATCCAGATTACCAGCCGTTGGTGGGGGGGGGGGACTTTAACATTACTGTAGATCCTGTCTTGGATTGTAGCCCGACAAAGGTGGGGGCAAGGGACCATGGAGCCAAGAGGGTAAATTTTTTGCTTAGTCAGTTGCAGTTATTGGACACATGGAGGACTTTGCATCCCTCGGAACGTACCTACACCTTTTACTCCCACCCCCACAATGTCTATGCTTGATTGGATTACCTGCTGGTCTCGTCCTCTCTGCTACCCAGGGTGTCTGGGATAGATATTGAGGAAGTTCCCCTATCGGATCACTCCCCGGTTGTTCTGGAATTTCAGGTTACGCCGGAGTCTGGGGAGCAACATTGGAGATTTCCGTGTTACCTTTATCGTGATCTCGAATTTCATAAATATCTTCGGGAACAGTGGTTGGAGTATAGTTACCATAACAACACTGAAGATGTTCATCATATTGGGACATATTGGGAGGCGTCCAAGGCAGTTCTGCGGGGGTTCATTATTGCGTATCTTTCTCGCAAGCGGAAGTCCTTGGATGCTGAGTTGTTGGCCCTATCGGGGGAGCTTCGACAGTTGAGGGCGTGCCATTGCACTTCTCTTTCAGCGGATGATAAACTTTGCTTGCTGACTGTACGGCGCCAGATAGATACCATCTTGACACAGCGGGCCTCTCGCGATATCTATTTTCAACAGTATAAATTGTACGCCTGGGGGGGTAAGACTGGGAGATTGTTGGCCAACTTGGTCCAGCCTCCACGCACCCGTCAGGTTATTTTGTCCATCAGGGACAAGAAAGGTACTTGTTTCACTCAGGAACGGCAGATTCAAGTTCAAGTTTATTGGTTTTTTAATATACCGACCATCAAACAAATATCTGGACGGTTTACAATAAATCTAAAAAAGATAAAAATAAGATAAAATATTAGGTATTAAAAATAAATATGTGAACATAAATAACAAAGACTGGACAGACGTGAGAGTGAGGGTAAAGGGAAGGGAAGGGAAAAGTTACATGTTGAAGAAGAACAGGAGACAGTGGGGAAGGGGAAAGAACATATAGGATGGGTCGCTTTATGAAAGCGGTTGGTTGAGATTAGATAAGAAAAAGAGATAGAGAGTAGAACGAGAAAGAGAAAAAAAAGTAAAATAAAAGGGGATCTGAAAAGAAAAAAAAGAAAAAGAAGGAAGAGTTAAGGTAAGTCTAAACGTAGCCAAAGGCGTCACGAAATAGAAAAGTCTTTAGGCTTATCTTAAATTTGTCTAGATGAAGGTCGTCACGGAGTTGCTGTGGTAAAGAGTTCCATAATGTTGGAGCAGTTACTGCAAAATTTGTTTTCTGAGTATAGTAAAAGTCTTTTATAGACGGAATAAAGAGAAGTTTTTGGTCAGTTGACCTTAGAGTACAAGGGGAGCATTGGGGAATAAGAAGTTTATCGAGAAATAAAGGTTGGTGTGAGTGTTTTATTTTGAAGGAGAGTAGAATGATTTTATAGGTGATACGGTGGGTAACGGGGAGCCAATGAGCCTCTTTGAGAAGAGGAGTGACATGATCAAATTTGCCTTTTTTGTGGATAAGTTTTATTGCTGTGTTTTGTATTAGTTGTAGGCGTCTGATTTCTTTTTGGGGGAGACCGTTGAGGAGAGAGTTACAATAATCTAAGTGGGAAATGACTAAGGAATGAATTAAGATATTGATATTCAACAGCAATTTGTTTCCTTTTATGAATTTCTCTACGCCAATCGACCGTTTTCGGAAGCTGATAGAGATGCCTTCTTTAAGGAGCTTGTGCTTCCTAAACTGACGGTAGCCCAGCTGGAACAGTTGAATGTCCCTTTTAGTCCTGGAGAGGTACAGCTTGGTATTAAGAAGCTCAAGTTAACTAAAGCACCTGGCCTGATGGGTTTGGCTCTGAGTATTACAAGATACTGTCAGATCAGGTCTCCTCTGTCTTGACGGGGGCGTTTAATGCGCTCTCCGAGAAACGGGGTTTAGGGACTCCTAATATGGCCCACGTTGTGCTTTTGCCTAAACCTGGCAAGAATCCGGCTCAGGTGGGATTTTATAGGCCTATTTCCCTCCTTAATCAGGATGCTAAGCTGTTTGCTGCGCTCTTGACACATAGATTGAATGCCTTTTTGCCGCTGTTGATCCATGAGGACCTGGCGGGATTTGTGCCGGGCCGTTATGTGTCAATGAATCTGGTCCGGGCTTTGATGGCCCTTCATTCCAAGTGTGGACTGGAGGGAGAATCGGCTAACGTAGGCTTGGACATGGAGAAGGCATTTGATAGTATCTCCTGGCCCTATCTCTTCTGGGTTCTACGTCAGTTTGGCATAGAGGGTTCCATTCATCACTGGATTTGTAGCTTGTATATACAACTGCAGGCCAGACTTTTAGTCAATGGTCAGTTTACTGAATCGTTTGCTCTGGGAAGGGGGACCAGACAGGGCTGCCCGTTATCCCCGTTACTTTTTGTGTTAGTTATCGAGCCCTTGGCTGCTTGGATTCGCAATGATCCGACTTTTCAGGGCATTCGCATTGGGGACTGAGGAGTAGTGGCTCGTGGCCAGTAGGGGGTGATGTTTATGGGACGGTAATGGAATGGATATCAGAACATGATAGTGCAGTATTTTTGTGGAGTTTTTCTACAAAAGCGCCTGTTTTTCGTATGATTCTGGGTAATTCTAGTTAGATACAAGCATATGTGTTAGTTAAGGCCACGCCCAATAGAAGCGTACGACAAACTGGTGAATATAAATGAAGCTAAAGCCAGAAAAACACACTACAGATTAATATAAGGGAAAGTATAGTAACATTCTTTTTATGTAATTTGCTATTAGGCCAGATCATGAAAGAAACCAGGTATACATGGAATCCATTTTGGTTCTCTGTCTTTTCTATATCTTCTCAGTCTTTGGAATCCATTTTGTTTTCCAAGTCTTTGTTCTCAGCATCGTGGTGTTAATTAATACCACATGTGCTTTAGACTGGTTAGGAAGATAACGTGTCCCAAACTAAGATATAACAGTAATTAAATATAGTTATTAATCAAGTTATGAATGTATGGAATGCTTGGCCAAGCAAGTATGAATGAAGTATGTGATTATGTGACTGTATTGAACAAAATAATGGGTTTTGAAAAAACATATGATATATCTTTGCAACCTAAAGAAATCCTAAAATAACATCTGGAAGTAATTAAGTCAGAGACTCCTGCTCTAACATAGGAAGGCTTCTGTGTGAGACTGTCAGCTCAGGGGGAGGCCAGCCCCTTCTCCTCCTCCTCCAGGCTGAGGTTTCTGTGTGCAGATCCATAGCCTGTCAGTTTAGGGAGAGCTTCTCTTTTCCTCTAGGGCTGAGAACTTTTCAGCATCTTTTTAACAAATAATTTTCTTAATATACTTTTGTGAAAATTATGATTTATATTCAGAAATGAATATAAGTAAACAAATGTAATGTTCTAATACTTTGTCTAACTTTTAAGACCACCCATGTTAATTTTTATTGGTTGTCAAACTGATGATGTCACAATGAGCCAAAAGTATATAATAGAGGATCTGGAGATCCTAAGCTGAGCTCGTTATCAGAAGGCCAGCATTTGGCAACTATAACGATCTCCCATTAGCGCAACTGTTAATGCAAGCAATTATGCTTTATTCTTTTGAATCTCATAATGATCAACTGTTTTTACACCTAAGCAGCAACAGGACCAGCCGCCACTACCGGGAACCCTTTGCCACGATCCAACCAGACATATAAGATCTTCCCCCAGCAGTCCATTGGATAGATCAATCTACCTGCTTTTAAATATCAGCAGCAGTGGGAGAACAACTGCTTTTACACCTAAGCAGCATTGGGACCAACCGCAACTACCAAGAGCCCATAGACCAGATCATGACAGGAGTGTGAGCTCCACACCTCCTGCAGTCCGCTAGGAAGATCAACTGCTTTAACACCTAAGTAGCAGCAAGACCAGCTGCCTATAATAGGAGCCCTTGCCCCGATCCAACCAGGCATGTGAGCTCCTCCCCCAATATCCCGTTTAAGAGATCAATCTACCTGCTTTAAATATCAGCAGCAGTAGAAAAACAACTGCTTTTACATACAAGCAGCAGCGAGACCTACCGCAACCACCAAGAACCCACAGACCCGATCCTGCCAGGAGCGTGAACTCCTCCCCCTGCAGTCCATTGGAGAGATCAATCTGCCTGCTTTTAAATATCAGCAGCAATGGAGATCAACTGCTTTTACACCTAAGCAGCAACGAGACCAGCCACAACCACCGAGAGCACACAGACCCGATCCTACCAAGAGTGTGAACTCTTCCCACCCTGCAATCTGCTAAGAAGATCGACTGTCGGCTCCGGGCGGCTTTCCCGCAGAGGAGAGAATCCTGCATTCACCGTGGGCCTCATCTGGGGCAGCCTCCTTGGAGCGGATGGGGCACGGGCAGTGTGTCTGGGAGGGAATGCATGGATGGGAGAACATCGCAGGGGAGGAGACATAGGCATCCTGGGACTGTCGGCCAAGTCTCTTCCCTGAAGAAGCCCTTTCTGGAAACTTCAATCGCTCCTCCTAAACTTACTTGCTCCATTTCATCACTGACGCTAACCCATTCTGCTTCTATTCCTTTCTCTCCTCTCTTCTACCTTCCAAGTATTTAGATCAATGCTGTCTTGTTATTTTATTTTTCCTCTAACTCTACTTTTCACTTCTCTATTACCCTCCAGGTACTTTAGTTAGATTGTGAGCCTTCGGGACAGTAAGGGAATTTTTCAAGTACCTTTCTTATTTCTAATCTTAATGTATATTTTCTGTAAACCGCTTAGAACCTAACGGATGTAGCGGTATATAAGAAATAAATTAAATTACATTACATTACATAATGGAAAAATAGAAACAATAACTCAATAAATCTTAATTATAATTTTTAAAACCTTGCGCTGGTGTCATTTTGCATGTTTTTATTATTTTTCAAACCTTGAGCTTTCAAGAAGGCGTCAGTGTCCCTTGCTCAGGACAAAGAAAGTCGCATTAATCTTTTTGCCGACGATATTCTCCTTTATCTCAACCAACCTCGATGGGATCTGGGGCGGGTCCTTGCTTTGGTTCTCTCCTTTGGAGATCTTTCTGGTCTGCGTGTTAATTGCGATAAATCTGAACTTCTCCCATTACAGTTCACTAAGGTGGAGACCTGGCATGCGAGCCTAGAGATTCCACCGGTGAAGGGGCTGATGTGTTACCTTGGTGTGTATTTAAGCCCAGACCTCAAACTTCTGTACCAATATAATGTGACACGCCATTTGGAGGCGATCCAGCGTTTGTGTGATAAATGGAGAGATCTTCCGCTGGGTGTTTGGGGTCGTGTGGCTTTGACTAAGATGATACTTCTTCCCAAGATTCTGTATTCCTTGCAGGCAGTACCTCTTTGGGTTACTGTTAAAGAGGTGCATATGTTTCGTTCGCTTATTTCCTCCTTCATTTGGTGTCATAAGCGTTCCAGGATTAGTTATGCCACTTTGGCTTTAGATAAATATAGGGGTGGTTTGAACCTCCCTGATCTTCGCTATTATAACGTCGCCGTTCTGTTTCGTTTCATCCATGAAGGATGGTTGGAGTGTTATAAATTCTCTCCCCAGGGTTGGGTAGAGTCCTGGTGTGCCCCTCACTCGGTCTTGTCTCTTCTTCACGCTCCATTGTCTGCTATAACGGGGGGAGGGGCTAAGTTCGCCTATCTTCTCCCACTGCGGCGTGTGTGGCGGTGGTGGCGACATCAGCAGGGGAAGACTCCGGCAGCTTCCCTTTTGTTACAACTGTATGGGAATCTTGGTTTTCCCCGGGAGTGGGCCACTCCTAGTTTCGGCAGTGGGAGCAGAGGGGGGGGGGGTTAGAACTCTTCAGGATTTCCTTACAGTGGGGGGAGGTCATTTTCCTACTTTTGCCCAGTTACAAGCTCACTGGCACCTGCCACAGACTCATTTCTGGGCTTACCTTCAAGCCCGGCATTACTATTTGTCCCTTGGTCGTAAATGGGGGGATGCTTGGCTCTGTGGTCCCTTGGATGTTCAGTTTTTTCAGGTATCTCCTGCTTCTAACAAACTAGCTACCTGGTATCGGATTCTGAAGAATGCATCGGATATGGGATCTATTGATCGATTGGCTTCCCAGTGGCAATCAGAACTTGCCATTATCATGGATCGTAAGACCTTTCTTGATCTTTTTGCCACTGTGTACGCTTTGGGGGGGTCCACAGATTTTAGGGAAATGCAATTTAAAATTCTGCATCGGGCTTATATCTCTCGGGCTCAAGGGGGTCGTATGGGCCTCTGGGAGGGACCAGTTTGTACTAAATGTAATTGTTTTTTAGGTACCTTCACGCACTGTTTTTTGGAATGTCCTTCTTCTGCCTTATAGCTGAGAGTTCTTCCTTTTTTGGAACACCTTCTTCAGTGAGCTGTGCCCTGGTCTTATGGTTTTCTGCTTTTGGGGGATCAACGCGATTTGATTGAGGGAGGGCTTACGCTTCCCCAGTGTAGGGTTCTTTACATGGCTGTCTTGGTAGTCAAAAAGCTCCTTTTGCAGCATTGGGTGGTTGACTCAGAGGCCTCTTTCTCGCACTGGCTTGCTCGTTTTGCTGAGGTAGGGCGGTATGAGCTTCAATGCGTCCCTAGGTGTGGGACTTTGGCCCTCCGCTGCTATCAAGCTCTATGGAAGTGGGCGTTAACTGTCTGTTCCAGTTGGGAGCCAGAGGACACGGATGTTTTATCTTGATTCTTCTTCTTGGTGGGGCTGTTGCTCTCTTTATTTTGCTTCTCCCCGGAAGGCTGCACTTGTCAGTGTGCGTGTGTGTGCATTTGGGGTGTTTGGTTGTCTGGGGGTATGCATGTGGAATGTTTGCTGTTTGTTTGTTATGGTCTGAGGCCGCATGCTTGGGGTTTGTGTGTGTTTGTTTGGGGGGGGTTTGGTACTTCATAAAATGTCAATTGTGTTGGGCATCCAGCCATTGGGTTCCTGTACTTTGCACCATTTGCTGTTCACATTTGCTGTCATGTTTCCTGTGCTGTTTTCTATGCCTGCTATGTCTTTCTTGCTTGTTTTGATCCTGGTTGTATGTTCCCTTTGCAATTGCTAATAAAGACAATAAAAAAAAAAAAAAAAAGAAGGGGATCACGAGCAGATCGGAGAAGGTTATCATGCCGCTGTACTGGGCAATGGTACGTCCTCACCTGGAATACTGCGTCCAGCACTGGTCACCATATATGAAGAAGGACATGGTACTACTCGAAAGGGTCCAGAGAAGAGCGACTAAAATGGTTGAAGGGGTGGAGGAGTTGCTGTACAGTGAGAGATTAGAGAAACTGGGCCACTTCTCCCTTGAAAAGAGGGGACATGATACAAACATTCATGATAATGAAGGGAATAGACTTAGTAGATAGATACAGGTTGTTCACTGTCTCCAAGGTAGAGAGAACGAGAGGGCACTCTCTAAAGTTAAAAGAGGATAGATTCCGTATGAACATAAGGAAGTTCTTCTTCACTCAGAGTGGTGGAAAACTGGAACGCTCTTCCGGAGGCTGATATAGGGGAAAACACCCTCCAGGGATTCAAGATAAAGTTAGACAAGTTCCTGCTGAACCAGAACGTACGCAGGTAAAGCTAGTCTCAGTTAGGGCACTGGTATTTTACCGAAGGGCCGCCGCGTGAGAGGACTGCTGGGCACGATGTACCACTGGTCTGACCTAGCAGCGGCAATTCTTATGTTCTTATGTTCCGCTGAGGTGGAGTCCATCCTTCCTGTATAGCTTGCTCTTCCCCCAGAACATCGTCCAGTGGCGCACAAAATGGAATCCTTCTTCCTCACACCAGCACCTCATCCATGCGTTGACTGCTTGCAGCTCCATCTGCCTCTTGTTGTCTTCCCTGGGTACTGTCAGGATCTCTGAGAATGCTACCCTCGGTGTTCTGGTTTTCGGCTTCCCTCCTAGCATCTGGAACTGGTCCTTCAGTCCTTCCCAGCTGTAGTTCCTGTTGCTCACATTGTTTCTCCCCACGTGGATCACCACCGCTGTATCTTCCTCTTCCACGCTGTCGATGATCCTGTCGATGTGTCTCACTATATCTTCTACTTTGGCTCCTGGTAGGCAGGTCAAAAGCCGATCCTGTCTTCCTCCCGCTATGTGGCTGTTGACTTGTCTGATGATGGAGTCCCCCATGACGACTGCTATCATCTCTTGCTTTTCAAGCCGCAGGTCCGTGTCCCCAGTGTATGACCATTTCTCCAGCCGTAGATCCGTGTCCTCTGTGCATTTCCATCTTCCCTCATCATGGCGTTGACTTGCACCAGACTCATCTTCCTGTGGGTTCCCTCCGCTATTTCCTGGTCTCGCTGCTGCGTCACCTATTTCTTCCTTGTGGTTGTCCTCCAGGTCGTCCTCACTCACTGTAGGTAAGTTCCTAGGATAGGCTATTTGTTACACTTCACTTTCTTGGAACATTTTTGTTTGAGACATACCATGACTATACATATTTGGGGGTAAGTTAGCAATATTTGGAGTCTTTGGAGATGCTGGGATAACTATCGCTCCAAAACTCCATGTTGAGTATCTCTACTGTCTTTATTTATCACCTTATTCATTGTTATAATCTATATTAACTAGTTTATATGTAATACGGCAGAATAAATTCCTGATACCAGAGATGAACTTAGTGACATATTTTGTATAAGTGTTGTGGAAGGGCAATTTCCATTTCCCAAAGCTCTCCACAACACTTCTACACATACTGAGCTCTAACTGCGTTTCAGCTTTAAATATGATGTGCCACACAAAGAAATACAGTAATATATCTGATACCATTTGTGCATGTGGTGTTTCTGCACACAGTGAAACAAGAAAATCCCTTCTAATAAGCAATGCCTGGGTCAGATCTGAGGTCCATCGTGCCCAGCAGTCTGCTCACATGGCAGCCCAACAGGTCCAGGACCTGTGCAGTAATCCTTTATCTATACCCCTCTATCCCTTTTTCCAGCAGGAAATTGTCTAATCCTTTCTTGAACCCCAGTACCGTACTCTGCCCTATTATGCCCTCTGGAAGCACATTCCAGATGTCCACCACATGCTGGGTAAAAAAAAACTTCCTAGCATTCATTTTGAATCTGTCCCCTTTCAACTTTTCCAAATGCCCTCTTGTTCTTTTATGTTTTGAGTGTTTGAAGAATCTGTCCCTCTCTACTCTCTCTATGCCCTTCATGATCTTGTAGGTCTCTATCATGTCTCCTCTGAGTCTCCGCTTTTCCAGGGAGAAGAGCCCCAGTCTCTCCAGCCTTTCAGTGTACGAAAGGTTTTCCATGCCCTTAATCATTCATGTCGCTCTCCTCTGGACCCTCTCAAGTATTGCTATATCCTTCTTAAGGTACGGTGACCAATACTGGATACAGTACTCCAGGTGCGGGCGCACCATTGCCCGATACAACGGCAGGATGACTTCTTTTGTTCTTGTTGTAATACCCTTCTTGATAGTACCCAACATTCTGTTCGCTTTCTTTGAGGCCGCCGCGCATTGCGCCGTTGGTTTCATTGTTGTATCCACCAACACTCCCAAGTCCTTTTTGAGGTTACTTTTCCCCAGAGCCAACCCCCCCATTTTGTAGCTGAACATCGGGTTCTTTTTCCCTATATGCATGACCTTGCATTTCTCTATATTGAAGTTCATCTGCCATTTATTCGCCCACTCCTCCAATGTTGTCAGGTCTCTTTGGAGTTCTTCACATTCCCCTATAGTTTTAACCCTGCTACAGAGTTTATTGTCATCTGCAAACTTTATAACTTTGCACTTTGTCCCCACTTCCAGGTCATTTATAAACACATTGAACAGCAGCGGCCCGAGCACAGACCCCCTGTGGGACACCACTCGTTACCCTTCTCCAGCCTGAGTAGTGGCCCTTCACTGCAACCCTCTGCTTTCTGCTTGCCAACCAGTGTTTAACCAATCTATGTACGTCCCCTCCCACCCCGTGGTTCCACAGTTTCTTAAGTAGCCGCTCATGAGGTACCTTGTCAAAGGCTTTTTGAAAGTCAAGATATATGATATCAACGGGGTCTCCTTTGTCCATCTGGCTGTTTATTCCTTCAAAGAAGTGTAGTAAGTTCGTTTGGCATGATCTTCCTTTGCAGAAGCCATGTTGGCTCGCTTTCATTAGCCCATTTCTTTCTATATGCTCACAGATACTGTCTTTTATCATTGCTTCTACCATCTTGCCTGGCACTGATGTAAGCAGAAATTTAATTGTGTTTCTCATTCCCACGGTGCAGAGATGACAAAGCTGGGATTCATAGGGAATACATCTGGTAAAGGGACCATAACATATATCCATGATGTGAGCCTTATGACAAGGAAAGATGTAAGTATAGCTTTTAAAGTTCTCATGCATTCCATAGCTGTCAGTTTTCACATTGTAATGGAGACAGAATATTTAGTACACCATATTAGGGAGGAAGTTACTAACATGAGCTACTATTAAGACAAGTTATTTTAGCACAGGGTCTCATTTTAGCACAGCTTTTCATTACGTAACTTCCCCTTAAATGTTCTACTTTCTTTGTCTATTACATCTTCCAGACTTTTACTTTTTCCTACCTTTTTATGCTTTCTGTCTGGTCTTTGCCACCTTTTTATTCTTCCCTTTTTGCCACCTTTGTTGTGTTTCCTAAAAAAGTTGTCTTCTTTTTCTTCTAAAAATATTTGATAGATGGAATTCTGATAGCATTAATAAACTTGGAAAAAATGGGATTCTTGCAAGTCTTTATACTTTTTATCCAAAGTTAATATATATAACATCTAAAGATATCAAAAGACAACACAGGCTTCATATACAATTATTGGTTGAACCTTGAGAGATAACCAGCAATCAAGTGATGTTCAAGTGCTTGTGTTTGGTTCCACAGGTGAGAGAATTAGGCGACATAGATTTTGTGTTTGGAGCCACACCTGGGACTGGGGGCTACTTTGCCTATCCATCTGGTAAGAGATATTTGGTGAAGACATACCATTTAAGTGATTGTATACATATAAGTTGTGATATTGCAATGTAAGCATTGATAAAGGAATGTCAAATTAGATTTTTTGGAAAAGCTTCTGAGTGTGTGTGGGAAGGTACCTTAGTGACACCATATCAGCATACTGAACTTTTGAAAAAACCTTACCAACACATTTCCAAGGCAAATATACTGTCTTCTGAAAACAACTCATCCTTCTGTTGACTCCTTTTATCTACTACTGTAATTCACCAATCATAGCTGATCTTGTCACACTCACAAAGGAATGTCCAGACTTATGAGAAGGTAAATTTGTATCTGGGTACCTGTAAAATAATTCAAATACAGTGCCTAATTGTTTTGTTTTATAAAGATGTGCAAACCAAAACTGGTGAGAAAATTTCCTTCTAATATATTGATTAAGTACTTCTTAACCTAGTTCTTGGAGCATACCCAGCCAGATAGATTTCAGGATATACACACCTCTAGCTTTATTTCTATTTTGATCCCCCATAATGGCAGCAAAATGTTCCCATATTACGTTCTAACACTGTTTTATTTTTAAACAATCCCAGACACAACGCAACCCCCCCAACCCCACCCCCCATAATCTATCTACAAATTCTAAACAAATAATATATTACATGCACAGTATTTTAAAAAGTTTCCATCTGTCATCATACACTTTAATACATCCCAAATTTTACCACCTCTGCCCTCCAAACCCCTTTTGGAGTCAGCTTTTAAAATGCCCTGGACCATCCTTGTTTGAAAGTCCTCTTCTGATATTTAAATGTCCAAATATTTTTTACCATTTGTTTATAGTTTCTTTAAAAGGGGAAATTCTACTGTATATTCCTTCATAAATCTGCTGTAATACCATGCTGTTAACCTTTTTTCCATCTCCTCCATCGGTCACATCTTATCAAATTCTGGGGATCTTTATATTGGACCAATTTTAATACAATTTTGACTAACTTTCAAAGGCCAAAACTCCCTTCCTCAGGTCAAGATAATAGGATAATAGATAGCAGTATGCTGTATTGACCTGAGGAAGGAGGCTTTGACATCTGAAATCTACCGTAATTGAAAAATATATTAGTCATAAGAACATAAGCAATGCCTCTGCTGGGTCAGACCTGAGGTCCATCGTGCCCAGCAGTCCGCTCACGCGGCAGCCCAACAGGTCCAGGACTTGTGCGGTAATCCTCTATCTATACCCCTCTATCCCCTTTTCCAGCAGGAAATTGTACAATCCTTTCTTGAACCCCAGTACCGTTCTCTGCCCTATTACGCTCTCTGGAAGCACATTCCAGGTATCCACCACACGTTGGGTAAAGAAGAACTTCCTAGCATTTTTTTGAATCTGTCCCCTTTCAACTTTTCTGAATGCCCTTTTGTTCTTTTATTATTCAAAAGTTTTAAGAATCTGTCACTCTCTACGCCCTTCATGATCTTGTAAGTTTCTATCATATCCTCTCTAAGTCTCCTCTTCTCCAGGGAAAAGAGACCCAGTTTCTCCAATCTCTCAGCGTATGAAAGGTTTTCCATCCCCTTTATCAGACGCTTCGCTCTCTTCTGAACCCTCTCGAGTAACACCATGTCCTTCTTAAGGTACGGCGACCAATATTGGACGCAGTACTCCAGATGCGAACGCACCATCGCCCGATACAATGGCAGGATAACTTCTTTCATTCTGGTTGTAATACCCTTCTTGATTATGCCTAGCATTCTGTTTGCCTTCTTAGCGGCAGCTGCGCACTGTGCCGTCGGCTTCATTGTCATGTCCACCATTATCCTCAATTCCCTTTCTTGGGTATTCTCATTTAATAACATCCCTCCCATCGTATAGTTGTACCTCGGGTTTCTGTTTCCCACATGTAATACTGTACATTTCTCAACGTTGAACTTTATCTGCCATCTCGTCGCCCATTCCCCTAGTTTGTTCAAGTCCCTTTGCAGTTCTTGGCAGTCCTCTTTAGTCCGAGCTCCACTAAATAGTTTGGTGTCGTCTGCAAATTTTAATATCTCACACTTCGTCCCTGTTTCTAGATCATTTATGAATATATTAAATAGCAGCGGCCCGAGCACCGAGCCCTGCGGGACCCCACTCGTGACCCTCCTCCAGTCCGAGTAGTGGCCCTTCACTCCTACCCTCTGTTTCTTACCCGCCAACCAGTTTCTGATCCATCTATGTATGTCTCCTTCCACCCCATGGTTCTTCAGTTTCCGGAGTAGGCGTTCATGGGGTACCTTGTCAAAGGCTTTTTGGAAATCTAGATATATGATGTCTATGGGGTCTCCTTTGTCCATCCATTTGTTAATTCCTTCGAAGAAGTGCAATTAGTTCGTTAGGCACGATCTCCCCTTGCAGAAACCATGTTGGCTGGTTATCAGAAGTTCGTTTCTTTCAAAATGTTCCTCGATGTTTTCTTTTATCAATGCTTCCGCCATTTTCCCCGGAACCGAGGTCAGACTCACCAGTCTGTAGTTTCCCGGGTCACCTCTTGATCCCTTTTTAAAGATGGGCGTAACGGCTATCTTCCAGTCCTCCGGGATCACACCTTTTTTCAGGGATAGATTGCAAATTTGTTGCAGTAGTTCTGCTGTCTCCTCCTTTAATTCCTTCAGAACCCTTGGATGGATTCTGTCCGGACCCGGGGATTTGTCAGTTTTTAGTTTTTCGATCTGCCTGTGTACATCTTCAAGGCTCACTTCCATGGATGTTAATTTTTCTGCTTGATTTCCATTGAAGAATTGCTCAGGTTCTGGTATGTTGGATGTGTCTTCGTTTGTAAATACAGACAAAAAGAACATGTTAAGTCTTTCTGCCACTTCTTTCTCCTCCTTCACCACTCCCTTCCTGTCTCCGTCGTCCAGCAGTCCCACCTCCTCCCTAGCCGGTTGCTTCCCTTTAACATATCTAAAGAACGGTTTGAAATTTTGTGCTTCCCTGGCTTGGCTAGCCTCTCTTCATACTCTCTTTTGGCTTTTCGAACCACTCGGTGACATTCTTTTTGATAGTTCCTGTGCTCTTTCCAGTTCCCCTCAGTTTTGTTCTTTTTCCATTTCCTGAATGAATTTTTCTTTTTGCCTATCGCTTCCTTCACTATTTTAGTTATCCACGCCGGGTCTTTTGTTCGACTCTTTTTGCACCCCTTTCTGAAACTGGGGATATACAGATTTTACGCCTCGCTCACCGTGTTCTTGATCAAAGACCTGGCATGTTCTACCGTTTGACATTTTTTGGAAGTGTTCCTAAGTTTCTTCCTTACCATTTCTCTCATTGCTTTGTAGTTTCCTTTCCTGAAGTTGAAAGTTGTCGCTATGGTTCTCTTTCCTTTCGGTATTCCTACCTCAACCTTGAACTTGATCATGTTATGATCGCTGTTTCCCAACGGTCCCACGACCTCTACTTCCTTTGCAGGTCCCCTTAACCCATTTAGGATTAGATCCAGAGTGGCATTTCCTCTCATTGGTTCTCTAACAAGCTGCTCCATGAAACAATCTTGTATAGCCTCCAGGAATTCTGTCTCCCTAGCGCATTTTGAGCTTCCAAGACTCCATTCTATCCCGGGGTAGTTGAAGTCTCCCATAATAACCGTGTTACCGCGTTTGCATTCTCACTTCATCTCGGCTTCCATTTCTTCATCGATATCTCCAGTTTGCCCATCTTTATTTCAGGCCCTTTCCTTCCCGGTATTTTAACCCATAGCGATTCCAGCTTGTTGGTCGTCTTTGCTGTGTTCATTTTTGTCGATTGTATGCTTTCTTTTATGTATAGGGCTATTCCACCTCCTTTCTGTCCTGACCTGTCCTGTCAATAGAGCTTGTACCCCGGCAGTGCTGTATCCCATTTGTTTTCTTCATTCCACCACGTTTCAGAGACTCCAATGATGTCTATGTCCTCTGCATTGGCCATGGCTTCTAATTCCCACATTTTGTTTCTTAGGCTCCTTGCATTAGTATATATGCAATTTAGATCTTGGTATTTTCTTGTCTTCATTTCCTTTCCCAGTGCTTTGGTCTTTAGTTTCTTCTCTTTTGTTACAATCCTTCTAACTTCCTCTTCTGGGATAGTTGACTCAAATAAAATGGTATTATCTTATTATCCCATTCTCACATTAGCCTATTTTCACATATGGGCGACGTCATCCACGGAGCCCGGATGCGGACAGCCTCGCAAGCAGACTTGCTTGTAGAAACGTAGAAGTTTCGAGTCAGCTGCACCACGTATGCGCGAGTGCCTTCCCACCCAGTACAGGGCGAGTCTCCTCAGTTCTCAGTTTTCCACGGAGCCGAGAAGTCAATATTTGACACTTTGCGCTAAACTTTGTTACTTCGTGCCTTCTCTCACCGCGCTTTGTGTTCTTTTCATCACAAATAGCTGTGTTACTTTATTTTATTTCAGTTAAAAAAAAAGAGACTTTGTTTTTTTCTTCGTTCGACTGGCGGAGCAGGCCGCTCGGCCGCAGCCTGCAGGCTTCGACTTCACTGCGGCTATTTTCCCTCCGGCCAGCAACGGGCTTCAAGAAGTGTAGCCAGTGCCAGTGTGCGATTTCCCTCATGGACGCACACAGTTGGTGCCTCGGGCCTCACCATAATCCTAAGTCGTGCGAGTGCTGTGCTACTCTTCAACCTCGAGCCCTTAAACGTCGTCAGATTTTAGTGGAGAAACTTTTCGGGATGGATTCTTCAGTTACATCATCGACCTCGAGCGCTGCCTTGGTCCCATCTTCCGCCAAGGGTCCTCATAGTAACATAGTAATATAGTAGATGACGGCAGATAAAGAACCGAATGGTCCATCCAGTCTGCCCAACCTGATTCAAATTAAATTTTTAAAAAAATTTTTTTCTTTTAGCAATTTCTGGCCAAGAATCCAAAGCTCTATCTGGTACTGCTTCCACGACTCCGACCTCGAGCCTCATCAGACCTTCCTCGTTTGGGACATCTCTGACCTCGAATAAACCTGCTGTCTCTTCCGCTGAGCTTCCCTCAGGTCAGATACCTAAGCAGAAGGTTACGGTGGTGGTCCTCAAACTTTCCAAGACTTCTAAGTCGAAGCACATCTCCACTGCCACCTTGGAGTCTTTAGCCTCAACAAGTGGTCCAGTTTCAGACGCGGATCCATCTTTGCGTCTTCTCTCCAGACCATGTTAGAGCAGCAGTTTGTTCAGTTACTGAGCAAATTTGGGCCGACGCAGTCTTCTCTAATCTAGCCTGGGCAATTAGCAGTCTCCCGCGAGGTTGAGTCTCTGCCTATGCCTCGAGCTGAACCTTTACACTCTATGTAAGGAGCAAAGTCTTGGCAAGTGTCTGGTCTGGCATCTACGCACTCTATGCAAGGAGTAGATTCTTTGCGAGTGCCTCGATAGGAATCCTCACACTCCATACAAGGAGCAGAGTCTTTGGGAGTGCTTCGAGATTCCTTCATCAAACCTCCTGAGTTTCGATCTACTGCTTCTAGCCCTATCCATTCACTGGTAGCATTGCCTACTTCCATTTCTAGGGCAAAGTCTCCTCGATCCTCGAGACCTGCTTCCACACACCACTCTCGTCGTCGATCGAGGCCTTCATCGAGGCATCCATCCAGGCTCTTCTTCCAAAGAGCAACCTTCTTCTTCTAGGCCTCATTCCAGACCTACCAACTCTTCCAGACCACCAATTCCTCGATCAAGGTCTCCACTTTCAGACCTCGAGGACTCAGCTGCTTCATCCAAGTCTCCATATTCTTTTGATGGTCATTTCTCCAGAGAGGCTTCGCCTCCAACCCAGGCCACCTCGAAGTCATCAAGTCCCTCTCGGGTCAAGGCCTTGGCGGATCAGCTGTCTTTCTCTGCTTTTCTTCGCCAGATGGCTGATGACCTAGAACTTCAATTAGATGCTGGTTCTAAGAACTGTAAGGAGTATCTCGAGGTCATGCATCTCCCTCAACCTCCTGCAGAGTCACTTAACTTATAATTAAGGACTTTGGAGGACATCATAACATTTTGATAAAGACGATGTCCAAACTTGTCCATAGTTTTCCCCTCCCGGAACTTGGAGGCTGGATGGTGGCTGGCTGACAGTTGAGCTCCCTCCTTTTAAACAACAATTCTTCATCTATTTAATTATAAAATCATCTAAAAGGACATCAACCAAGCAAAAGAAGCATATGGTATATGCGTTATGAGAAAAGACCAGCTGTAAATTCTAAACATCAGCAGATACTATGAGCCGTTTGCCTGCTCCTGCCTTTAGCCTGCTCTCACTGTAACTGACATCTCCAGGGTTTCCAGGCCACCTCTCTTCCTCCAGGGCTTGGCGTGTGATCGAGTGCCGCCCCCCAGAAGCAGCTGGGAACCCTCCTGAACTGCGGCAGTTAAGCCTTTCACCTGCTCCGGCCTGTTCCCTGCTCGCACCGCAACTGACACCTCCGGGACTCCCAGGCCACCTGTCTTCCTCCGGAGCTCGGCGTGTGAGCAAGCTCCGCCCCCCAGTAGCGGCCGGGAATACTCCTGATCTGCGGCAGTTGAGCCGTTCGCCTGCTCCTGCCTTTTGCCTGCTCGCACCGCAACTGACATCTCCAGAGCTCCCAGGCCACCTCTCTTCCTCCGGGGCTCGGCGTGTGAGCGATCTCCGCCCCCCAGTAACAGCTGGGAACACTCCTGAACTGCAGCAGTTGAGTCATTTGCCTGCTCCTGCCTTTTGCCTGCTCACACCGCAACTGACATCTCCAGGGCTCCCAGGCCACCTCTCTTCCTCCAGGGCTTGGCGTGTGAGCGAGCTCTGCCCCCCAAAAGCAGCCGGGAACCCTCCAGAACTGCAACAGTTGAGCCGTTCGCCTGCTCTTGCCTTTTGCCTACTCCTACCAATACCGGCGAATCGCGCTACAACCAACTCATCCGCTGATTGTCCGCTGGCTTTGGCCATTGAGAGGAGCGTCCCTCACAGCCACCGCCACCACCGTGAAGGGAAGGCCATGGTTAGCCCGGATAGCATGGTCACCGAAGAGCCGCGCATGGTCAAAATGGCACAATACCTGTCCAAAAAGAGACAAGTTCATCAGGTTTGGCATGCAGGAGGAGGATGTGAACTTCTCGGTTGAGTTCGAAAAGCAGAGACACTGGATTTGGGGCTTCCGATGTGTTTGCAAGGATCGGATGATACCTGGTGAAATTTGGCGGCCTAACAGTGAAGTCATCTCAATCTGGACTTTAATCCAACTGTTCTGATTTTTTATTTGTCACTTTTTTTCCAGTTTATGTTTCATTGTTAATTTCATTCATTGATTTGCCCCTTGTTTTGTTTTATTTTTAACATTTGAATTTCTCCAGAATTCTATTGCTCAACGGTTCCTCCTTTCTGCAGCTATTCCTATCTCTCTTCTTTTCTACCTTTCAAAGTCCTTGGCTCAATGTAGTCTTGTTGGAATTTTTATTTTCTTATTTTTTTCTTCTATTTCTATTTCTTACTTTTATTACTCAACTAATTGTTAATTTTCCAGGTACTTCAGTTAGATTGTGAGCCTTCGGGACAGTAAGGGAAGTTCTAAGTACCTATTCTTTATTTATTTATCTTTATTTATTTATATTATTTTATTGTATCCTTTAATGTATATTTTCTCTGTAAACCTATATTACTTATAATTTTATTGCACACTATTGTCTATTTTCTGTAAACCGCTTAGAATCCTAACGGAGTTTAGCGGTATATAAGAAATAAATTACATTACATTAAGCTTCCTCTTCACAAGCTTATGTCTCAGACTTTCACAAACTGCCTGGAGACCTCTTATACCATTCCTGCTGTTCCTGGCAAATTGGACTCCAGGTATAGAACTCTGCAATGTAAAGGATTTGAGAATTCGCAGTTGTCTCACCAATCCCTTCTTGTGGAGTCCATCCTTCCAGAGTCTATGCTACTGTTCCTCCTGGAAGGGAGGGGAAAACTATGGACAAGTTTGGACATCGTCTTTATCAAAATGCTATGATGTCCTCCAAAGTCCTTAATTATAATTTTAACTTCGTTACTTATCTCAAGTTCATCATTGATCTCCTTCCCAAATTTCTCAATTACCTTGATACACAGAAGCACTTCGAATTCCAAGAAGTTATTGCTACTCTGTCACAACTCAGATTGCATCTTCTTCAGTCCTCTTATGATGCCTTGAATTGTCAGCCAGGGCCACTGCTTTCTCTGTAGCAATGCGCCACTTGGCCTGGCTTTGCACCATTGACATGGACCCTAATCTTCAGGACCGCCT
The DNA here is from genome assembly GCF_902459505.1 of Geotrypetes seraphini. Classification (NCBI taxonomy): domain Eukaryota; kingdom Metazoa; phylum Chordata; class Amphibia; order Gymnophiona; family Dermophiidae; genus Geotrypetes; species Geotrypetes seraphini. Next base: position 136,988,934 of record NC_047087.1, read on the forward strand.
GGCTAACATCCCTTGTGCAGGCAATGACCTCTTTGATGAATCCATAGAGGCAGCCACTAAGAAATTATCTGAGCATGAAAAATCTTTTGCTTCCATTGTCAGACCAAAGCCTAAGCCAGCTCCTGTGAAACTTTCGCACCCTCCTCCAATTTTGCAGAGGCGTTGTACTACGAGGGCGGCTCCTTACAATCGAGCGGCTCCCAAAAAACAATAGCAACAGAAGCTATAGAAACCACAGCCTTCTGCTGCACCTAAGGCTGTGCAGCCTTTTTGACTGTTCAAAACAGAGCATAACCTCCATCGTTCTGTCTCTGTCCTCTCTTCCCCCCATAGGAGGTTGTCTCCATCATTTTTATCACCGATGGGAGACCATTACATCCAACCTCTGGGTGCTGTCAATCATCAGGGAAGGATACTCTCTTCATTTCACTTAGGTTCCACTAGAGCTTCCTCCAAGAGAGTATCTTTCCAGTCCATCCCAGACTGCCCTTCTTCTTCAGGAAGCTCTGCTTCGTCTCTGTGCCATTGAACCAGTTCCTTTGGAACAGCAGAACAGAAGAAGCCAGGTGATCTGTGACCAATTCTGGATCTCAGGGCTCTCAACAAATTTCTAGTCAAAGAAAAATTTTGCATGTTGTCCCTGGCGTCCCTATACCCCCTTCTAGATCAGAATGATTAGTTATGTTCTCTAGATCTCAAAGAGGTGTATACCCACATTCCCATTCATCCGGCCTCCCTTTAATATCTCAGATTTCGGGTGGGGAATCTGCATTACCAATTCAGAGTGCTACCCTTTGGCCTGGCTTCATCTCCCAGAGTGTTCACCAAGTGCCTGGTGGTGGTAGCAGCAGCTCTAAGGAACCATGGTGTTCAGGTGTTCCCCTACCTAGACGACTGTCTCATCAGGATTCAATATCTCAGGGGGTTATTGTAGCAACCCAATGGACTACGTGGTTCCTACAAAGCTTGGGATTCAAAATCAACTTTCCCAAATCCCAACTTCAGCCCTCTCAGAATCTACAATTCATTGGAGCTGTTCTGTACACTATCCAACTAAGAGTATCCAACAACGTCTGGAGGCTCTTCTTCAACTCTGTCATGCAGTGTCTTCCCGCTCTTCAATCTCAGCGAGACACATGATGGTACTCCTAGGTCACATGGCCTCCACAGTACACATGACTCCTTTTGCCAGACTTCACCTCAGAATTCCTCAGTGGACCCTGGCAACTCAGTGGACGCCGGCTTGTGGCCCACTCTCTCAACACATTACAGTCACTCCTTCGTTGAGACAGTTGCTCCACTGGTGGATGCTCTCTTCCAATTTCTCCAGAGGCTTGCTGTTTCAAATGCCCCCTCATCAGATGGTCCTCACAACAGATTTGTGGATTCCTTGGGGGGCTCATCTCGATGGTCTCCATACTCAAAGCCACTGGGCCAGTATGGATCGTCAGTGTCACATCAATCTATTGGAACTCAGAGCGATCTTCAATGCTCTCAAAGCTTTTCAACATCTTCTTCATGACCAGGTAGTCCTCATTCAGACGGACAACCAAGTCGCCATGTACTATGTCAACAAACAGGGGGGGGGACAGGATCTCCCTCCCTTTGTCAAGAAGCTCTGAAGGTTTAGGACTGGGCAATCCTCCACAACACCTTCCTCAAAGCTGTCTACATCCAAGGGGCGAAAAACTGTTTGGCGGACAAATTGAGTTGCCTTCTGCAACCTCATGAATGGACACTCAATTCCTCGCCTCTTCATTACATTTTTTCACAGTGGGAAACGCCTCAGATAGATCTCTTTGCTGCTCCCCACAACCACAAACTGCCTCATTTCTGCTCCAGGATCTATTCCCCTCATCGCCTCGAGGCAGATGCTTTTCTACTGGAATGGATGAATCTTTTTCTGTACACATTCCCTCTCATTCTCAAGACTCTTGTCAAGTTGAAGAAAGATCATGCCCCCATGATTCTGATAGCTCCTCGGTGGCCGAGACAACTTTGGTACTCCCATCTACTTCAACTCAGCAGCAGGGAGCCATACCTTATACCAGTTTTTCCGTCTCTGCTTACACAGAGTCAAGGATCTCTACTTCATCCCAACCTGCAGTCTCTACACCTGACAGCTTAGTACCTTTCAGCATAACTCCTCTTCAGTTTTCTCAACCTGTAAGAGACATTTTAGAGGCTTATAGAAAGCCTGCCACTAGACAATGCTACCACCAAAAACGGGCTAGATTTTCTATGTGGTGCATCTCTCATGATAAGGAGCCTCAAGATTCCTCCTTATCTTCTGTTTTAGATTATGTTTTGCACTTATCCACCTCTGGCCTCAAGCCTACATCGATCCGAGTCCATCTCAGTGCAATTGCTGCTTTCCATCAGCCTATTGAAGGGAAACCCGTCTCTGCTCATCCGGTGGTTTCCATATTCATAAAAGGACTTTTCAATGTCAAACCTCCTCTTAAACCACCTCCAGTGGTGTTTCTCATTGCCCTCACATCTGCTCGAAGAGTTAGTGAGCTGCAAGCATTAGTTGTTGATCCACCTTTCACAGCTTTCCATCATGACAATGTGGTCCTCCGTACTCCTCCCCCTCAAAATGTCTAATCTGGATTAATATCGTGTATCTAAGCTCATCTATTGAATGGGATTCCTTCATCCAATGAGCTTACTCTCCCTCACCAAAAAAGATGTAGTGGATTCCATTGCTCACACATTTCTTTACCTTCGACAATAAGGATTTTCATTTTCCAAAATAGTATCTTCCAGTGTTTTTTTGTATCATTACACCTAAATATTTTATACCCTCTTCCTTCCAGAGAACTGGAAATGGATCAAGTATTCCCATTCCACAATGAACATTCAATGGAAGAATCTCTGATTTACTCCAATTTATCTTATACCCAGAAAATTTTCCAAAATGTTCTATCAATTGCAATAAATGAGGGATAGTTAGTTCAGGATTCAATAGATGAAGCAATATATCATTTGCATAAGCCAAAACTTTATAGCTTCAACCTGCCTATGGTATTCCCTGTATATCCTCTGCCTGCTAAATAGCTAACAATAAGAGTTCCAAAACAAAATCAAAGAGCAGAGGAGATAAGGGACATCCCTGACGAACCCCCCTCTCTAAACCACTCAGAAAATGTATTATTTATATAAAGTCTAGCTGAGGGGGAACTATACAAGGTTTGAATCATCTGAATAAATCCAGAACCTAATCTAAACCAATCCATTGCTTGGTACATGAAAGTCCATTCTACTCGATCAAAGGTCTTTTCTGCATCCAAAGATACAGAAAAGGCCGGATCATCTAATGTTTTTGCCAAATTGAGCATATGAAGAACCAATCTAGTATTATTTGCATTCCAATAATATAAGGGAGAGCCTTAGCTAACCTCAGAGCCAAAAGTTTAGCCAAAATTTTCCCATCCACATTAATTAAAGAGATTGGCCTGTAATTCGCTACCAACATAGGATCTTTGTTTGGCTTTGGCAAAACAATTGTTAGAGCTTCTGCCATAGTACCTGATATCTGACCATTCACCAGTTGTGATTGGTATAATTGAAAAAGATGAGGTAACAGTATACTTTGAAAGGATTTGAAAAACTCCACAGTATATCCATTACCACCTGGAGCGGATCCTGCTCTAAGAGACTTCAATGCTGATTGGAGTTCAGAAAAAGATATAGGCGCATCAAGAGATTCTTTTACCTGCTCTAGAATTTTGGGTCCAAAAATAGACTGTAAAAATTCCTGTGCAGCCCCAACCCCCCCCCCCCCCCCCCGATCTCTGGGCCTCATCAATGCTGACAAGGATATCCTATCACATTTCCCATTCCACAAATAGGAACTCAAACATTTTTCCAACTTCTTTATCATGTTTAGCAGACAGCAATATGGGGAGCATCTGAAAGACATAAATCCACTGAGGTACTAAAACCATATTATACAATGCTATTTTTCCCATTAAAGACAGTGGATATTCCCTCCAAATCCTGAAAACCCGACTGGATTGTGGCCCTGAAGGAGGGACTTTGAGATCCCTGCCGTAGAGCTATCAGGGAGTTGCAAACAAGGAATATAGCGATAAGGCCTCTGAGGTTTCATTAGAGGTTTCATTAAAGTTGCCAATAACTGTCCAGGCTTATGCCCGTGCTTGTAATAATGAAACTTAGTGTAATACAAAGATTTTTTTGTGCCCTCATGTATTAAGAGCAGCCTGGACAGATACCAATAGTTCTTGAGACCGAGCTGTTGGCTGTGCTATGTGCTGTTTCTTTAATGCAATGCATTTCCGCTCTAAACGTTTAATTCCCTGAGCTACTCGATTTCTATAGGTCACCACATAGAAAATTAGTTCCCCATGGAGGACAGATTTTGCAGCCTCCCAAAACAAGAGTGGCGTCTCCTGATGTGCGTTAAATCTAAGATAGTCCTCCCATTTTTCAGTAATATACGCAGGGAAATGCCACCCCCTAGATAAGGATGGTTGTGGGTACGCTAAGGTCAACAGCATATCATCTGCAAATGCTAAGACACACAATTGTGCGTCACTTTCCGGGAGGCCCTGCAATTCATCATCTCTTTTAAGCGTGTGCAAAAATGGGTCCAAATAGAGCAAAAAGAGCAAGGGGGAGAGAGGACTGCCTTGTCTCGTCCCCCTTGCTATCAAAAAGGACAAGGTTCATGTGCCATTAACCAGGACACAAGCAGTAGAGTCTGCATACAACAAGCAAACCAGCCTGTAATAACCCATATGGGTAAGAACGATAAAAAGATAAATCCAGTTAACCTGGTTGAAAGCCTTGAAAAAGTGCAATCCCCCTGAACTGACGAGGTCTAAAGCCAGAAAGCGCCTGAGGCTTATGGTCCTGCACACTTGCCCTCAGGTCATCCAAACCTTGGCCAAATAAAGGGAAACTTTTAAAGGGAAGTCGCTCAGCGCAGTCTTGGATGAAGAGTCACAGAGTCTTAGATGAATATCACAAAGTGTGGCTGTCAAATAATTCACTCCAGAAACCAGGAAGTCGCAGGAACCTGATGAAGTTTAGTATGACATGCCCAGGCCACAAAGGAAGTGGCCGCTGCAGCTCGCACTCCTGTCGCAGCAGAATCAAAAGACGCTTCATAACAAAATCTAGTCTTTGGTCCTGGACATCCTTCAGGACAACCCCTCCAGCCAAGGGCAAGGAGGTACGTTTAGTGACTTGAGCCATTGCCAAATCCACCTCAGCGGGACTAGGCACTTAGAAAATTCTGAAACCATGGGATACAATGTAGCCCTGCACCTAGTGCACTGCAGAGGACCCTCCGGGGCCCCCCAACCTCCAAGAGCATTTCCATCGAGTCCTCATGAGCTAGAAATGCTGCAGATAGCGGGTGCATAGAACACAGGATAGAACACTCTGCCTGAACTGCTGAGTCTGAGTCAAGTTCCAATGTCTGCAGGGATTCAGAGATAAGATCAGGAAGGCAACTGGACTTAGTCTGCGCACCATCTGATCCTCTCCCACATCATGAGAATCAGCGTTCTGGGAATCCCCAAGATCCGCTAGGCTAGCCACGTCAGCGGGGCCCGCTGAAGCGTCGTGCAACAGCAACGGCATAGAAAGTGACGCAGGCACCGAGACAATAGCAGGAAGTTGCCACTGACTTTCAGGCATACCAGCAAGGGAGCAGATTGGCATGCTGGAATCCAAAGGCTGCATAGACTTCCGCGCCGTAGTCTGATAGGGAGACACAGGCAAAAGCTTTCTCATGAAAGCCTGATACATCATATCCACAAATTCTGGCAGAAATTAATCCCCGCGGCCAGAGCCGATTAGCGGGATTCAGATTTTAAATGGTTTGAAGACTTATGAGATTTTCCCTAGAACTGCGTTTGTGTTTCGTGAAAATGCCCTCCTCACCCAATTTTGGCATCCCAGATGCTGGAAACACATCTCTGGCGGAAACAGAGGAAAACAGGGCCTCTCTGGGGGAGGATAGTGTGGAATCCACACATGGTTTACGCTCCTGGCGGGCCGCAGCACACAGAATATGCGGCTGCGAAACTGCAAGCTATCCACCGCATTCATGGCATGAATCCATGCCATCCTGTCCTGAGGTGGCCATCTGTGAAGTTTGGAGCAAAAACGAAGCTTCTAAATCCCAAAAATATCGTTTTAAAGACTTTAAAGAAAATCTAAGATGGCTGCTGCGGGTGCCGATTTTTGACAGAAAAACGGCCGTTAAAAATGCAGAAAACTCCCCCAGCAATTTTAGGATTTTACAGGTGGGGGGACCAGGGCATGCAGAGAAACCCCCCAAAACCCTGAGTTGAGCACCCTCTCCCCAAAAATCGTCAAACTCTGTGACTCACGGACACCACAAAGACATGTGCTCCAATGCATTTCAATGGCAGCCAGCAATACACAGTGCAAGCATAGGGAGCTGATTAAACTGGATTTTTTTCAGGTCTTCTGGCCGCCTCACCTTTCCTGTCACCTCAGATCACGACCACCAGACCCCTCAGGGAAGACATGCGGCGCGGATCCAATCCCAGCGTACCTCCTCAGAACTGCTGCAGCCTGCACTCTACCCCTTTGTGGACGAACCAGGGGAGAGATGGCTCCCGATCCTGGAGATCTGATTCAATCTGCAGGCTGTCCAGAGGGTTTACTGCAGTTTCAGGCTTACAGAGCACCCTCCAGAAGCAGACAAAATTTAAAATGTCTGCGATCTCCCGCCGAAGGATCACTCGCACAGAGTTGATCTGTAACCTGTGAAATAAATCAAAAAGAACTAGGAATTGAAAACAAATCACAAGCAGAATTAATTTCAACCATACAGTGAAGTTGCATGAACAAACTGAGCATGTCCGGAAGCTCCTGGGCAGGTAGCTCAAAGGGGAGGGATCATCTGTTAGTTGCCCTGCAGCTGAAGCTATCAGACATACAAGATTCCTCCAGAGAGATTGTACAAGAACTTAGGTTACCCCTTCGAGACCTGTTCTCAAGATTCTCCAATTTATCTTGATGCTGATGCAGCTGCATTTTTAACTGAGCAACTTCAGTTTCCATGACATGTACGTCATCCTCCACCATGGAAACTCTCTCCTCCAAAGTGGTGACCCTAGTTGAATTATCTTCCAGCAGAGATTCCAGCTTGGTAAGTGTGCTGATGATTGCTAGGATTCAAGGCCTGAGTTATAAGTTGTTTCAGCTCCGTCAGTGTTTACGTGGTGAACTGCGTGAGCACACCACGAGGGGACTCCACCATTTTCTCCTCCCAGGGCTTCCCCTTCTCCTTGTCTTTTTTTGTCGATTTATTCAACATTGCTGGTTGATTCTTGGCCAAATACCTGTCCATATAGTGGCCTACCGGAATGTGATTATATGACAGAGCAAAGTACACTGTAAATCCTGCTAGCAACAAAATTGAGGAACAAGGCTCCGGAGCTGGCAAGGCTAGCTGCTCACCGGCTCACAGCATCATGTGATCTCTGAAACGTAATCTAATATTATGGCTATTAAGGATCGCACAGGCCTGATGTTGATGGCTAAGAAAACCATTCAAACATGATTTCGTGAATTTTATCAAGAGCTTTATACACCTGAGAGTCAGAGGTCAGAGGAAGCTATCGGACAATATCTTAGGGAATTGGGCTTGGCATCCTTAATGGAGTCTGAGGCGCAGGGATTGGATAAGGATATCACCTTGGAGGAAGTGCAAAATGTAATTAGACAGCTCAAACCAGGAAAATCTCAAGGGTTAGATGGATTCACAGGGTTGTTTTATAAAAAGATGTCAATATTTATTTATTTATTTAGATTTTTATCCCGTCCTCCCAGCAGCTCAGAATGGTCTACAAGCATCCTATCTGGTGGCGCCTCTGCTGGTGCGGCTGTATAATAATTTGCAGGATGAAGAACAATTGCCTTTCTTTATGCAGTTGGTGGGGATTACGATTTTGACTAAGCCCAGGTAGGATGCCACCCAGTGTAGGAGCTATAGGCCAATTTCGCTGTTGGGTATTGATACTAAAATTTTAGCTCGAGTGTTGGCTGATCGTTTGTCGATGCATATGCCGGCGCTTATTCATCCTGACCAGGTGGGGTTCATAGGTGGGAGGCAGGCGGCTGATGGGATCCATAAAGTCTTGAATTTGGTCTGGCAGGCCCAATGCAGTGGGACTTCATGGGTGGCTGTGGTGGTGGATGCTGAAAAGGCTTTTGACTGCATGGATCTCCAACCTTCTGATGACCACCCCAGACTATAGGACGTTCAGAAAAGAAATAAAAACCACACTTTTCAAGAAATTCCTGAAACAGCAATAACAACACGACCTCTAAATGCTCTTAAGATCTACAACTTACCTCTCTAGCTAATCATTGTAATTCTGTCTTTTTAAATTAACCTTTTGTAATCCGCCTTGAACCGCAAGGTAATGGCGGAATAGAAATCCCTAATGTAATGTAATGTAATGTAATGTAATGTTTATGGAAGTGGTCCTCCAGCATACAGGCTTGGGGGCCTCTTATGTGTCTTGGATATTATCCTTGTACAATGTGCCAATGGCTTGTGTTAAAATCAATGGGGTATATTCTTCCCCCTTTGAGCTTCGGAGGGGGACAAGGCAAGGATGCCCATTATCACCCTTGCTTTTTTGCTTTGGTGATCAAGCCTCTTGCACAAAAAATACGACAGACGGATAAGGTGCGGGGCTTAACTTTTCAGGGGTGCAAGCATAAATTGTCTTTATTTGCCGACGACATATTAGTCATTGTGGAGGGCTCAGAGAGATCGCTTAGTACTTTCCAGGACCTCATGATGGATTATGGGTGTTGTCCGGCTTTAAAGCTAATCTGACTAAAATGGAGATATTGAATATATCGGTCCCAGAATCGAATATTCCTGGTATTAAACATGTGATGCCTTTTCGGTGGGTTAAGGGCCCTATTAGATATTTGGGTATACAGTTGGGGGTGGATTGAACGTCGTTATTTCAACTTAATTATATTCCATGGGTAGGATATGGTATTATATTCCATTAATTATATTCCATTGGTAGGATATTTCAACTTAATTATATTCCATTCTCAGGATATGGAAAGGTGGGATAAATTGTATGTTTCTTGGCTGAGACGCATGTGTAAGGTTTGTTAGTGGTCCCCACAATGTATGGTTGGTGGGGTCACTTGAGAGACGCCCTTACAAACGCCAGGTCCTAGGTTCAGTTCCCTCACAGATGATTCACCAGGAGTAGAATCAAATACGAAACACAGCCAGAGGTGGTTGCATAAAGAATATATTATAGAAATAGGCTTACAGAAAAGTAGTATTCATAGGCATTACAACAATTAAGCATTACAATTAAGTAGAGAGCAAAGCAGTTTCCCTGCCTTACATAGTTCAGAGGCAAAGAGACAGAGAGTTTGAAGTTCTAGGGAGAGCCAGAGAGAGAGAGAAAGGGGGATGGGGTGATAGTCTAAGTTTCGAGTTCCAGAGATCGGCCAGAGAGAGAGAGAAAGAAAGAAAGAACAAGAGAGCCGAGACCCAAGAGCCAAGAGATAGATTTTTGTGTGTTGCAGAGAGGAGGCTTTTATAGCTTGGAATCTTATTCTGAATATAGAAAACTATTGAGCTTCAATAGAAGTTAAATCTTCCCCTCCTTAGTAAACTTGTGCTAGACAGCCGAAGTATAGGCTATGGTCAAATGTAATTTCCAGTATGCCTCTGACAATAGTTTCTGATTAACTTTAGTTATCTGTGCACCTGGACCCATTGTCCTAAGCACCCTCTTAATCAGACATTAACACATTAACACCTTTTAGCTAATCATGATTCAATCAGGGCTACTTAAAACCATCTTTTTGGGTTATAAGAAACAGTCTACCTACACTCAGGGTCTATCTACATTCACATGCCAAAGTCAGATTGATATAATTTCCTATAGGCCTTTGCTGACATAAGTTATGCCAACTAAAAATGCAGATTGCTAGCGATAGCTATGCTGACAGCATGGAGGTAATCTGGATGCTGATTCTCCTTAAGCTTCTGTATTTTTTTCAAGTTTTCCCTCTAGAGATTCCTAGGCAGTTTTTCCAGCGGTGGCAGCGAAACCTGTTATGATTGTATGGAGAGGCAGACATCCCCGGGTGGCTCGGCGGGCCTTGTTTAAGTTTAAGGTATAAGGGGGTCTGGGTATCCCTCTTTGGAGCATTATTACCATATAGTTAAGGTCAGGGGTGGAGTGGCATGAGGCATCTTTGAAGTTGTGGGTAGTTGAGAAGGGTTTGTTGGGTAGTTCCTGGGGGGAGTGGACCCTTGGGTCGCTGATGTGGGAGGACTTGGGGAAAAAAGATTTAGGGACCATATCTAATCCATTCACTAGGTGGACACCGCGGGTCTGGAAAGGGGAGGCCCAAAAATTGCTCGGTAAAATTAAGTGGCTGTATCATCTACCATTGCGGTATGCTCTGATTTTGTGCCAGGTAGAGACGGGGGGGGGGGGGGGGATATTTGTGAGGTGGGAAAGGAAAGGGTTGCAGTACTTTGGCCAAGTTTTGGAGGGGGAGTCTCTTCGAGCGTTCCCCGAGCTTCAAGCTCTTTATCAGTTGGACTCTAGGGACCTTTTCCCGTATCTACAAGTGAAAAGTTATTTACAGAAAGCTAAACAGGCTGATGCTGCGATATACTGTTGTTCTGAATTTGAGCAGCTGTTGGGGACACCTGTAAGGCAAGGGTGCATATCTCTGCTATATAAGTGGGTGCATAGGGAGTGGGGCCAGAAACCTTCCTACCTACTGGCTTGGGAAGTGGTCTTGGGGCAGGTTTTTAATGAGGCTAAATGGGAAAAAATAACATGTCGGATACATCACATAGCTATGACTCCTGTCTTGGTGGAGAATGCTCTTAAACTGTTGGTTCGGTGGTATATGACCTCGGTTATTTTGAGCAAGATGGCAAGGTGGCACGGGCACGGGCTTATGCTGGAGGGGTGTGGACCAATGTTCCCTCTAAGGTGAGCGCATGAGCGATCGCTCACTATTTTCAGTGGCGTCGCTCATACGCTTTCTTCTGTCGCTCACTCGAGGGCGGGCGGAGGTGAGAGGAAGCGGCGGCGGCCTGTATTTTAAAGGTGAAAGATGCAGCAGCGGTGGCTCCTCTCAAGATCCCCGACTGCATCGGACTTCCGACGCAGGTGGGGATTCGTGAGAGGAGCCGCTGCCATGTCTTCAGTGTCGTACCAAGGGGAGGGAGGGGCGGTCCGCCCCGGTTGTGCACCCGCTCTAAGGCTGCAGTTGGAGAGGAAGTTCGGGCCAGCCAATCACTGCCTGGCTGGGTGGAACTTCCTCTCCGACGGCAGAATTGATGTCGGGGGATTGCTGGTCGGCCCAGTGGGAAGCAGAGAGAGCCTGAGGCAGCCGCGGCGGTGGCTTTGGGGCCTGTTTCCCCCGATGGTTGCAGTGGTGGCTTTGGGGCCTGTTTTCCCCGATGGTGGCAGCAGTAGCTTTGTGGAGGGTAGGGAGAAAGAAAGGGGGCAGGCAGGGAGACAGAAGAGAAACAGAAAAAAAGAAAGGGGGCATCAAGAGAGAAAAAAGAAAGAAAGGGCAGGGAGAGAGGAAGAAAAAGTTAGGGGAGGGAATGAGGTCTGGAGGAGAGGAAACATACAGGCTGAAAGAAGGGAAGAAAGATTGGATGCACAGTCAGAAGATGAAAGTGCAAACAGAGACTCATGAAATCACCAGACAAGGTAGGAAAAATGATTTTATTTTAAATTTAGTGATCAAAATGTGTCTGAATTTATATATGCTGTCTATATTTTATACTATGGCCATCTTTTACTAAACCGCAATAGCGGTTTTTAGTGCAAGGAGCCTATGAGCGTCAAGAGCAGCCCTGGGCATTCAGCGCAGCTCCCTGCGCTAAAAACTGCTATCGTGGTTTAGTAAAAAGGGAGGGGGTATATTTGTCTATTTTTGTATGGTTGTCACTGAGGTGACAATGCATAGAGTCATTTGCCTTGACCTCTTTGAAAAAAACCCAGAATAGGAATGATAATTAACATTTTCTCAGCATATAGTGTGCTTTGTGTTTTTTAATTTTATTGTTGGTAGATCATTTTGACTTGGTCATTTTAAAGTAGCTCGCAAGCCCAAAACGTTTGGGCACCCCTGAGCTAGAGCGTTGAAGCTGTGTATTTCTATTTATCCCCCCTTTTACAAAACTGTGGAGCGTTTTTTAGCGCCAGTCGTGGTGGTAGCAGCGCTGATGCTCTGAATTCTATGAGCGTCAGAGCTGTTACCACCGTGGCTAAAATCCACACTACAGTTTTGTAAAAGGGGGAGGGGTTAATTTGTGATGACATATTCCATACTAGGCGAAGGTGTTTTCTGTGTTCTATGTGTTCGAAAGACATAGTTTTCTGTTAGGATTGACGGTGTAGGATTGATCTGTGCTGGTCTGGCTTGTTTAGTTTTACAATGGGTGTATTGATGTACTGCTCTGCAATATGTAAGATGTTGCCTTTTCCTAGGTACTCATTTGTGATGTGTGGCTTGTTACTAAAAATCATGTTTTTCGTACAGATGGGGGGGTGCCAAAAAATGATGGGCCCCGGGTGTTACATATGCTAGGTACGTCACTATATGTAAAGATACCAGAAAGCTGGCAAAGCAAAAACTTTAAGTAAATTGTTATTCTTCTAAGTTTTGAGTATTTAACCCTCCCACAATCTCATGGGCACTCGTTTCAAGTTTCAAGTTTATTGAGATTTTGATTTAAACGCAATATCAAATATTTTCAATGCGTATAACAAAAATAAATTTGGGGAAATAAATAAAACCATTTGAACAATAAACATACAAACATATCCATAGATGATTAAAAATACATAAGGAGTACATAAGGATAAACTACATTTGTTTAAAAATGCGTCCTCCGTGCCTGCTCATAAATTTGTGGAGTATGTAACTTGTCGCTCATGCATATTTTTTTTTGCATACACCTCATCAATCCTTAGAGGGAACATTGGTGTGGACAACGGGAAACGTTCTTTCACATGTGGTGGAGTTGCCCTCAGATTCAGGAATTTGGGGGGCAGGTGTTTAGGTATGTGGGGAAACTCCTCCAGGTGCCCATAGTGGAGAGGGCGGAGGTGGCTTTACTGGGATTCCCCACGGGAGGGGATGATGATACCCAAGACAGACTGGCTTGGCTGGCGTTCACAGCAGCTAGGCTGACTTTGGCTCATTACTAGCGAGGTACCACCACACCCACTTTGACCTTAATGAGGGAGAAATTAGGTTGGGTATGTGAGCAGTATCGGCTTTTGGCCTTACTGACCAGAAAATGGCAGCAATACATTGATATTTGGGGGAGATATCTGAAGTGGAGGGCTTGGATACGGGGGACACTGTTATGGGCTGATATGATAGAATTCAGTATGGTGGGGGGGGGGGCAATGCTTGTTACTTGACATTTGCTCTTTTTTGTGCTTTCATTCCTTCTTCTATTTACATCTCCTTAGTTATTGAGATACCTATAAGTTGCTGTGTACTATGACTATTGGGTTTTGAGCATATGTACTTGCCGTTATAGGGGGGAGGGGAATAGTTGGCTGGGTTTTGAGGGATGTGTGTTGCATCACTGGGTTTTGGGGTTCTTCTGCTTGTATTACTTTTGTGCTGTACTGAAGCTTCTCTGTACTGCTCTTTGTTATAAATAAATAATTACAAAAAAAAGAGAACCTTGGTGACTTCAGTAGCCCATCTTCATTCTACTCCTATTGAGGACATTTTAAAGCAGCCACTTGGTTCTCAATCCATACTTTTATATCCTATTACTGTGTAGAGAATCATTCTAGAAGGGATAGTTAGTTTGGGCAAACAGTTCTGCAAAACATATTCTTTTTCTAAATGCCAACTTTCCTTCCAACCCCTTGGGTTTCACCAGATTTATGTTAGTTATTGCAATCCTCTTCCTAGAGGCATGATCCTGGCAGCTTGGGAGTCCCACATGCCCTCGGAGAAAGCAAAGTTACCTACCTGTAGCAGGTATTCTCCAAGGATAGCAAGTCACAACCCACCCACCTCCCCTAGTTGGCTTCTTAACTTTCTTACTGAGCTGCAGGTCCCACAAGCTGATGTCAGGTGGGAAAGTACTGGCACACATGTGGTGCAGGTAGTCCTAAAAATTTAAAGTGACAGTATACTTATGACTTGTAAGAATATATTCCTGTTATCCTCTGAGAACTCCTGCTACAGGTAAGTAACTTTGATATTCCTAAATGCAGCACTTTAATATGTAACTTACAGTATTCTGTAAACTACACATGTAAGCGGGAGCCTCACTCATGTACCCATCACTTGTATGCCCCCTTGCATTTACATGTTAAGTCTAGATTCTATAAATGTTGCTTAAATTGCACTGCAAAAAATATCATGCAATAGTAGTCTATAAACAGCACTTGGGTGCCTTTTTTAGTGCTTGGTGCCAGAAATTGTGCCTGACTTTAGGTATGGCCATTTATACCAACTGAAATATGGTGCAAATCTCGGTACCTAAATTAGGCACAGATCCCCCCTTATTCTATAACTGCATAAGTAAATTGATTTAGGGGGGTCTTTTATTAAGGCACACTAGCCGATTTAGCGTGCGTTAAATGCTAACGTGCCCATTATATTCTATGGACGCATTAGCATTTAGCATGCACTAAATCAGCTTTCGCACCTTAGTAAAAGACCCACTTATTTATTTTTAGTCTATAACCCTGAGCACTCAGCTAACGCGCATGCAAATGTTCATTCATCCATATGTGTTAGTATTCTATAATTTTAATATGCAAATGATACTTATTTATAGGCACTGAATATATATATATTGGTGGTTATTTTAGAAACTCTGTTCCTGTTTTGGATGTCTGAAACCCAGCATTCATTTTATTGCTATGACCAGCGTGTTAATGAAGATGATGGATGATTCTGCTGCTGAAAATTACTTCCTATAAATTTAAGCTATTATCATCCTACTTAAGGGATGTTCCCAGTATTGTTAGAGATATACCTAATTTTATTCCTTCCTGATTCCTTGAGGAATCTCCCATTTTTCATGCTACCCTGCTTAAGATTGCACTGTTTCTAACCCAGAACTTCCAAAATTAAAGCTGTTCTGTCATCTTGGAAAAGAGTTGCAGAATTCCTCATTAACATTCTTGATGACAGATGTACTATTATATTTGTAATCAGCAGGGTATTCTTTGTGGCCAGTAACTAACTATCTGTTCTTCTGTCGTACTACAGCTTGGTATTTTTATCAATATTACCGCATTTTGAGCTATGCGCAGCAACAAGCAAATAATCTACAATGCTTCTTCTGGATGTTTGTGGATAATCTAGTACTGGAAGAGGAAGTTAAAGATGCAGCAACATTTCGATTCTTTGAGGTACAAGAATTATACTGTAGGTGTGAGAGAAGTAGAGAGTGGTTAACCAGATCAAAGGTGGCAGAAAGATCGAGTGAGATAGCCAAGACAATACAGCCATGTTCAATTTGAGAATAAACCTCACTGAGAACAGAGGCTATTACTATTTCCATGCTGCAGTCTGGTCTAAAACCAGACTATCTGAGATGCAATGCTAGTGTCTTTTCGATGTAGTCACTGAGTTGTAAATAGATTGTTTTTTCTGTAGTTTTTGAAAGACAGGAAAGATTAGTGGTTGGAACAAGAGGGCTCAAGTGAGGGTTTCTTCAAAATTGGATGCAAACTGGCTGTCTTCCAACGAGAGGGGATAATCCCTGTTGATAAACTTTAGCTAACCATGGACAAGATAAATTAGACAAAACCAACTGCATCAAGGAGGAAGATACTTCACCGAGGCTAATGGCAGCTTAATCGCGGAGCTCCCCTGAACTTCGTGCTGCATTAGTGATCTTTTGCATTACTTGGGAGTGTGGAGTTGATCTTGTCCCTATCCAGGAGCAGCTTACCAAGTTGTGCCCTAATGGCGAGCAAAAAAACTCGCACGGTCCTTAAATCTTTTGCTTATCAGCTGGGGGACATTTCTGAGGCCAATGGCAGCTTGGAGGTGCGTGCTCGAGTTGGCGGGTCTGAGTTGGGACAGTGGCCTGCATCGCCGGAGATGGATTCTCGCCCGGCTACGGGAGCAGAATTGCGATCCTGGATGGAGGATCTAAAGGGCATGATGTTGACTATTCAAACAGCCTTACAGACTGATTTGGCTAAAATTCGACAATCTGTGGCAGACGGGTGCCCGACTGCATGATTCTGAGGAGCGGGCCATTGACCATGATGCTGAGTTGGATGCACTCCAGGCTAAGTGTCAGCTCCTTGAAAAAGGTCAGGAATATCTGCTTCTCTGGTTGGAAGATGGTGAGAACTGTAGCAGGCGCAATAATATTCACCCGTGGAGTCCCGGAAACCACGCAGGCCCAGGATGTTCAACAATTCTTGGTGGATATTTGCTCCAAATTCTGGCATGCAGCATATCCTGACCACGGAGGTACCTTTCTTGGACTTTGAAAGGGTTCATCAGGCTTTGGGGCCCTGGGTAGGAGATCGACCCTGTGACATTGTGGCGTGTTTTTTGCACTTTCCTGTGAAGTCACGGGTGTTGCAGGCCGCCAGGCAAGTGGGGCAAATTGTGTGGGAAAATTTGAAAGTGGAATTATTTGCTGACTTATCGGCCCTTATGCTGCGTAAATGGTGTGACTTCTGAGAGGTCACTAAGTGCCTTCAATCTCACAACATCTGATATCATTGGCTTTACCCCTTTGGACTCTCCTTCCAGGACATCATTCTGTGGTCAAAGTGGAGGAGGCCTCTCAAGTGTTTCAAGCAGCTAGCTTGATGGGCGAGCCTGCGGACCCTGTGATGGAGATGTTGGAGACGGTCTCTGTGGCATCTTCCCAGTGATGGCACCAGGTACCTCGCAATGGCAGGCGCTTGCAACGGCACTCAGGGTCTGACCCCGGGCCCTCTGGCTGATTCTTTTGAGGCCTTGGTACTTGGTTTTGTGATGAAGCAGGAACTTGCTCCTATCTACTCTCTGTCTGGTTGGATTGTGTAGGACTTATCTTCTCTGCACTCTCTTTTTCTGTACAGCGGGAGGGGGGGTGGTGATGGCTGCTTGTTGGTGATATGCTTCCTCTGTTTGATCTATTGTTGGTGGGCCTTTTTCTTGGGGATGGGTTGTTGGGTGGAGGGTTGGGGGGAGGTTTGGGGTATTGGAGTAGCTGGGAAGAGGTTGCTGGGGGGGTTGGTGGATTGGAGGTTTTGGGGCCTGTGTGTGGTATTTTTTGCTGTTTATGTGCTGGGGTGAATGTGGGTTTGTGTTTTGAGGCTGGATGATGACTGCTAGGGGGCTTATTTTTTTCTCTTTAAATGTCCTTGGTCTCAATATGCCATGTAAAAGACAGTTTTTGTTTCAGAAGGCTGAGCATTTAAAAGCTGGGGTGGGTTTCTTTCAGGAATCCCACTTTAAACCACAATCTGAATCTTTGCTGCATCATAAAAAGTACTCACATATCTATTTTGCCTCCGATACATCAGGTACTAAGAAACATGGGGTGGGTATTATGATAGCTGCTCACCTGAATCCATTAGTTAACCATGTGGTCCGTGCTGTTCATGGCCGATATCTTTTGGTAAAGGTTGAAATTGAACATGTTCTCTATACACTGTGTAATGTTTATACTTCTAATGCGGAGCAAACGAGGTTTTTTTGATGCTTTGGACCTTGTCCTTCAAGAGAAAGTCGAGGGGCATTTGATCCTGGGGGGTGATTTTAATGTTACCATGGAGCCCTCCTTAGATAACTCGACCACCAGTGTTCAGTATGGTAAGGCCAATCGCAAGAGTCTGTCAGCTTTGTGGGAGGCTTGGGATTTGGTAGATCCTTGGAGACATCTTAATCCTTCCACCAGAGATTATTCTTATTTTTCTGGGGTGCATAACTCCTACTCTCGCATTGATTTCTGGGGGGTGAGCAAGTGTTAGCTTTCTCAGATTTCTCAGGCCACCATTGAACCGCGAGTCTGGTCAGATCATTCACCTGTCTGTTTTGATTTGCTTCCCACCTCATCCCCTTTTGGTAAGAGATATTGGTGTTTTTTGGATGGTTTGTTGACCGACCCTATCACAGCTCTTAGAGTTGAAAAAGAGTTATGAGATTATATTCAATTCAATGGGACTGGGGAGGTTTCCCCAATTACCTTTTGGGAGGCCTTGAAGGCGGTATTACGGGGATAGGTTATTTCTATTGGATCTTTTCGTAGGATGGAAAAGGGTCGGAAATTGGAAGCATTGCGGAAACAGCTCCTTTTTCTGGAGTGAGCCCATAAACAGGCCTCTGGGAATACCTCTTTGCTGACTCGCCTAGAGCAGATGAGAAACGACTTGCAGCAGATGCAATTGGAGGAGATTTCTGAATAGCTGCAATGCTTGCAATAAAAACATTTTGAACATGGTAATCGCGCGAGTCGGTTGTTGGCTTATAAGTTAAAAAAGAAGAGGTTGCGGAATTTTATTCCTGGGGTTCATTCTGGTGGGGGTGTTTTCTGTCACTCATCGGAGGATATTGTGCAGGTTTTTTTGGCTTTTTATAAAACTTTGTAGACCCCGGAGCATCATGCCCCTCAGGGCTCTATAGATGACTGTTTAGAGCAGGCCCAAGTGCAGAGCTTGACGGCGGAAGAGGCTGAGGAGCTTTCGGCTCCGATAACGGAGGAGGAGACCCTTTGGGCGATCTTGACCTTGGCTAATGGTAAAGCTCCCGGATTGGACGGGTCTTCTAATCGCTTTTATAATCAGTTTAAACATCTTTTGGTAGGCCCTTTCACTGCTATGTTCAGTGGCCTTGGGGTGGCTGGCGAGTTGGGGCATTTGTGGCGTTTGGCTGGGGTAACTCTTATATTAAAGCCTGGTAAGGATCCGGCTAACTGTGGCTCGTATAGGCCTATCTTGCTGTTGGGCATGGACTATAAGCTCTTTACTAAGATCTTAGCTCGCCAGTTGCAAAATCATATGCCGCGCTTGGTTCGTGATGACCAAGCTGGATTTATAGCAGGGAGGCGGTCTTTTGATAATATCCGTTGTTTGTTGCACTTAATTTGGTCGGCACACCAGGGAGGCCCCCCAGCCTTGTTACTCAAGGTTGATGCTGAGAAGGCCTTCGATTGGGTGTATTGGCCGTACTTTCTGAGCACTCTGTCGACTATCGGCAAAGGAGGGCAATTTTTCTCATGAGTGCAATTGTTGTATACTAAGCCACTGTTGATCAATGGTGGATATACGGAGTCTTTTGAATTGGGATGGGGGACTAGGAAGGGCTGTGCCCTGTCACCCCTTCTTTTTGCCTTTTGCTAACCATATCCATCTCCGTCAGGACATTAGGGGCTTTACTCATGATGAGGTCTCTACTAAGTTGCTGCTTTTTGCAGATGATATTATGCTTACTATTATGCTCTCTCTCCCGGGGATAGTGGCGGAACTTGAACGTTTTGGCCAGGTATCTGGTTTTAAGACGAATATGGATAAGTCCGAGATTCTTAATTTGTCGGTGACTCCCGGTGATAGGATTCAGTTGCAACGCCGGTTCCCTTTTAAATGGGCGGCTAAATGTATCAAATATTTAGGGATTAATATTATTTCTAGTCCTCAGTCTCTCTATGATTTGAATTTCCCTCCTTTGCTTAAGTGCCTTTGGGAGGATCTTGATAAATGGGAGGCCTTTTCTATCTCTTGGTTTAGACGCATCCAGAGTATGAAGATGATGGTATTACTGAAACTTTTATATCGTTTTCAAGCTTTGCCGATTCCACTCTCGGATGTCTTTTTCCGCAGGCTCTCTAGGAAACTGTTTCAGTATATTTGGAAAAGTAAGCCTCCGTGGGTTCAAAGGAGTGTGTTATATCAATTCCGGGACCATGGTGGGATGGGTGTCCTTTGTTTGAAGCGCTATTATGTGGCAGCCCAATTGAAGGCATGTCTGACTTGGTGTAAAGCTCGTTCTAAAAGTTGGGTCAAGATCAAACACCTGCATATTGCTTATAACCTTTGTGTTGGGCTTCCCTGGTTGTCTCTCCTGGAGGCCCAGGTTTTGCTGAGAGGCTTTAACCCTTTTCTTTCTCTTACCTTCAACATTTGGGCCCATACTCGGGCTTGTTTGCTTCCTGGTAGGTGCTATTTTTTGTCTACGCCGCTTTGGGTGGCAGAGGGGTTTATGCCCAGGAGACTGGACCCGCGATTTAAAACTTGGGCCCTCCAGGGCCTTGCGGATCTGGGGGATTTTCTTGAGGAGGGTCAGATTGTGTTCTACTCGGACTTACAGGAAGCCTACAACTTGGGGAACCTGGATTTCTTTCACTATCGCCAGGTCTGCGACTTTTTTCGGTGTAGGGCCCTGGGTGAGTTGTGAATCCCGGAAACTTTGTTGGAATGGGCCATGAGTGGCAGTTGTGGTTGGGGATGTGTTACTCGCTTTTATAGGCACTTACTTCCCAAAATGCCCTACCTATCAAATATATTCAGGTTTGGGAGACTTTGTTGGGGCGGACCTATGCTTCTTGATGGTGGGCCAATCTTTTCAAATGCTTGCTGCGCCCCTCAATTGCTAGCTCTTTGGTGGAAAATAGATACAAGATGCTCTACCAGTGGTACTTTACACCAGTTCGCTTGCATCGTATTTACTCGCACACCTCTGACTTGTGTTAGAGGCACTGTGGGCAAAGAGGTAAGTTTTTGCACATTTGGTGGGATTGTTCTAAAGTGGTCCCCTATTGGTCTATGGTGTTTGATATTCTTACTGAAATTTTTCATAGGCCTGTGCGTAAATCTACGAGCAGTGCTTTATTGCATATGTCGCTTGGGGCGTTGCCGCACTCTTGTCAGACCTTGGCTCAGTGGCGTACCTAGCATATGTGACACCCGGGGCCCATAATTTTTGATACTCCCCCCCCCATCTATATGAAAAATATGATTTTTAGTAACAATCCACATATCGCACAACAAGAGTGTACCTACGAAAAAGCAGCATTTTAAACACTGCAGTGAGCACTAGTGAAAGGTCACTTTGGGAAGCCACAAAACTTAGAGACTTGAAGAAAGCACAGATGGTTTATTAGCATACGTATGCAACTCCTGAGCTCCAAGCTGGCTTCAGAAGTGCCGAAACCAGGACGCTACAGAGATATTTATACATTCTTCTGGCTAAACAACTGAATTCTAGAAAAAAATGTTCACATGTTACTTTTCTTAACAATCATTGGTGGTAATGACACTAGCAGGTCATTACCAGGTCACTTATCTAGGCCCTGCAGTCTTTCTGTTAAATGTCTTTTATGCTGAGATAGCCATAAGAAGTTAGAATGTACAAGCTAACACCAAAGGCAGGTAGGCTCGAACATGAGATAAGTTAGGTCTGCAGCTAAACATAATTCAGCATTTTATTAAAGAGAAAACTTAGTTCAACACTTAGGAAAACCAGTCCCAGACTCCTTCACTAGAACACCAACACATACATTGTAAAACTAAACAAGCCAGATTATGTATAGTCAATTGATCCTGTACAGTCAATGCTATTAGAAAGCCATGTCCCTTTCATACACACAGACAGATACACCCTCGCCCAAAATGGAATAATCACAAACTAAAAATAGAAATATGTAGACAAAAGTTAAACTGAACCACCAAGAAACCAGACTCTGAACATAAGCAATGCCTCCGCTGGGTCAGACCTGAGGTCCATCGCGCCCAGCAGCCCGCTCACGCGGCGGCCCAACAGGTCCAGGACCTGCACAGTAATCTTCTGTCTATATCAGGGATCTTAAAATCCCTCCTTGAGGGCCACAATCCAGTCAGGTTTTCAGGATTTCCCCAATAAATATGCATCGAAAGCAGTGCATGCACATAGATCTCATGCATATTCATTGGGGAAATCCTGAAAAACTGACTGGATTGCAGCCCTCAAGGAGGGACTTTGAGACCCCTGATCTATAACCTTCTATCTATACCCTTCTATCCCCTTTTCCAGCAGGATTGTCCAATCCTTTCTTGAACCCCAGTACCGTACTCTGCCCTATTACATCCTCTGGAAGCGCATTCCAGGTGTCCACCACACGTTGGATAAAGAAGAACTTCCTAGCATTTGTTTTGAATCTGTACCCTTTCAGCTTTTCCGAATGCCCTCTTGTTCTTTTATTATTTGAAAGTCTGAAGAATCTGTCCCTCTCTACTCTCTCTATGCCCTTCATGATCTTGTAAGTCTCTATCAAATCCCCTCTGACTCCTCTTCTCCAGGGAAAAGAGACCCAGTTTCTCCAATTTCTCAGCATATGAAAGGTTTTCCATCCCTTTTATCAGACGTGTCGCTCTCCTCTGAACCATCTCGAGTAACGCCATGTCTTTCTTAAGGTACAGAGACCAATATTGGACGCAGTACTCCAGATGCAGACGCACTATCGCCCGATACAACGGCAGGATAACTTCTTTCGTTCTGGTAGTAATACCCTTCTTGATTATACCTAGCATTCTATTTGCTCTCTTAGCGGCCGCTGCGCATTGCGCCCTTGGTTTCATTGTCATGTCCACCATTACCCCCAAGTCCCTTTCTTGGGTACTCTCTTTCAATAAGATCCTCCCACTGTATAGTTGTACCTCAGGTTTCTGCTTCCCACATGCAATACTTTACATTTCTCAACGTTGAACTTCATCTGCCATCTCGTCGCCCATTCCCCTAGTTTGTTCAAGTCCCTTTGAAATTTTTCGCAGTCCTCCTTAGTCAGAACTCCACTAAATAGATTGGTGTCGTCCGCAAATTTTATTATTTCACACTTTGTCCCTGTTTCTAGATCATTTATGAATATATTAAATAGCAGTGGCCCGAGCACCGAGCCCTGCGGAACACCACTCGTGACCCTCCTCCAGTCCGAGTAGTGGCCCTTCACCCCTACCTTCTGTTTCCTACTTGCCAACCAGTTTCTGATCCATCTATGTATGTCTCCATCCACCCCATGGTTCTTCAGTTTCCGGAGTAGACGTTCGTGAGGCACCTTGTCAAAGGCTTTTTGGAAATCTAGGTATATGATATCTATGGGGTCTCCTCTGTCCATCCGTTTGTTAATTCCTTCGAAGAAGTGCAATAAGTTTGTTAGGCACGATTTCCCCCTGCAGAAACTATGTTGGCTGGCTATCAGAAGTTATTTTCTTTCAAAATGTTCATCAATGTTTTCTTTTATCATTGCTTCCGCCATTTTCCCTGGAACCGAGGTCAGACTCACCGGTCTGTTGTTTCCCGGGTCACCTCTTGATCCCTTTTTAAAGATGGGCGTAACATTGGCTATCTTCCAATCCTCCGGGATCACGCCTGTTTTCAGGGATAGGTTGCAGATTTGCTGCAGTAGTTCCGCTATCTCCTCCTTTAATTCCTTCAGAACCCTTGGATGGATTCCGTCCGGACCCGGGGATTTGTCAGTTTTTAGTTTTTCTATCTGCCTGTGTACATCTTCAAGGCTCACTTCCATGGATGTTAATTTTTCTGCTTGATTTCCATTGAAGAATTGCTCAGGTTCTGGTATGTTGATTGTGTCTTTGTTTGTAAATGCGGATGAAAAGAACATGTTAAGTGTTTCTGCGACCTCTTTCTCCTCCTTCACCACTCCCTTCCTGTCACCGTCGTCTAGCGGTCCCACCTCCTCCCTAATTGGCTGCTTCCCTTTAACATATCTAAAGAACGGTTTGAAATTTTGTGCTTCCCTGGCTAGCCTCTCTTCATACTCTCTTTTGGCTTTTCGAACCACACGGTGACATTCTTTTTGATACTTCCTGTGCTCTTTCCAGTTCCCCTCGGTTTTGTCTTTTTTCCATTTTCTGAATGAATTTTTCTTATTGCCTATCGCTTCCTTCACTATATTAGTTATCCACGCCGGGTCTTTTGTTAGACTCTTTTTGCACCCCTTTCTGAATCTGGGGATATACAGATTTTGCACCTCGCTCATCGTGTCCTTGAAAAAAGACCAGGCTTGTTTTACCGTTTGCCATTTTTTTGGAAATGTTCCTGAGTTTCTTCCTTACCATTCCCCTCATTGCTTCGTAGTTTCATAGTAACATAGTAACATAGTAGATGACGGCATATAAAGACCCGAATGGTCCATCCAGTCTGCCCAACCTGATTCAATTTAAAAAATTTATTTTTATTTTTTTTTCTTCTTAGCTATTTCTGGGCAAGAATCCAAAGCTTTACCCGGTACTATGCTTGGGTTCCACCTGCCGAAATCTCTGTTAAGACTTACTCTAGCCCATCTACACCCTCCCAGCCATTGAAGCCCTCCCCTGCCCATCCTCTACCAAACGGCCATACACAGACACAGACCGTGCAAGTCTGCCCAGTAACTGGCCTTAGTTCAATATTTAATATTATTTTCTGATTCTAAATCTTCTGTGTTCATCCCACGCTTCTTTGAACTCAGGCACAGTTTTACTCTCCACCACCTCTCTCGGGAGCGCATTCCAGGCATCCACTACCCTCTCCGTAAAGTAGAATTTCCTAACATTGCCCCTGAATCTACCACCCCTCAACCTCAAATTATGTCCTCTGGTTTTACCATTTTCCTTTCTCTGGAAAAGATTTTGTTCTACGTTAATACCCTTTAAGTATTTGAACGTCTGAATCATATCTCCCCTGTCTCTCCTTTCCTCTAGGGTATACATATTCAGGGCTTCCAGTCTCTCCTCATACGTCTTCTGGCGCAAGCCTCCTATCATTTTCGTCGCCCTCCTTTCCTGAAGTTAAACGTTGTCGCTATGGTTCTCTTTCCTTTCGATATTCCTACCTCAATCTTGAACTTGATCATGTTATGATCGCTGTTTCCCAACGGACCCACTACTTCCACTTCCTTTGCAGGTTCCCTTAACCCATTTAGGATTAGATCCAGGGTGGCATTTCCTCTCGTCGGTTCTCTAACAAGCTGCTCCTAGAAGCAATCTTGTATAGCCTCCAGGAATTCTGTCTCCCTAGCGTTTCTTGAGCCTCCAAGGTTCCAGTCTATCCCGGGGTAGTTGAAGTCTCCCATAATAACTGTGTTACCACTTTTACATTCTCACTTCATTTCAGCTTCTCATCGGCTTCATTTCAGCTTTCTTCATCGATATCTCCGGTTTGCCCGGGTGGACGATAGTATAGGCCCATCTTTATTTCAGTCCCTTTCCTTCCTGGTATTTTAACTCATAGTGATTCCAGCTTGTTGGTCCTCTTTGCTGTGTCCATTCTTGTCGATTGTAAGCTTTCTTTTATGTATAGTGCTATTCCACCTCCTTTCTGTCCTGACCTATCCTGGCGATAGAGCTTGTACCCCGGCAGTGCCGTATCCCATTTGCTTTCCTCATTCCACCATGTTTCAGAGATTCCAATGATGTCTATGTCCTCTGCATTGACCATGGCTTCTAATTCCCCCATTTTGTTTCTTAGGCTCCTTGCATTAGTATATATGCAATTTAGATCCTGGTATTTTGTTGTCTTCATTTCCTTTCCCTGTGCATCAGTCTTTAGAGTCTTCTCGTTTGCTACAATTCTTCTAACCTCCTCTTCTGGGGTGGTTGACTCCTGTAATTTGTCTCTTGTTTCTTCCCAGCCTTGTTTTCCCTTAATATCTTCACGGGATACCTTCTTCCGAATCGTCAACGCTTGGTCAACTGTCGGCTTTCCCCTTCCTCTTAGTTTAAAGCCTGTTCTATTCCTCTCTTGACATTGTTTGCTAGAAGTCTAGTTCCTGCCACGCTCAGGTGCAGTCCATCTCTCCTGTAGAGCTTGCTCTTGCCCCAGAGCATCATCCAGTTCCTCACAAAGTGGAATCCTTCTTCCTCACACCATTTCCTCATCCACGCATTTATTGATTGTAGTTCTTCCTGCCTTTTCACATCTGCCCTCAGTACCGGTAGGATCTCTGAGAAAGCTATCTTCTGGGCCCTCATCTTCAGCTTCCTTCCCAGAATCTTGAACTGTTCTATCAGCGTGCTTCTTCTGTAGTCTTTCCTACTGACATCATTCGTCCCGATGTGGATCATTACTGCGGTCTCTTCTGTCTCCGTTCCTTCCAGGATCTTTTCAATTTTGTCCACGATGTCCTTGGTCCTCGCTCCTGGGAGGCAGGTCACCAGTCGTCCTCTCTCCCTCCTGCTATGTGGCTGTCCACATGCCTCAGGATCGAGTCTCCCACTAGGATCACTGACTTTCCCTTCTTCAATTTTCGCTTCGGTCTCAGGTCAATGTCCTCAGTGTGCTGCGCTCTTTCTTCTTCTGGGCATCGACTAGCCAATTCCTCCCCCCTCTGTGGGTGTCTTCTTTGCGGTCATCTGCTTCTTGTTCTCCCTTCCATGTTGGTGTTGGTATAACTTTATCTTCCATCTGAGGTTCGTTCTCTTCCACCCTCCTCCTTTAAGCTTCCTCAATGAATTTCTCGAGTTCCCTGACTTCCTCCTTGATGTGTCTCTCACTTGTGAAGTCCTTCTAGCTCCTTTATTTTGTCTTCTAGTTGCTTGACTTCCTTCTTCAAGCTTTTCAGCTCCTGACACCGACCGCATACATATGACTGTCTCCCCGAGGGGAGGTAGTCATACATATGACAGTCTGTGCAGAACACTGGAAAGATCATCTTCTAGTTTCCCTCTGCTTCTATTGTTGTTCCTACTTTAAGATAATAGTTAAGATTACGTGCTCCTTCTGTGCCTGCTTCCTGCCTTACCATACTTTTGCTTGTGTGTTTGCTCCCTCTGTGCCTTCTTCCTTCAGTGCCTGCTTCTTGCATACAATGCAATACTACAACACCACAAAAACAGTAATGCATGTACTCTAATACTGTGCAAAATATAAAGACAGTAGATGTAAATTTGAAAAAACTGATACATAACAATCACCACTTTACAAATTAACAAATAAAAATAAAACAAATAATGAGAAATAAGAAAATACCATTTTATTGTTAGGGGCAATGTTAGGAAATTCTACTTTACGGAGAGGGTAGTGGATGCCTGGAATGCGCTCCCGAGAGAGGTGGTGGAGAGTAAAACTGTGCCTGAGTTCAAAGAAGCGTGGGATGAACACAGAAGATTTAGAATCAGAAAATAATATTAAATATTGAACTAAGGCCAGTTACTGGGCAGACTTGCACGGTCTGTGTCTGTATATGGCCATTTGGTGGAGGATGGGCTGAGGAGGGCTTCAATGCCTGGGAGGGTGTAGATGGGCTGGAGTAAGTCTTAACAGAGATTTCGGCAGTTGGAACCCAAGCATAGTACAGGGTAAAGCTTTGGATTCCTGCTCAGAAATAGCTAAGAAGAAAAAATTTAAAAATTTAAATTGAATCAGGTTCGGCAGACTGGATGGACCATTCAGGTCTGTATTTGCTGTCATCTACTATGTTACTATGTTAATCCCTGTAAGCTCAGTCCCCATCCCCGCAAACCACCTGATTCCATCCACGCAAGCCTTGAATTGTTTTATATTGAACTTATTATATTAAAGTATAAAAAGAAACAATATTCTGTACAATTGTCAATTTATAAATCAGCGTCTTCTCCCCACTCTCTCTTCCCCATTTCCCTTCAGCATCCTCAGCCCACTCTCTCTCCACATTCCTTCAGTGCACGCACATAAAAACAAGCAAATAATTTTATATATTTTTCATTCTATTCATTCATAGAAATTAAAGTCTAAATAATGTCAGTCACATAACAAAACATGATTTTACAAAAATAATTCCCTGCAGTCAAGCCTGCAAACTAAACTAAACTAAACTAAACCTTAAGTTTATATACCACATCATCTCCACAGAAGTAGAGCTCGGCATGGTTTACAAGAACTTAAAAATGAGAAAGGGTAGGAAAAGGTTTACATAAGTTTATAAGTTGAGTGGAAAAGTAGGGAAAAAAGAAATTACATGTTAGAGAAGAGCCAGGTTTTTAGTTGCTTGCGGAATAAATGGAGGGAGCTCAGGTTCCGCAGCGGGATGGTAAGGTCATTCCAGAGACCTGTGATTTTGAATAGAAGTGATTTTCCCAGTTTACCTGCGTGGAGAATACCATGTAGGGAGGGGAAGGATAGTTTTAATTTATGTGCGGTCCTGGTGGAGTCAGGGCACAAGGAGTTGAAGGAAAGTAGGATTAGGGAAGGAAGGATGCCATGAATAATCTTAAAAGCTAGGCAAGAGCATTTGAATTGGATTACTAGATGACTTTCAGCAGCTCCCCTCCCTCCCTCCCCGTTAACTTCGTGGCCAAGTCAAAATAATCTACCAACAATAAAATTTTAAAAACACAAAGCACATTGTACGCAGAGAAAATGTTAATTATCATTTATATTCCGCGGGTTTTCAAAGAGGTCAAGGCAGATGACTTTATGCAATGTCACCTCAGGAACAACTATACAAAAATAGACAAATATACCCCCTTCCTTTTTACTAAACCGCGATAGCGGTTTTTAGTATAGGGAGCTGCGCTGAATGCCCCAAGCTGATCTCAACGCTCATAGGCTCCCTGCGCTAAAAACCGCTATTGCGGTTTAGTAAAAGGGGGCCATAGTGCAAAATATAGACAGCATATATAAATTCTCAAAACGGACACATTTTGATCACTAAATTGAAAATAAAATAATTTTTCCTACCTTTGTTTGGTAATTTCATCAGTCTCTGGTTGCACTTTATTCTTCTGACTGTGCATCCAATATTTCTTCCCTTCTTTCAGCCTAATGTATGCTTCCTCTCCTCCAGACCTCATTTCCTCCCCCAGCTTTTTCTTTCTTTCACCCTGCCCCTTCTTTCTTTCTCTCTCCATGCCCCTTTTCTTTCTGTATGTCTGTCTTTCTCTCTCTCTCTCTCTTCGTGCCCCATTTCTTTCTTTGTTTCACCCTGCCCCTTCTTTCTTTCTCTCTCCATGCCCTCTTTCTTTCTCTCTGTCTGTCTTTCTCTCTTCGTGCCCCATTTCTTTCTTTGTTTCACCCTGCCCCCTTCTTTCTTCCTCTCTCCATGCCCCCTTTCTTTCTGTATGTCTGTCTTTCTCTCTCTCTCTTCGTGCCCCATTTCTTTCTTTGTTTCACCCTGCCCCCTTCTTTCTTTCTCTCTCCATGCCCCCTTTCTTTCTCTGTCTGTCTTTCTCTCTCTCTTTCCGTGCCCCATTTTTTTCTTTTTCTTTGTTTCACCCTGCCCCCTTTCTTTCTGGCTCCTTGTCCCCCCCCATTTCTTTCTTTCTTCCTCCCCTCCCCCATGCCACTGCCGCCATTGGGAACAGGCCGGCTCCGAGTTCGCCCTGCTTCTCTTCCCCGTGGGGCCGACCAACTCTTGCTGCACAACGTCAATTCTAACGTCGGAGAGGACGTTCCGGGCCAGCCAGGCAGCGATTGGCTGGCCCAGAACTTCCTCTCCGACGTCAAAATTGACATTGGGCGGCGAGAGTTGGTCGGCCCTGCAGGGAAGAAAAGAAGGGAGAACTCGGCTGGCTTGTTCCAAATGACGGCAGTGGAAGCCTTTCCTCGGCGGCAGCCTATTCCCCGGTGGGTGGCCAGCTGTGTACCCCCTTGGGGCATGCACCCGGGGTGGACCGCCCTCCCTGCCCCCCCTTGGTATGCCACTGCCTTGGCTTTTCATGTGTTTACAGCTAGCAGATTGTTGTTGGCTGCACAGTGGAAGCAGGTTCACTCACCTACTAGGCAGCATTTATTGGGGAAATTAGCGTTTATTTTTCGTATGTCTAAATTGACAGCTCTCATGCATAATCGCCTCTCTCAGTTTTTGAAGGTTTGAGATCCTTACATTAAGAGGTCATTGGTCTTCTGGTGGTCTCACCCAGCTACTTTGGTGGTTTATAGTTGGTTCTCTGCACACAAATGGGATGGGGGGTTGGGGAGAGATGTTGTGGATGGGGGTTTTGTTTTGCTTTGAACTGTTTTGTCTCGTACTGAAGAATCCCAGTATGACTTTAGGCGGGGTGGGGGTATGTGATTATAGGATGTTGGTTGCCGTGTTCATGGTTATGTATCTTTTTGCATTTTCTCAATAAACTTTTTGAAAACAAAACAATAAAACAACTGCATCAAGCAAAAAGTAAAAAAATAAAACAGCAGGGATATAGAGCTGGGGACTCACCATCCAACCCACCATCTTCCCCTCACTGCACACCACTGTATTGGACCCAGGGTGCAGAGAGGGAGAGAAATATATGTTGGATATGGGGATGGAGGAGAGGGAGAGATGCATAGGAGGTAGAGGGGCAGATAGAGGGAGATGTTGGATTTAGGAGCAGAAGGGAGTGATGAAGATATGCCTGACAATGGGAGTGAGGGAAGAGAGTGGAAGAAATGCTGGACCATGGGGGGAGAGTGTAGAAGAGAGGGGAAGGAAGAAGGAGCAGATGCTGGGCTAGAAGGCTGGAAGAAGAAAGACGCTGAGAATGGTAGAACCCTGAGGGAGAGGCCAGGAGGGTATGGCAAGGAAACAGATGAGAGGACAGTTATTATAGAGGATAGACATATGGTCATGGGAAGTTGAAAGGGAATAGAGGGCTTAGGAAGGAATAAGATGGGCAATGGGAGAGAAGATGGAAATTTGATAGGGGTGAGAAAAAGGCAGGAAAAGATCAATGTAAGAGAAAGGTGTAGTGAGGGAATAGACAGGAGAGGAGAAAATACAAATGGATAGCAACCACTTGACGGAGAGTTAGCAGACAGACAAGAAAGCAGAAAAGCGAAACTGGAACAAACATGATGAAAAAAGCAAAAGGTAGTAAAAAGCATTTTATTTTGAGTGTTTTAAATGGAATATGGATAATAATTAGCAAAAATGTTGTTTACATTTTGACAAATAAACTAATTTTTGTGCAGAATTCCACCAGGAGTAAACCCTTTGTGAGATGAGTAGCTCTGATAATTAGTTTAACTGCTTGTAAGCTGAAGTTGCTGAATCTCAGTGGTTTGAATTCTCTGGAATAAAGAATTGCAGTAATCCAAGTTACTAATAACAAGTGTACTAGTGTTTGCGATGTATTCTTAGTAAATAGATATTTTACTGAGCAAATTTGCTTGTAGGTTAGAAGGTTGAACTGCATATGGGAGCAAATAGGTACCAAAGGTAGAGCCATAGAAGAAAGAAAATGCAACTGTTAAAATTGTCCATAGCTATTAATAACATTTAACTCTTAATAGAATATGTCTGGTTGTGAAATTTCTCTGATCTAAACATTTTCCTGTCTCACAGACAAACCCAGTCACCATCTGTGATGTCCATCATGAAACTATTTTCAGCGCAGCTCATGTGTGGGGTAACATTCCATCCCTAAAGAGGTGAATCTTTTACTGTTCTTAGCCTGAACCCAGGGAGTGAGAAGCTAAGTTAGGTTTGTGCATCATGTGCCATGGATTTGGATTAGAGCCACATAGTGATAACAGGGAGAAAGTTTTGTGTGCAGCATCTGGGACCTCATGCAAGATAATTATGTAATGGAACGTTTCAGATTATAGCAATTTTATGTTTAACTGTGTGTTTAGTATAAAAGTACTTCAATTTGTTTTAAATCTGTTTACTACCAATTAATTTTACAGAATGTCTTCTAGTCCTGATACTATTTGAATGAGTAAATAATAGGGTTGCAGATGTAGCGCATTAATAATGTGATTAGCATGCTAAATTTTTAACGCAGATTAATCACAATTACCTGATCTGCCGCTCCTACGTTGGGACTAACTGCTTCTGTAGCTCTGAAAGAAGCTGTGGTGTCAGTGTCACATGTGTGCACTGCCTGACCCAGAAACAAGAAGTTACATCAAGCTCTGATGTAGCTTCCTGTTTCTTTGTCAGCAGAGCCAGCAGAAGCAGGGACATGCTGACACCAACATTGCAGTTTCTTTCAGACCATGGACTCCTCCACTGCCCAGCTGCATTCTTCAGCTGCTAAGGCCTAGTGCACAACACTGTTGGCAC
The DNA here is from genome assembly GCF_902459505.1 of Geotrypetes seraphini. Classification (NCBI taxonomy): domain Eukaryota; kingdom Metazoa; phylum Chordata; class Amphibia; order Gymnophiona; family Dermophiidae; genus Geotrypetes; species Geotrypetes seraphini. Next base: position 137,020,903 of record NC_047087.1, read on the forward strand.
CATTTCCTCAATGTGCCCTGCAGCCCTGGAGCTTCCCTGATGACTCAAAGTAACCTGACTGCTGGCTGCCGAGTGAATCTTTTGGAAATTTTTTTATGGCTGGAGTGTGACTGCTCACATCGTCCCTACAGTCTTCACTCTGATGGTTCTGCCTATTGTGGGCCCCTTGTTGGTGGCATGGTATAACTACCTCTAGATTTAAGTTGGTGCAAGTGTCACGGTATCTAGCAGGGGTTCCCAAATTAACTCCACACAACCAAGGGATTTGACAAGAAAAGGAATTGTAAAATTTATTAGATAACAATAGGAGAAGAGTGGGTAAGTTCTTCAAATAGGTACTGATTGGTACAATTAGATAATGCAAGACAGAGGCAAAAGGATGTTACAGGTTACCCCTCCAGACTGGCAACAGTTCAGTGGCCTGATTAATTTCTGTAATCTGCAATCAGTTTGACAAGCTTACCACTACTTCGAATACTCAAGTCTGAGGAATGTCATTTGCCTAATGTAGTAAATTGTTGTGCACACAATATTACAAGTCTAAGAAAGTCTCTGGAAACGTTATAGCTGTCTTGTGTTGGGTACCATGATCCTCAGCGTCCACATCCTCACCAGTCCTGGAGTCAGTCCTGCTCAGAAACTCTGGATTACCTACTACACTAGCTGAAAACAAACCAATAAAGGAAAACACTAATCTTAAAACAAAACAAAAGGATCTGACAGAAGAATGGGGCTAACTAGATGCAAAGAAAAAAATGGAATAGGGGTTTCCTATCTATCCCTCCCCAACAGCAATAGCTTCTGTACTCTCATTCAGGCAGACTCTTCCTACCCATCCTAGGCTCACTGTAATCACTGGCTGTCGCTAACCCCAAAGGTAGGCTGTGAGCAGGTCTCAGCAGGCAGGGTTAAATGCAGTTTCCAGTGGCAGACTCTACTAGTTAAAGTTCTCCAGGGAGAAGGGTGAGGCTGTTTGGGGCTCATTTGTGCCTTCTTTTCTCCTTCTCACAGGGGTCCCTTACATGGCTCTGCTCTCTTCTCCCAGCATCTCACTCTGACCCTCCTATAGTGCAGGCTTCTGCAGCCAGGTCCTTCCCCTCTTGTGCTCTCCCTCTTTAGGCAGCTCTCTCTCTCACTTCTTCTCTCATGCAGGTCTTTCCTCCAGCCCCCTCTCCCAGCTAGTCTCTCCCACTTCAGTGTCCCCTAGGGAAGTGTTCTTCAACCTTTTTACACCTATGGACCGGCGGAAATAAAATAATTATTTGTGGATCGGCAAATTACTATGACTGAAATTTTAAAAAACCATTTCCGCCCCATCTCCGCGAGCTCGGTTCCCGCAAACCATCTGATCCCATCCGCACAAGCCTGTTACGATTTTATATTGAACGTATTTTATCTATATAATAAAACCGTAGGCGGCGCATGCGCAGTCTAATCCGCGTGCTTCCGTGATCCGTATGTCCGTGGCCGGCAAGAGTGCACATGCAAACTTACAACAGCTCGCACTCACGGTCTGGCTGGCTCTTTAAAGTTTTTTTCGGTGCCGGCTCACCTGCTCCGCCTTCCTCTTCCTGCCAGTCTCAGCCGGACTCACTCCTCCCCCCCTGGCAGCCCTGAACCTGTTCCTCCGTTCCCCCCCCGACGGGCCGGTGAGTGCTGCGCCAGGAGCAATGCAGGTGGAGACTATCGGCGGCGGAGCCGGAGGGAAGGGGGGGTGGGAGGCACGCGACGCTGCAAGTCGCCGACTCCACCCCCCCCCCCTCTCTCGAACCGCACAAGGACTGCCGTTGACGAAATTTGCCCCACCGTTCCTTCCCTTCCTCCATCAGGTACAGTTCAGCTCCGCCTATGTTAAAAGCAGCTGCTTTGAAATTGGAGCCCTGCTGCCACCGTAACACGTTCCCTCTGCCGCGGTCCCATATGTCAGAGAAGGGGCGGGACCAAGGCAGAGGGGAACGTGCTACGGCAGTGGCAGGCCTCTGATTTCGATGCGGCTGCTTTTAACATTGGTGGAGCTGCACTGCACCTGATGGAGGGAGGGAAGGAAAGGTGGTTGTGCGCTGTTGAGCCCCTCTGCACGCGCCCAAACCAAAAAAGGAGCCAGGACTCTTCCCCACCCGGCGCCGGCAGACCCGAAAAAACGGCCCTACCGAACAGACCCGCGAGCAGGGTTGCCATGGAAACCTAACCGGAATTACATGCAGTCGGCAAGGGTCAGTGAGAGGGGAACAGGAGCTAAAGAGAGATTGAAAAAAACAAACAAACAGTGCACAAGTAGAGAGAGACACACAGACAGTCACAGAAGGACAGGGGGCTAGAGCAGAGATGCTTGCAGGGAGAAAAAGCTAAGCAGTAATGTTACAGCTTGAGAGTGCAGACTGAGGAAGAAAGCAGAGACAGCGCTACACAGGGAAATGGAGGGAGGAAAGAGACAGAAAGAAAAATACAGACAGACATAAATTCTAGCACCCGTTAATGTAACGGGCTTAACGACTAGTTAAAGTATAAAAAGAAACAATATTCTGTACAATTGTCATTTTATAAATACAAATATACAGAGCAAGGACCAAAAAACCCCTGTCTCCCCTCCCCTTCACATATGTTCCCTCTACTATCAAGAAAACTGAACAAGCCCAATTATTACAGAATGCTACACAGAAATATCATGCTATCAGAATACTGTAGTCACACATACTAGGGCAACTGCCCCCTGGTCAGAGCGAGCCCTAAGCTAGCTGGAAGCTAAAGAAGCACTGCCTGGGCTTTGCAGTCCCCAGTTATGTCTCTAGCAGGATATATAGTTCAAATCTGATATATTCTAATAACAAAATAGAAATAAAATTATTTTTCTACCTTTATTGTCTGCCCATTTTGTTCATGTTTATCCCAGTTTCTGCTTTCTTCTGTCTTTTCTTAATTTTCTGCCACTTCTGTCCCTTCCTGTCTTCTACCTATTACTCCAATATCTAGAGCCTCCTTTTTCTTGTTACTGCATCCACCCCGTGTTCAGCATCTCCCACCTACTCAGTCAAGTCTGCTTTTTTCCTTCACCCTACAACATCCATGTCCAGCATCTTCCTGTGTTCTTTTTTTCTTCTCGTTGCTGAGCCAGCCAGCCAACCCACCATCTTCCCCATCCCATTCCAGTACCTCTCCTCTTTTCCCCATCTTAATCCAACAGATACCTTCCATCACCCTACTCCCTCCATTCCTTATTCAGCATCTTCTCCTTGTCTCCCTATTCCCCCTTCACCATGTTCGGCATATCCCCTCTGTCTCCCTATTCCCTTTACCCATGTTCAGCATCTTACTTCTGTCTTCATACTCCACCCTCGTGTTCAGCATTTTCCATGTCTCTCTGCCCCCTGCAAGGTCCAGCATCTGTCTTTGTGTCCCTATTCTTCCAACTCCCACCTAGTTCCAATAACTATCCTCCCCCAAGGGGATCCACCATCTCCCTTCTGTCACACCAACACCCCCCCCCCCGGGCTACCATCCCCTTCCCACAACATGTATATCACATTTTTCCCTCTCCTCATAATCCAGCATCTCTTATTCCCTCTCTTGGCTTCTGGCCCCGATCCACTGTTCGAGCACTCGATTGCTATCAGCCCTGCCTTCGACCCTGGTCCTGATAAACTAGGCAGGACCCTCCATGCCCTAGCATCTCTTCCTCCCTCCCTCTCTCTCCTCCATGCCCTTGTATCACTAGAGCATATTCAGTTCCTGTAGCACTAGACTCTGAAACCAATTGAACATGAAGTTACTCTAATGCTGCGTCCTCATCCATTAGGTTTCCAGGTACTATCAAGGAGTAGTGGAATGACCTGGTAGGTAGGCCTGCTGCCCCATACGCAAGCTCTTTACCTGCTGCTGGCAAGGATTTGGCTGTATTTGTCAGAGGGGGATCTGACCAAAGTTTGACCCTTTTCTTTGATATGCACATATTCTGCCATCATATTCTATGTTTCTATGTAATGAGCCATTGCATTAACAAAAAAAAGTGAGGGCACAAATTAAAGCTCCCCGAGGGTTAAAAACAAATCCGAGAAGCTGAAAAGAAGCTCAGTGAAACAAATGGTTGTTTATGCATCTGCACTGGCAGCAAAGAATGTGCCTGTTGGCCCTCTCAAAGTCAAGTCATAAGAGTTTTTCGAAGGGTCTCCTTCTGCTGCTCTGCTGCTGTTTTCTCTCTAGCGGGAACTTTTTTGTTGAGATATCAGCTGTTAAATTTCAGTTCAGAATCTTGTCTTGCTGGGCAGAGCGGGGCCACGACATGGCAGCCATTCTCATAAGCTGCCGTTGGCTGCCCCGAAGTTTTCTCTCTGCCGCAACTTCTGGTTTCCAAAAGGGCAGATCGCCACAGAGGGAAAGCTTTAGGGCAACCGCCGGCAGCGTGTGAGAATGGCTGCCATGTCGGGACCCTGCTGAAAAGTAACAGATCAGGAAGCAAGGGAGATAGAGAGAAGGAGAAGAGAAATTCAGACTGCGAGGCACAGGGCAGCTGCCCTATTTGCTCCCCCCTAATGCCGGCTCTGAGGCCCCCTTAACAATTTCAGGCCCTACCCTTTAATCCGGCCCTGGCAGCAATAACAAAGACCAAACCTACCCTACCTTCAATTGTGGTCCCGCTACAGGATCTTTCCTCTTACCTGCATTGCTATTCGCTATAAGCTCTGCTGGTCTCAATCCTGCCCCTCAAAAACAGGAAGTCACTTCAGAGGGGGGCGGGATCAAGATCGGCAAAGCCTATAGCGATGCAAGCAAGAGGAAAAGTCCTGGGGCTATTGTCTTTCTTTTTGCCCTTTAATCCGGCCCTTCCAACACCACCTCTGCTATACACCCGGCCTCGTCGGTCTCGCCGGCCCTGCGCGGACCGGCAGGAATTTTCTGTGGACTGCCACCGGTCTGCGGACCGGCAGTTGAAAAACACTGCCCTAGGGCACACCTCTTCTAGCAGGCTCCCTGCAACTGGTCAGTCTCTCAGCAGATCCCCTCCTCCTGCAGCCTGCAGCTCTGCTCTGACCCAGGCTCATCTGTGTTTCTTCTTCTTCCGGTTAGCCTGCTTCTTCCTTACTCCTGTAGCATGGCTCTACTCTCTTCCACCCCAGGCCTTCCTCTTCTTCTTCCCAGTCTCCCATGATATTCTTTTCCTCCCTGGGGTCTGATTGGTGCAAGCTTGTTGCTGGACAGTGACTCTTCTTCTTTCTTCAATTTGCTCAAATTTTACACCGGTCTGAGTGATTGGCTGTCTGCTGTCTCCTCTCTCATTGGCCCCCTCTTCTGGCAGGCCTACCTTGTCCCATGATTGGCCAGCTCCCCTTTCAGCACTGCCTTTTTCTTCTGCTGGGCCCCTGATTGGCCCAGCACTCTCAGCCCTCCCCTGGAGTCTACAGCTCCTGTGTTCCCTTATTTACACTATGCAGAAACAGCAAGTTGTCAGTTTGAAGGGCTGTGGATAGGATGCCAGTAAAGTACAGTTACTTACCGTAACAGTTGTTATCCAGGGACAGCAGGCAGATATTCTCAAAATGTGGGTGACGTCATCCACGGAGCCCTGTAGCGGAGAGCCTTGCAAGCAACTTGCTTGTAGAACTTCAAAGTTCACGAGTGCCACACCGCGCATGCCCGAGTGCCCTCCTGCTCGAATCAGGGCGCGCATCTCCTCAGTTCAGCTAGCTAGCTAAGAAGCCAACCCGGGGAGGTGGGTGGGTTGTGAGAATATCTGCTTGCTGTCACTGGATAACAACTGTTACGGTAAGTAACTGTACATTATCCCAGGACAAGCAGGCAGCATATTCTCAACATGTGAGTGACCTCCAAGCTACAACAAAACAAAATGGAATTGTCCAGATCAGAATGATGTGCACTACAAAAGTGTCCTCCAACTCATCTGATAATATGAAAATCTTTATTCCTCCAATGTCATAATGGTACATTCAAACGACTCTGTGACTCAATGACTCGACATATACATGTTTCGGTCAACAGGCCTGCCTCAGGAGTCTATGGATACATATATATACATATAAGTGAATGATGAATATAAATTGAAATCGTCAAGACCAAAGTTATATAGTAATGCAAAAGAATGTATGTCATAAATACATTATAAACACATTTAGACAATACTAAGATATCAAATATTAATAACAATAAATCATATTTAATAAAATTAGCACATATTGTATCATATTAAATAAAATTAGCACATATTGTATCATATTAAATAAAATTAGCACATATTATGTCATAAACAGTTTGTATTATTTAAAATAGTTTGTATAATTTAAAATTTAAACATAGGGGAAGAGAAAAAAGAACATAAATGCATAGATATATAAAACACTAGCTATAAAATAATTCATAAATTAATTAATAACACCAAAAGGAATTAATCAAAACATAAAATGCTCAGTGACCATCAACATCTATGAAATCCATACCTTGTGAATCACAAAATGATGATATACAAAGAATGCTACCATGCACATAAATTCCACCAAAATTCCAAAAAGGGAATGTTTTCTAGTTATATAAACAAAGAAAAAAAAGAAAGAAAAAAGGAAGAAGAAGAAAAGAGAAAAATAGAGAAAAATAGGGAAGGGGGGAAGTGGGGGTAGTAGGGGTGGGGGTGGGGGTGGGGAAGGGGGAGGGAAGGGAGAGAGGGGGAAGGGGGATGGGCAAAGAGGGGTGGAAGGGGAGGGGAGGGAAGAGGAGGGGAAGGAGGGAGGGAAGGAGAAAAAGGAGGAAAGAAAAGAGGGAGGAAGAAAAGGGTTAGAACATGTATAGGCATACAAGTCATATACATAAATAAATGATGCTACAAACATATTGGAATATTGAAACTAAAAAAGAAAATGTAGCAACAAGCTGATGTAAAAAACGCTTCCTCACTGTATAATATAGTGTGTTGAAAACTATAAAGACAGTTTGAAGTAAAAAAACAATCATAGAAATGTTGAAAAACTCTGGCAAAGCATAAGAACAACCTTTAATAATGCTTAAAAAGTAACGAAAAGTACTGCAACGAAAAATGGCCGACAGACTGCATGGAGAGATCAACGGCATGAAAGCCAAACTAAGATAATAGTGTTAAAAAGAGGCCCACGAAAACTGAATTAAAAACAGCTAAGCTGAATATATTTAATCTTCCATATTACTTACATCAGGGGTGCCCACACTTTTTGGGCTTGCGAGCTACTTTTTAAATGACCAAGTCAAAATGATCTACCAACAATAAAATAAAAAAAAAAACACAAAGCACACTGTACGCATAGAAAATGTTAATTATCATTCCTATTCCAGGGTTTTTCAAAGAGGTCAAAGCAGATGACTCTATGCACTATCACCTCAGTAACAACCATACAAAAATAGACAAATATACCCCCCTCCCTTTTTACTAAACCACTATAGCAGTTTTTAGCGCAGGGAGCTGCGCTGAATGCCCAGCGCTGCTCTCGACACTCATAGGCTCCCTGCGCTAAAAACCTCTATTGCGGTTTAGTAAAAGGGGACCTTAGTGTAAAATATAGACAGCAGATATAAATTCAGACACATTTTGATCACTAAATTTAAAATAAAATCATTTTTCCTACCTTGTCTGGTGATTTCATGAGTCTCTGGTTGCACTTTCTTCTTCTGACTGTGCATACAATCTTTCTTCCCTTCTTTTAGCCTGTATGCTTCCTCTCCTCCAGACCTCATTCCTTCCCCCAACTTTTCCTTCCTCTTCCCTGCCCTTTCTTTCTCTCTGCCTCCCTTTCTTTTTTTTTTCTGTTTCTCTTCTTTCCTTCTGTCTCCCTGCCTGCCCTTTTTCTTTCTTTCTCCCTGCCCTCCCCCAAGCCACTGCCACTGCCATTGTCATCGGGGACCAGGACCCAAACGCCACCAATAACAGGCCCCAAGCTCTCCCTGCTTCGGCCAACCAGCATTCCTCTCCCCAACGTCAATTCTGCCGTCGGGAAGAGGAAGGCTGATCAGCCCAAGATCGTGATCAACCTATTGGGGGAAATGCTGCCGGGTCCTGCCTTCATGGAAACAGAAAGTAGGCAGGACCCTGCAGGAAGAAGAACAAATGCTTCACTAACCTGTCTCCCGCATTAGCCCGTAGTGAACGCTTGCTTCAGGGCTCTCAACATGTGCGTGCCGGCTTCCCTTCTCCCCCCCCTCCCCCCGGACATAACTTCCGGTTTCGGAGGGAAGAGAAGAGAAGCCGGCACACACACATTAGAGCACAGAGCATAAGTTCGCTACGGGCTGAAATCTCCAAGCCGTTTTTTTTTTGTTTTTTTTAATGTTCAGCAGCGGCAGATGACAGCTGGGCGGACCGCCCAGCTAAAAGGCCCTAGGGAGAACACTGGAGAGGAAGGCTGATCGGCCCGTAGATCAGGACGGCAACACGAGTCTATCACGGAGCCTGGGATGGGCTCCGCGATCGACTCACGTTGCCTTCCTGAGCTACTGGTCAATCGCGATCGACGTATTGGGCACCCCTGACTTACATCTATTTGTATAAACTGGAGTGCCTAGCCTATTGTGTAGTAAAATGACATAAGGCAAACAGCCCCAATAAAACCGCAGTAAAACCGCACTGGCTGACTTGAAGACGTTAAAAAATGAAATTGAACACTAACAATTAGAAATGAAACGGGCCAACGGCACCAGGACCCAAAGTGTAATTTACTGAACAGAATAGATGTCTTAATACCCAACTGTACCCAACTAGTGCAAAGGGTTTAGGCTCCAGTGTTTTGTTGGAGTAGTTTGAAATTTGAAATAAAATATTAGAACTTTTAACTCCTGTGTCCAGGAACTGGCTCTACCTGGTGTGCTTTGTGGACTTCTCATTTCTTTGGGGAAGCCTGATCTATTGCCTATGTTTTTAGGGACTGCAGTTGTCACAGCAGGCCCTTCCAGTGGCTTTGTGGATTGTACATATTATTCTCTGCTGTACCATTGGTGCTTTTTTATTATTTTTAATTTCTATTGGAACTTAGAGTTAAATCACAAGACAATTCTAGGCAAAGAACATAAGAAGTTGCCTCCACTGGGTCAGACCGGAGGTCCATCTCGCCCAGTGGCCAGCTCCTGCGGCGGCCCATCAGGTCCTTGACCTGTGAAGTGAATTTTTGACCTTTATAATCTACCTCTACTTCTATAACCTACCTCTGCTGCTATCTGTACCCCTCAATCCCTTTATCCTTTAGGTACCTATCCAAACCTTCCTTAAACCCCTTTACTGTGCTCTCGCCTACTACAACCTCCGGAAGAGCATTCCATGCGTCCACCACCCTCTGGGTAAAAAAGAACTTCCTAGCATTGGTTCTAAACCTGTCCTCTTTCAATTTCTCTGAGTGACCCCTGGTGCTCGTGGTCCCTCGCAGTTCGAAGAATCTATCCTTATCCACTTTCTCTATGCCCTTCAGGATCTTGAAGGTTTCTATCATGTCTCCTCTAAGTCTCCTCTTCTCCAGGGAGAACAGCCTCAGCATTTTCAACCTGTCGGCGTATGTAAAGTTTTCCATACCTCTTATCAGCTTAGTCGCTCTTCTCTGGACTCCCTCGAGTACTGCCATGTCTTTCTTGAGGTACGGCGACCAGTACTGGACACAGTACTCCAAGTGCGGGCGCACCATTGCACGATACAGCAGCATGATAACTTCCTTTGTCCTGGTAGTGATACCCTTTTTGATGATGCCCAGCATTCTGTTTGCTTTCTTTGAGGCTGTCGCACACTGCGCTGATGGTTTCAAAGTTGTGTCCACCATCACCCCCAGGTCTCTTTCAAGGTTGCTCGCCCCTAGCAATATTCCCCCCATTTTGTAGCTGAACATCGGGTTCTTTTTTCCTACGTGCATGACCTTGCATTTCTCTATGTTGAAACTCATTTGCCACTTTTTTGCCCACTCCTCCAGTCTCGTCAGGTCCCTTTGCAGGTCCTCACAATCCTCCCTGGTTTTGACCCTGTTGCAGAGTTTGGTGTCATCAGCAAATTTAATGACCTCACATTTCGTCCCCGTCTCCAGGTCGTTGATAAACATGTTGAATAGGAGCGGTCCCAACACCGATCCCTGTGGAACTCCGCTCGTGACCCATTGCCAGTCTGAGTAATGCCCTTTTACTCCAACCCTCTGTTTTCTGCCCGCCAGCCAGTGTCTAATCCATCGGTGGACATCCCTTTGCACCCCGTGATTCCACAGCTTCTTTAGCAGCCTTTCGTGGGGTACCTTGTCAAAGGCTTTTTGGAAGTCAAGATATATGATGTCTATGGCTTCCCCTTTATCCATCTGGCTGCTTATTCCCTCAAAGAAGTGCAGTAGGTTCGTGATGCACGACCTACCCTTGCAGAAGCCGTGTTGGCTCTCCTTCAGTTGTCCATTTTTTTCTATGTGCTCGCAGATTGTGTCCTTGACCAGTGCTTCCATCATCTTTCCCGGGACCAAGGTCAGGCTTACCGGCCTGTAGTTTCCTGGGTCTCCCCTTGATCCCTTCTTAAAGATGGGTGTGACATTTGCTATTTTCCAGTCCTCTGGTATTTCCCCAGTCTTCATAGATAGATTACATATTTGACGAAGTGTTTCCGCTATTTCGTTTCTCAGTTCTTTTATTACCCTTGGGTGGATGCCGTCCGGACCTGGTGATTTGTCGCTCTTCAGTCTGTCTATCTGTCGGAGGATGTCTTCTCGCCTCGCCTCTAGGTGGACCAGCTTTTTGTCGTGATCTCCGTTTATAATCTCCTCGGGAAAGAAAACAATAAGTAAATTAATGAAGGGATAAAAGAGCACTAAAGTTCTTTCCTAAAAAAACTAATAAAATCTTCCTTAGACCACTATAGAGAGGGAAGATTTAAACCAAGGCCTAGATGCATTAAGGTCACTGTGCATCTAATGATCATCGCTAAACCGGTTTAGCGACGATGTTATTTTGCCGACTGATGTACTACATTACACAATGCGTGCTTTTCAGAGCATCTGTTGCAGCCTCTGATCCTGTGTTACCAACACAGGATCAGAGGCTATATTGCCATGCCGACCACTTCCTCCTGCCATCTTCCTGGACCCCTCACCTTTAAATTACAGAGTGGCAGAAGGAATGCCCACTCTCTCCTTCCACCAGGTGGAAATGAACCCCCATGCCATGACCCCTCATGCCAGGAAGAATGCCTACTCCCTCCTGCCTCAGCCCCCCAGCCCCCCACTTCACCCCTTTACCTTATCTGAAGAAGACAGCAGGAGGGATGCCCAGTCCCTCCTGCCTGCAGGCCTGCTTCTCCAGGATGCAGAGGGCCTAAGGCCCTGATTGGCTCAAACACTTAAGGCCCCTCCCAAGGGGTGTTTGAGCCAATCAAGGCCTTAAGCCCCCTGCCCAGTGCATCCTGGGATACACTGGGAGGAGCTTAAGGTCCTGATTGACTCAGACATCTAAGGCTTCTCCCATGGGAGGGGCCTTAGGTATTTGAGCCAATCAGGGCCTTAAGCCCCTCCACGTGCATCCTAGGGTGCATTGGAAGGGGAAGGTCCACCATTTTGGAGAGGCAGGCCTGCGGGAGAAGGCACTGGGCATCCCTCCTGCTGTCTTCTTCAGATAGTTAGGAGGGAGCCAGGGGAGGGGGGGCAGGTGGCTGAGGGAGTGGGCATCCCTCCTGCTGATTTTTTTTAAAGTACACGGAGTGGGGTCCTGCCATGGGGGGGGGGGTCATGGCATGGGAGTTCGGTTCCACAGGGGGCCACCCAGTGCTAGGAGGGAGTGGGCATCCCCCTACCAATTTTTTTTTTTTTCATAGTTTAGGGGTGGAGAAGGGGTAGAGGTTCATGGCATCAGGAGTCAGTTCTGCAGTGGGCCACCCAGTAGCAGGAGGGAGTGGGCATCCCTCCTGCCATTCTTTTTATTCAGGGGCCGTCGTTTGGTGGGAGGCTACCGGGAGGGGGGGCAAGCATGATTTTTTTTTAAATGGGGACAGCATCTGTGCCATTAAAAAAAGTCTTCCTGCCCCGAACAGCTGAGTGGCAGGAGGTTGCTTTGGGGCTTCCCTTGCTGGCTCTGCACGTATGAGTTGCTTTCTCAATGACTGATCAGATGGGATTACAGCGAACCCACAAAACTCATTTGAATGCAAACTTGTTGGAACATCGATTGCCATTTAAAAATAGGTCAAAAAATCAGCTCACAATGACCATATGGTCTTAATGATCATTTTTAATGCAACCGGCCCCCAAAAAGGCAAATTCAGAAGAAACATTTAGGTATTAACATAATATACAATCCTCTTCTACAATTTAATTCCAACTACAATTTCTTTAGTTCCAAAAAAGAAATGTGTAGGGGCGTAAAAGATATGTTTACTCCCACCAAATCTGACCGGGTATTTACAGAGGTAAGCCTAAAAGAAAGTAGCCCCAAAATTAATAGTCTTTTGTCTCACAGATAAAAAAACATTTCCTCCTTTCTTGAGTAGCTTTAGTAACATCAAGAAAAATCCAGATCTGGCCTTCATAAAGGAATCTGAGAGTGGTTAAAATATAACCTTAATACCATATTTAAGTCTTTTTTAAATACTAAAGAGACTAATAATAAGTTGATGTTAAATTAATTTCTGTGGATATAGCACAAACTGGTTTTCCTTCAGTTTGACTCTCGAATGAGCTAGTAACTGATGGCACCTTCCTCCCTTTGGGGGCCTCACAGACAGCAAGTTCTGCTGACTGCTTGTCGTTGCTGCAAATGCCAGACACGAAGAGGGTTGGAAGACAGGGGTGATAAAGACGTTTCATGACCTAGAGAAGAAGACACTCATTTGCACTGAACTCAACTTCCCAACACCTAGTGGATGGCCTTCAGTGAGAAAACGATCGATTATCTGTTGCACAGGGGATGATACAGAGGCTGGCAAGGGAACTGACCTCAAAATCCCCTTCTTCGTATGTGGCATTGTTAAGAGGTAACCGCTAGGTACAAATTAGTAGTGTAGACCTTCTTTCATTCTCAACAGTATAATGACTCTGCCATCTTCTTGGCCACTCCCTGCCAGTAGTGCTTTTTCAGTAAATGTGTAACATGATTGTAATGGCGAAAACCAGGAGTAAAACCTGGTGGCATTACAATCATGTTAAGAACCAACAAATAGTGGAGGTCCAAAAAATTGTTGGTGTGCAATTTTATTAAACAAATCACAAAGTCAACAATATTTTGGACCTCCACTATTTGTTGGTTCTTAACATGATTGTAATTCCACTGGGCATGACAAAGGAGACAGATGACTGTTTTTTAAAGTGATTGAAGTTTCTTTAATGAAGTTTGGGGCAGACCAGCATAATGACATTGCAGAAGTTGAGTCATGACATGAAGGAGGATTTTTTTTGAGAGCATGGAAGTTCTCATGATCAAAGAGGTGGCAAATAGTTGGAAAACATAGAAACTGAATTTATTTAGGTTTGATTCTGGTTTAAGCTGCAGAAGTCTCTGGTGGGTATGGGAAGGCTGCTCTGGTCAAAAAGCCCTTGGTAGAAGTTGCAGCACTGTTTGTGGATGCTAGGTTCAAACTTGGCTGTGCTGTAAAGGCTGAATTGGTGAAGCAGTACCTGAGCCTGGGTGAGAAAGACTGGCAAAGCTGTGGATGCTGGTACTGGCTTAGAAGGGTGGGGAATTCTAAGTAGAGATTCCTTTTACTTTTGTTTTATTTATTTATTTATTTATTTTTGGGGTGGGGGGAGTGAGGGTAAGCTAAAGGTTCCAGAAGAAGAAGGACACAGAAGCTACACCATAAAGGGAGTGTAGTCTCTTTAATTGTGTAAAGTTAGTGAGTACTTACCTATTTGGCTCCTGGTTCCTGACTCAATGGTTCCTGGGTCCTGGTGTGAGGAGGGTACACTACGCAAGAAAGCAACGAGACCTCCAAAGAGAGGTTTTCTTTTGCAACTTTTTGTTAGTGTGCACACTTTCTTTTAAAAATGTTCAGTTTTCTTCAAGCTGAGTATTCAAGATAACTTTTCGAGAAAACACCAGACTTATCTGGGTCTGGGCATAGTGTTCACACCTGTTTTTTCAATTTGATATACCTAGGGGGGACAGAAAAGTTAAGACATTTTACCACAAAAAGCATTTTGTTTTTTTGTTTTATTATTTATTTATTGAAGTTTTAATATAATTTCACAAGAGATCTCTTGTACAAGCAAATCAGAAATGAAACCATCATATAAACTTAGAAATTTTTAAGAAGAGAAACAAATATTAAATCTTTCTTAGACCACAATATCACATTAGAGGGAGAATATTAAGAGTGAGGAGCAACTCAAAAGAGGAATATATTAAAAAGAAAATGGTTTAACGATAAACAGTCCTCATATTTCCATAATCATGATTACCATTAAGTTCTTATTAAACTGTCCCAGTTGACATTATCTTCAAATCCAGGAATGATCTAAGTTGTTCCAGAATATAAAAAATATACTTAACACCTAAGAATTTAATTGAACATTTGTATGGATATGCCAAAAGAAATGTTGTTCCAAGTGCTAATGTTTCTGTCCTTGTTGCTAAGAACAGCTTTCTCCGTTCCTGTGTAGTTCTTGTTACATCAGGTAAAATCCAGATTTTCTTTCCATAAAATAACATCTGGGAATTGCAAAAAATAGTCTCATTACTGAATTCAAATCTTGTTCAAAAACAAAGGAAACCAACAAAGTGGCTCTCTCTGTTTCCACGACCACCGAGGATTCAAAAATCTATGTAAGGTTTAGTAGCTCTACCGCCTCCAAACCTTCACCTTCTGTAGATGCAATTGGTACTTTTTTTGAGGTAAATATGTACGATTAATTGGTGGTATAAGCTCAGGGGGAAATTTTAACACCTCTATTAAATATTTCTTGAACATTTCATGTGGAGATACTCCAAGAGATTTTGGAAAATTCAATAAGCATAGATTTAACCTTCTATTATAGTTCTCTAATTGTTCAATTTTTCTATTTAAAAGAATTCTTTCTTTCAGAATCCCCTCTGTTACATGCTGTAATTTGTCTGTACTTTCTTTAAGTATCTTAGTTTCTGACTTTCTTTAAGTATCTTAGTTTCTGTAGAAAACTCTTCTTTGGTATCTTTTAATGACTTTCCCAAATTGTCCAGAGTACTTACAAGAGATTTCAATTCCTGGGAAGATCCTGTAACAGTTAAGTTTAGTCTCTCGAGAGCGTCCCATATGCTCTCAAGGGTCACCGTGGCAAGCCTTCTAATTCCAAGTTCATCCGAATCTGCTCCCTGGAAATTCTGCTCTTGTTCTTGTTCCCTCTCGGCTACTGCCGCTTCAAACAAGGTCTCCCTTGACGTTCCTTCCATACAAGGGTCACCTGACAGAGCTGTGGGAGGATCAGAACATGGTGGTGGGATAGACGCTAGAGAGGAGAGAGATATCTCCAACCCAAAGTCACCGGCAGCTCCACCTACCAACGAAAGCTCAGGACCTCCAGAACACATCGGACCACTGGCAACTGCAGCATACTCCAAAATCGATCTTTGATTCGGGTGGAAGTCCTCATTGGTTAGGGGTCCAAACGAATTGCACCCTTCCTCTTAGAATGAAGCATCTGGATGAGATGAGCAAAACGCTTCCCGAAGGTAAATCTGTAGCTCGTAGAGATGTAGCGGTATATAAGAAATAAATTACATTACATTACATTACATTGTAAAGCAGCCGGCTATACCACCGCCATCTTACTTCCCCCTCGTAAAGCATTTTGTTTTAGACGTACAAGATCTATCTTTTTCTATCTTTGGTTGTCTGGTTATTTTATTACTCAGATCATGTTGGTCCCAGGCTCTGGTTTCTGTTTGTCTTCTGTTAACTCGCTCATCAGAGTCTCCTGCCCATTTGACGTTTTCTTCTTTCTCCATGCTCACCATCATAGAAACATAGAAACTGACAGCAGAAAAGGGCCACGGCCCATCTAGTCTGCCCATACCAATGTCCCACCCTCTAACTCCCTCTGTGAAGAGATCCCATGTGCCAATCCCATTTTTTCTTAAAATCTGACACGCTGCTGGCCTCAATTACCTCTAGTGGAAGACTATTCCAGCAATCAACCACTCTTTCGGTGAAGAAATATTTTCCCACCCCTGAGTTTCAACGGATGCCCTCTTGTTGCCGTGGGACCTTTAAGAAAAAAGATATCTTCCTCCACCTCAATACGGCCCGTGTTACATTTGAACGTCTCGATCATGTCCCCCCTCTCTCTGTGTTCCTCGAGTGAGTATAGCTGCAACTTATCCAGCCGTTCCCCATACGGGAGATCCTTGAGTCCTGAGACCATCTGGGTAGCCATTCTCTGAACCGACTCAACTCTCCGCACATCTTTGTGGTAATGTGGCCTCCAGAATTGTACACAGTATTCCAGATGGAGTCTCACCATGGATCTGTACAAAGGCATTATGACCTCGAGCTTACGGCTGACGAAGCTCCTACGGATACAACCCATGATTTGTCTAGCTTTGGATGAAGCTTTCTCCACTTGATTGGCAGACTTCATGTCTTCACTAATGATCACCCCCCAAGTCTCGTTCTGCTACAGTCCTTGCTAGGGTCTCACCATTAAGGGTGTAAGATGTGCATGGATTTTGCTGCCAAGGTGCATGACTTTGCATTTTTTGGCATTGAAACTTAGTTGCCAGGTCCTTGACCAATGCTCCAGTAGGAGCAGGTCATGTGTCATACTTTCGGATATAGAGCCCTTGTCAGGCACTGTGCTTTTGTCTGTTGTGCTCTTGCCCACTATGTTGCATAGTTTGGCGTCATCGGCGAATAACATAATTTTACCTCGAAGACCCTTAGCCAAGTCACTTACGAAGATATTGAATAGGATCGGGCCCAAGACCGAGCCCTGCGGCACTCTGCTGATCATCTCCGTCGTTTCGGAGGGGGTGCCATTTACCACCACCCTTTGAAGTCTGCCACTAAGCCAGTCCTTAACCCATGCAGTTAATGTGTCGCCTAATCCCATCGAACTCATCTTGTTCAATAACCTGCGGTGTGGGACGCTATCAAATGCTTTGCTGAAGTCCAAGTGCACGATGTCTAGGGATTCCCCGTATCCAGCTTTCTTGTTACCCAGTCAAAAAAGCTGATCAGATTGGATTGGCAGGACCTTCCCTTTGTAAATCCGTGTTGATGGGGATCTCGTAGATACTACTCGGACAGGATCGTGTCCAATTGACGTTTGATTAGAGTTTCCATTAGTTTGCTCACTATCCATCTTCGATCTCTGAACCTTCCCATCCATTGCCATATCCAACATTTCTGTTTCTTTCCCACTGTCTACCATCTCTCTCTCTCTCCCCCTGCCATTGCCCTGGGTCAAACCTCTCTATTCCCCTCCATGCAGCATCTTTTCCTTCCTCCCCCTCCATTATCATGTGCAACATTTCTTTCTCTCTGCCCTCCACCCTATGTCCAACATTTCTCCTTCTCTCTTTTCCATGCACGTTTCCCTCCCCTCCAACATAAGAACATAAGATTTGCCACTGCTAGATCAGACCAGTGGTCCCTCGTGCCTAGCAGTCCGCTCACACAGTGACCCTTAGGTCAAAGACCAGTGCCCTATTTGAGTCTAGCCTTACCTGCGTATGTTCTGTTCCAGTAGGAACTTATCCAACTTTTTCTTGAATCCCTGAAGGGTGCTTTCCCCTATGACAGCCTCCGGAAGAGCATTCCAGATTTCTACCACTCTCTGGGTGAAAAAAAACTTCCTTATGTTTGTATGAAATCTATTCCCTTCTAACTTTAGCGAATGCCCTCTTGTTCCCTTTACCTTGGAGAGGGTGAATAATCTCTTTCTCTACTAAGTCAATTCCCTTCAGTATCGTGAATGTTTCGATCATGTCTCCTCTCAGTCTCCTCTTTTCAAGGGAGAAGAGGCCCAGTTTCTCTAGCCTCTCATTGTATGGCAACTCCCCAGTTAACCATTTTTGTTGCTCTTTTCTGGACCCTTTCGAGTAGTACTGTGTCCTTTTTCATGTACGGCGACCAGTGTTGGACGTAGTATTCCAGGTGGGAGCGTACCATGGCCAGGTATAATGGCATGATAACCTTTTCAGATCTGTTTGTAATCCCCTTCTTACTCATTCCTAGCATTCTGTTTGCCCTTTTTGCTGCTGCCGCACATTGCATGGATGGTTTGATTGACTTGTCTACAAGTACTCCCAAGTCTCTTTCCTGGGGGCTCTGTCCGAGTATAGCACCAGGCATCCTGTATTCGTGCAAATGATTTTTGTTAACCGACATGCATCACCTTGCACTTATCCACGTTGAACCTCGTTTGCCCATTCCACAAGTGTATTTATGTCTCTTTGTAGGTCTTCACAATCCTTCTGTGTCCTCACTACTCTGAATAACTATGTATCATCTGCAAATTTAATCACCTCACTCATCGTGCCATTTTCTAGGTCATTTATAAATATGTTGAAGAGCACAGACCCGAGTACCGAACCCTGCTGTACTCCACTCGTGATGCTTTTCCAGTCCGAGTATTGTCCATTCACCCCCACTCTCTGTTTCCTATCCACCAACCAGTGTTTAATCCATGTGAATATATCACCCTCAATTCCATGGCTTGCAATTTTTCAAAGTAAATGTTCATGCAGGACCTTGTCATACGCCTTCTGCAAATCTAGATATACGATGTCGACCGGGTCACCCTTGTCTATCTGCCCATTTAGTCCTTCGAAGAAGTGCAATAAGTTTGTCAAGCAAGATCTTCCTTTACTGAAGCCGTGCTGGCTGGTCCTTATCAGTTTGAGTCCATCAAAGTGATCAATTATGCAGTCCTTTATTAGCGCCTCTACCATCTTTCCCGGTACCGAAGTCAGACTCACTGGTCTGTCGTTTCCCTGCTCTCCCTTTGAACCTTTCTTGAAGATTGGCGCAACATTCGCCACTTTCCAGTCTTCCAAAATCTTTCCTGATTTGATCGAAAGATTGGCTATTAGTTGAAGCAGTTCAACTATAACCTCTTTCAGTTCCTTGATTACCCTCGGGTGGATGCCGTCCAGTCCCGGGGATTTATCATTTTTAAGCCTATCAATCTGTCTGCAGACCTCTTCTAGACTGACCGTCATCCCTGTCAGTTTCCTGTCATCATTTTCTGTGTATAGCCTGTCGGCTTCTGGTATATTGGATATATCCTCTTCAGTAAATACAGACGCAAAAAATGTGTTCAGCTTGTCGGGGATGATTTTGTCCTCCTTTAGTACTCCCTTTAATCCATGGTCATCTAATGGCCCCACTACTTCCTTTGCAGGTTGTTTCCCCTTAATATATCGAAAGAACGGCTTAAGGTTTTTGGCCTTCTTGGCTATTTTTTCCTCGTAGTCTCTTGTGGCCCCTCTACTGCCTTATGGTACTTGCTTTGATATTGTTTGTGCTTTTTCCAGTTTTAGTCCATTTTTGTCCTTTTCCATTCCTTAAACGAAGTCTTCTTGTCTCTGATCGCTTCCTTCACTGCTACAGTGAGCCACGCCGGTTCCTTGTTCTTCTTCCTCTTGTAACCCTTGTTGATATACAGTATATATAGATTTTGCGCCTCTGTGACTGTGTCCTTAAAAAGGGACCATGCTTGCTCTAGTGTATTTACAGTGCTTATCCTCTTCCTAATCTTCTTCCTCACCATGACTCTCATCACTTCGTAGTTCCCTTTTCAGAAGTTCAGTGCTGTGGCTGTTGTTCTGGATCAATTTTTTGTTCCTGTTTCTGGGTTGAAGTGGATCATGTTGTGATCACTGTTTCCCAGTATCCCTTCTACTTCTATATCTTGTGCTGGTCCTCGTAGTCCATTTAGAATTAAGTCTAGAATTGCATTTTCTCTCATATTTTCCATGACAAGTTGTTCCAGGAACTTAGTCTCTCTACTGCAGGTGGAGTTGCCTAGGTTCCAATCTATCCCCGGAAAATTGAAGTCGCCTATAATAACTGTGTTGCCTCCCTTGCATTTGTGTTTAATCTCATCTGTCATTTCTCCATCAGTCTCTTCGGACTGCCCTGAAGGTCGGTAGTAGATGCCGATCTTCATATCCGTTCCATTTGTTCCTGGTATTTTTGCTCATAGAGACTCTACCTTATTGTTCATTTCCGACATGTTTTCTCTGGTAGACTCAATTCTCTCTTTTATGCATAGGGCAATACCCCCACCTTTTTGTCCTACTCTGTCTCTGTGGTATAGCTTGTATCCCAGTAGCACAGTGTCCTCGTTCCACCATGTTTCCATGATGCCGATTATGTCTAGGTTATCTTTTTGTACTATAGCTTCCAATTCTCTCATTTTATTCCTTAGGCTCCTTGCGTTTGTGTACATACACTTAAGTTTGTAGCCTGTTACTTTCTTGTATTTTCTTCCTCCTTCTGTCTCCCTCACTTCTGTCCCTTTCGATCCATTGGGATTTCTATCTTGCCTATGATCCGGTAAGTCTTCCCTGCAATCTGCTTGCCTGGTATCCTCTGGGTATACCATTTCCCGAACCATCGACTCTTGATCGACTGTTGGCTTTCCCCTTTTTAGTTTAAAAATTTCTTAATTTCTCGTTTGATGTTGCTTGCGAGTAGCCTCGTTCCGTCTCTGCTGAAGTGGAGTCCATTCTTCCTGTATAGCTTGCTCTTCCCCCAGAAAGTCGTCCATTGCGCACAAAGTGGAATCCTTATTCCTCACACCAGCGTCTCATCCATGCGTTGATTGCTTGCAGTTCTGTCTGCCTCTTCCTATAGGCCCTGGGTACCAGCAAGCTCTCCGAGAAAGCTACCATTGGCGTTCTGATCTTCAGCTTCCTTCCTAGTATCCGGACTGGTCTTTCAGTGTTTCCCTGCTGTAGTTCCTGTTACTCACGTCGTTTGTCTCAACGTGGATTACCACCGCCGTATCTCCCCCTTTCTGCACTGTCGATTATCCTGTCGATGCGGCTCACTGTATCCTCCACCTTGGCTCCTGGTAGGCATGTCACCAGTCAATCCTTTCTTCCTCTTGCTATGTGGCTGTTGACTTGTCGGATGATGGAGTCCCCCACGACTATTGCTGTCTTCTCTATCTTCTCTTGTCTCTCTAACTGCAGATCCATGTCCTCGGTGTACACTCTCTATGGGTGTATCTTGGCAGTTCTTCTGTGGTTGGTGATGTTCCACAGCCTCTCTGTATGCCTCCTCGATGAACTTCTCTAACTCCCAGACTTCTTCAATGTTCCTCTCTTTCATGAAGTTTTTCGCCTCCCTGACTTCTTCTTCAGTGTTCCTCTCTGTCATGAAGTTATCAGCCTCTCTGATCTTCTCCTCAACTGCTCGAAGTGCTTCTAGTTCTAGAACTCTGCCCTCCAGTAGTCTGACTTGCTTCTTCAGGCCCTCCAGTTCTTTGCATTGAGTGCATTTATAAGACTGCCTCCCGGAGGGGAGGTAGTCATATATATGGCAAACGGTGCAGAAAACTGGGTAACTCATCATTCTGCTTCTATCTGCTGCTTTCATTGCTGTCTGCTTGCCAGTCTGTTGTCTGAAGTGGTTTCTCCTTGTTTCTTGGGTCCTCTATGCTTCTTGTTCTTTCCTATAAGCCTTCTCCCGCTGCATGTAGCATCCTTGGTGCTGTTACTGTGCAGTCCCTCTCCTAATTTTATACCTGTTACCCCTGCTTCTTTTGTGTACGTCCTCTGCGTCTGCTGTGTTTGTCCTTCGCAACTGCTGTGTTTATTTATTTATCTGCTGTTTGTGTCTGTCCTGTTGCCCTTTGAGCATGGGTAAGTGGACGCCAGCGCACTCTTTAAGCAGCAGTTGCCAAGTGAACTGCTAGCTTTCACTCAAGGTGTGTAAAAATAAAAAATACATGGAAAATGACTCAAGACGCAAGTTTTTTATATTAAAATAAAATAATTATTGCCTTTATTATTTCCATCATGGAACTCAAAAGATTAGTTGCGTCATCGGGAGCTATTTACAGTGCCAAAACACTGGCCTTCTGAATAAAGATCTCAACTTGATAATTTGTTGCTCCCCAATATATACCTTTTGTCCTGCATGACATCATTGGCTGTCAGCCAATCCATTAACAGAGGCTGTCCTTAAATTTGGACAAAATCTTCTCTTTAACATGGAATAAAAGTTCCAGAAAATCATATTTTTTGTTTACATTCATTTCTGAATATACATAAACATATAACATAGCCAAAAACTTTCAATCTAAACCTACTTATCTGTTTCAGGAGAAACTGCATTTGAAGTGCTGAAAACTTCATAGCCCTGTTAGTACCATAGAAAGGAGGGGCTGTTCCCCCCTCTTGCTCTGAGCTTTACAGAAACTGACAGTTTCAAGTTACACTGACACATTCCTAAGTGTGGGCTACCAGTGCCCCCCTTCCTATGCTGGAGACTGATACAGGTCTCTGATTCTAACTTAACTATTTCCAGATGTTGCTTTAGGATTTTTCCTTAGTGTTCCTTATATAAAACATTTCACTTTAAGTACAAATTCTTTCATATATCCATTCATTCGTCCGTTCAAGGCCCCTTTCATCCACATCCATACCATGTATTTCATTCATATTTAATGCAAGAAAATTTTCTCTATTATGCCCAGTATACCCAGCTCAAGCCCATCTGGTATCAATTAGACCACGAGGGAAGCTCAAGGCGGGCAAAAACCTGAACAAAGACTAGGGACATAGGCTGAACACAAAATGGAGTAAAGCCAAGCAGAAGACACAGAAAAACAGAGAACAAAATGGAGTCACTACCTCAAGATGGAGTTCATGTATATCCTGATTTCCTCTATGATCTAGCTTAATAGCAAAGTACATAAAAAGAATATTATTATGCTTTTCCTTAATATTAATCTGTAGTGTGTTTTTCTGGCCTTGGCTACATCCATATTCAGATTTTTATTCACCAACTTTTTGTACACTTCTATTGGGCGTGGCCTTAACTAACACATATGCTTGTATCTACCTAGAGTTACCCAGAATCATACGAAAAGCAGGCACTTTTGTAGAAAAACTCCACAAAATACTCCACAAACACATATTGTTCATTATCCATTCCATAGTGTCCCCTAGAGTGCCACTTCATCTTGTGGTACTTGCCTGTGTAGGTGTCCTTCCCTGGTATTTCCTTAGTGCAGTGACTTGTCCCTTAAGGCCCTTCACAAAAGCGCTCTCACTAAGGCGAGTGCTTTAACTCTTGCCTTTGACTCGCGCCGAACAGCTGAGTGCCGTTGGCCCCTCCCCTTTTAAGGGGGAGCTCCGTATCAGCTGCTGCTGCTGATGATGATGTAGGAAGTGGGCAGAGCTACTTCTTGCTGCTGCCCCTCACTTGCTGCTGCTTTTCTCCTGACTCCCTTTTCTCTCTGCCCGACTTTCTCCTGCTCGCCTGCCTCCTCTTCCTGGCCAACTCTCTCCTTCCTGCCTGTTGCGCTCTCTGAACACGCTGGTTCACTCACCATTGGCCCCTCCCCTTTTAAGGGGGAGCTCCAGATCAGCTGCCGATGATGTTGGAGAGGTGGGCAGAGCTACCTCTCGCCACTGCCCCTTACTTGCTGCTGCTTTTCTCCTGACTCCTCTTCTCTCTGCCTGACTTTCTCCTGCTCACCTGCCTCCTCTTCCTGGCCAACTCTCTCCTGCCTCCCACTCACCCCTTTCTACATCTGTTGCATCTCTCCCTTCCTCTCCTCCACCCCATGTCCAACAATTCTTCCTTTCTCCTCTTTCCCCCCATGTACAGCAGCTTTCCTCTCTCCTATACCCCTGTGCAGCACTTACCAACCCACCCCATTCAGGCCTCCCAAAGCAGCAGCAGTGGTGACGGAGGCTGTTGGGAAAAAGCAGTGCTCCAAACAGGCAGCTTCTGATCTGCTTCACTAGGGCTTCCATCTGCTGTGTTATCAGGGTGCTGAAGCTGTAGCTTTACCCACTGTTCCACAGTCTTTCCCCCTCTGCCTCCTATGTATCTATCCCTTCCTCATCTATCCTCATGTCCAACATCTCTCTCTCCCCCTTTTGTTCTGGATCCAGTATATCTTCTCCCTCCCCCCATGCAGCATTCGCTCTCTTCCACTACCATATCCAACATTTTGGGGGTTTTCCCACTGTCCATCTCTATCTCCTCCCGCCTTGTGCTCTGGGTCAAACATCTCTATCCCTCCCCCCATACAGCATCTCTCATATTTTCTCTCCATCATCATGTGCAACATTTCTTCCTCTCTTCCCATGCAATATTTCTCCCTTCCCTCCCCCCATGTCCAACATTTCTCCCTCTGCCCTCTTCATGAATCTCTTCCTCCCCTTCACACCATATGCAAGATTTCTCCCTTTCTTATCCCTCTCCACTTTTTTACATCTCTCCCATCTCCTCCATCCATTGTCTAACACTTCTTCCTCTCTCCCCTTTCCCCATGTGCACCATCTTTCCTTCCTCCCCTCCCCTCCCCCACTTACAACTCTAGTTGCATCTCTCCCTTCCTCTCCTCTACCCCATGTCCAACCCTTCTTCACCTCTCCATCCCCAGTGCAGCATCCTTTCCCTCCCCTACTGACAACTGTCCTTCCCTAAGACTTTGCTTCAATGGATTGCAACAGTGACAGCAATTCCCACACACTGCCTGCCACTAACACAAAAGCCTTTCTGTGGCAGAGGAGAGGCTTCCGGGTTAGTGGCAAGTAGTGTTTGGGAATCGCCAACATTGCTGCAACCCATTGAAGCAACACCTATCATTGTGGAAGAAGAACCTGCGCACAAACAGGTAAATTCTGTGCAGCTGTGCAATTCTGCAGAAATTCTGCTTTGCTCAGTCACCCGGAATTTCACCAAGAGTACTACTATACTCTTCATTTAAAGGCAGCCTGACCAGTTGTGTTCACAACCCACCAAGCTTTAATTTCCTTTCTAGGTACTTGGTAATTTGTGCCAAGTTGACCACCCCAAATCATTTCAAAAAGTTGGTTCCTATGACCACATCCCATGTTTGAGAGAGAGCTAGTATAGGGAGAAAGTGAGGCCCACATGCTCACTTTGCCTATTATACTAGAACTAGGTTTTTAGCCCATTAACGGGTGCTAGAATAGATGTGTATCTTAGGCATTTCTTTCTTTCTCTGTCTTTCTGTCTGTTTGTCTTTCTTTCTCTCTCTCTGTCCCCTTTCTTTCTTTATGTCTGTCTTTCTTTCTGTCTCTCTCCCTGGCCCCCTGTCTGTCTATATTTCTTTCTTTCTGTCTCTCCCCCCTGTCCAGTAGGAAACCTTCCCTGTTCCCCCTGTCCAGCAGTAGCCCTTCTCCCCTCCTTTGACCTCCCCCCTGTCCAGCAGTATCCCTCTCCCTTCCTTTTACCACCCCCTGTGCAACAGCAGCATTTCTCTTCCCCCCCTTCCTGGTCTTCCTTCTCCCTCATTTCCTCTGTCTCCCCAAAAGGGTGCTGCTGCAGCATTCCCCCCGCGGTCTCACACAGCCATCAGCAGCATTTCTCCCCCCCCCTACAGTCTCACACAGCCATTGGCAGCGTTTCTCATTTCTCCCCCCCTCTCGGGTCTCACAAAGCTGTTGGCAGCGCAGCATTCACAACTCGCTGCTCATGCTTGCTGTCCTTCGTCGCTGCTGGGTCCCACCTACTTTCTGGCAGTGAGGAAGGCCCGAAGCAAGCAGGAGCAGCGAGTTGAAGCCTCCCTCCGTGCCCTATCTTCCTTCAATGCCGCCCTAGCCAGGAAGTAACTTCGGACTCTAACACTGTGTTTGCCGGCTTCGCTTCTCCTCCTTTCCCCTGTCTCCGGTTTCAGAGGAACAGGGTCGGGAAGCCGGCAAGCACAGCATAGTCAGAAGTCAGCCAGCGTCAGAGATCAGAAAATCAGCTGAGGCAGGCACTGCACATGTGCGGGCATGGCGCCATGGATCACAGACCCACCAACTTTGAAGTGCGCATGCGCGCTAAGGGAATTATTATAGCGGATGAGGTTTATAGGCATTCATTGTGAGAGTTGATCTTAATACTACAGTTCCATGGTTGAGACAGTTCTGTGGTTGAGACTTGTTAGAGAACCATAAAACAGGAACTAAAAGAGAAAGACAAAAGTCTTATTCAAGAAATCCATTTCAGATTCTCATGGTGGGGGATGATATGTATGAGACTACTTTTTCCCTGCTCTCAGGCTGTAACAAAGGAAAGAAGAGAGCATGCAAGAGACTGCGTCCCCTATATCCAAGCTCTAACACATGCCAAACACATAGGAGACTGCTCTTGTCCCTAGGCTCTTAGAGAATATGCAAGAAAATCTTATTATTGTGCCATCTATGTCTCTTAGCACTTCTCTGAATTCCAGTTGAATCTGCTTGCCTTTTTGTTCTTTTCTCTCTCTCTTGCAGTAAGTATGCCTCGCCAGACTGGGACCTGGATTTGTCCATGTTCTTCAAGAAGAGAGATTTTCAAATTCAGCCTGTGCCCAAGATTTTGAAGAGATTTTTAGCTCCACTGAAGGAATATTTCAAATGTTTTCCAGGACTCTTATAAACAGCAGGCCCTACGTACAGCTGACATTTTTATTTTCTTTTACAGCACATTAAAATATGTTCAATAAACAAATGTTCTTGCACAAGCATTTCATTTTGCTTTCTATTTAATCAAATAAAAACATACTGGCAACAACAAAATGACCACAATAAAGGCTATAAAAGAAATAGATGTAGGCTAACATGAAAATGTATGACTAATGGGATTGGTCACTATCAAAGACACAAATTGAGATTTTATTCTCTGTTTCAATCTGTATTTTACAAATGTCCAACAGGATTTCTAAGTGCAACAGTAGGGTCTTGCCTAAATATGAAATAAGATCATTTTAAAGATCATTTATTTATTTATTTGGATTTATTAAGCACAGTGGTGTACAGCAAGTTCAACATAAAACTTACAATTTTGTTAATAGCATAACAGTAGTAAAAAGACCAAATATAATGAATGAAGTAAACTCAAAATCAGCGAATTGAAATTTATCCCCCCCTTTTACAAAACTGTAGCATGGTTTTTAGCGCTGGCTGCGGCGGTAACAGCTCCGACGCTCATTGGAATTCTATGAGCATCAGAGCCGTTACCGCCACGGCTGGCAATAAAAACCGCATTATAGTTTTGTAAAAAGGGGGGTTAATAATAGGACTACCATAAAACAATTTAAAAATATACTTATAACAGCACTGAAATTCAAATAAGAGAGATATAATACAAAGTTAGCATAATACTTACATAAGAACATAAGAATAGCCTTACTGGGTCAGACTAACGGTCCATCAAGCCCAGTAGCCCGTTCTCACGGTGGCCAATCCAGGTTACTAGTACCTGGCCAAAACCCAAGGAGTAGCAATATTCCGTGCTACTGATCCAAGTACCTGGAACCAAAGAGTAGCAACATTCCATGCTACTGATCCATGTCTGTCTCAATAGCAAACTATGGACTTCTCCAGGAAATTGTCCAAATCCTTCTTAAAACCAGCTATGCTATTCGCTCTTACCACAACCTCTGGCAACGCACTCCAGAGCTTAACTATTCTCTGAGTGAAAAAATATTTCCTCCTATTGGTTTTAAATGTATTTCCGTGTAACTTCATCAAGTGTCTCCTAGTCTTTGTAATTTTTGACTGTGAAAAATTGATCCACTTGTACCCGTTCTACTCCACCCAGGATTTTATAGACTTCAATGATATCTCCCCTCAGCCATCTCTTTTCCAAGCTGAAGAGCCCTAATTGTTGTAGTCTTTCCTCATACGAGAGGAGTTCCATCCTCTTTACCATCTTGGTTGCTCTTCTTTTAACCTTTTCTAGCGCCACTATATCTTTCTTGAGATAAGGAGACCAGAATTGAACGCAATACTCCAGATGAGGTCGCACCATGGAGCGATAGAGGCATTATAACATTCTTAGTCTTATTAACCATCCCTTTTTTAATAATTCCTAGCATATGGCTTGTTTTTTTGGCCGCCGCCACACATTGGGTAGAAGATTTCATTGTATTGTCTACAATAACACCCAGATCCTTTTCTTGGGCACTAACCCCTAAGGTGGACCCTAGCATCTGGTAACTGTGATTTGTGTTATTCTTCCCAATGTGCATCACTTTGCATTTGTCCACATTAAATTTCATCTGCCATTTGGACGCCCAGTCTTCCAATTTCCTAAGGTCTGCCTGCAAATTTTTACAATCCACATGCGTTAGAAACATAGAAACATAGAAGATGATGGCAGAAAAGGGCTACAGCCCATCAAGTCTGCCCACTCTGCTTACCCACCCCCTGTCTATGCCCTAATGACCCAATTTCCTTATCTTGACCCTCGTAGGGATCCCACATGGGTATCCCATTTATTCTTAAAGTCTGGCACGCTGTCTGCCTCGATCACCTGCACTGGAAGCTTGTTCCAATGATCAACCACTCTCTCTGTGAAGAAATACTTTAGTGTAGTGTCATCTGCAAATTTAATCACCTCACTCGTTCCAATTTCCAGATCATTTTTAAATAAATTAAATAGCACCACTCTCAGTGCAGATCCCTGCAGCACTCTTCTATTGACAAAAATGACCATTTAACCCTACCCTCTGTTTTCCATCTGATAACCAATTCCTAATCCATATCTGAACTTTACCACCTATCCCTTGACTCTTTAATTTTCTCAGGAGCCTCTCATGAGGAACTTTGTCAAAAGCTTTCTGAAAATCTAGATACACTACATGGATAAAGGTGAGCCGGTTGATGTAGTGTATCTACATTTTCAGAAAAAATGGGTGGTACAGAGTCTGTTGGGATAAACAGATGGAAGGCTAAACTCAGGCAAGTTGATTATACAGTTAAGCAAGATATAAGAAACTGATTTAGTTACAGTGTGTGTAGCACGCTAGTTCTGGTGCAGAATGAGTGTATAATCAATCACATTGTGTATTAAAAGCTTTGGTGAAAAGCCTGAAATAGAAGTAGTCTGGAGTTAGATGTAGCCCCTCTGAAAGTAAATTCCAGAACTTGGGGGGTTGCTCATGAGATGGCTCGCTGGTGGGTATAACATTGCACAAATTATTCTGATGAGGATGCAAATAGGGATGCTCCTTGAGAGGACCTCAGAGGTCTCAAATGTGTGTAAAGGGTTAGCTTATTCTTTAAGTATTCTGGTCTATTTTGTCTGAAGACATTGAAAATCAAAGAGTTTTAAATTTAGCCTAGTAAGGTACTGGTCACCAGTGCCGTGTTTACAGGAAGGGTGTAATATGGTCACACTACTTGCAACCTATCAGTCATGTTGCAACATTCTGAATTAGTTGCACCTGATGCAAGCTCTTTTTGGTTAGACCAGTTTACAGGGCATTACAATAGTCTAGTCATGATATTATCATGGCATGGACCACTATGGTCAGGCTTCTCTTTTCAATATATTGAGAGAGATTTTGTAGCTGCCGAAGAAGATAAGAGATAAATTTTAAAGGTTGTTTGAATTTGTGGGATCAGAATATTGTATTTATCTCTTTCTTGAGAAGGATAATTTTCAAAAGCAATTTATACTATTACTGTTATTATTACTTATTTACTAGTACTACTACTTTCTAAAATACTACTAGACTTATGCAGTGCTGTACAGAAAGCTCTTATGAGACAGTCCCTGCTCAACAGAGTTTAAATCATTCAAAACATACAAAAAGGATAAATAATTGGGAATGATTAAAACAAAAATGGGTAATGAACTGGTGATTAGTGAGTTAAGAGTTAAAATCAGCCTCAGAAAAGGGATGTTTTAGACTAGATTTGAATAGGGCCAGAGATGGAGTAAGATGTACTAACTCAGGAAGCCTATTTCAGACAAACTGCACAGCAAGATAAAAAGAATGGAGTCTGAAGTTAGCAATGGAGGAGAAGGGTACAGAGTGACTTGCCAGAACTGAGTTCCCAGGGAGGGGTGTAAGGAGAGATAAGAGAGGAGAGACACTGAGAGCTGCAGAATGAATGCACTTGTAAGTCAATAAGAGGAGTTTGAACTATATACAGAAATGTATAGGGTACCAAAGAAGGGACATGAAGAGGGGTTATGTGAGTATAGCAACAATAGCAGAAGATAAGTCATACAGCAAAATTTTGAACCATATTGCAGGGAAGAGAGTTGGTTTAGTGGGAGCCTGTGAAAAACAATTACTGTAATCTAAGTGTGAAATGATGAGAGTATGGATAAGGGTTTTGGTAGCATCCTCAGAAAGGAAGAGTCAAATTTTGGTGATATTATAGAGAAAGAAAGGACAGATTTTTAGCAGTCTGTTGGATATATACAGAGAAAGAGAGGGTCAAAATGACCCCAAGGTTATTAGCTGAGAAGGAGGATTTGAGTATTATTCATAGAAATAGAGAATGGGGGAAGCGGAGAGGTGGGCTTATAATGAAATATAAGGAAGTTCAGTCTTGGCCATGTTCAGTTTCAGAAGGTGGTGAGATGGGAATCAAAAACAAAAAGATGATAATGAAAACCATGGGAGGAGATCAGAGCATTAAGGGAATAAGTATAAAGCGAGGAAAGTAGGGTTCCCAAGGCAGAACCCAGAGGTACACTGACAGTGGGATAACAGGGGAAGAAGCAATCATCAAAGTTATGATTGGAGAGAAAGGCAACTAAGAGAGTGGAGCCTTAAAATCCAAGTGAAGACCGTATATCAAGGAGCAGGTAGTGATCAACAGTATCAAAAGCAGAAAATACAGTAGGTCAAGAAGGATGAGGATTGAATAAAGGCCCACAGATCTGGCCAGAACAGCCTGACACCACTGCCATGGCCAACTTGGCAAGGCATATGGGAGAAAAAAAAACAACTGACATAGGGCAGCAAGTAAAGCAGTCTTATGGGAAAAGCCAAAGAGCAAGAAGATGAAGAGCAAGAGAGATAATGAGATCATAAATATAGGAAGCTTGTTGGATGGAGCAGAATTCCTCAGGGCACATGAGAAAGGACGAGAAGAGGGAGGAAGGAACAATGGAAATAAAATTAGAGATGTGATGGTTTGGCTATACAGGTAGGGAAACAGTTGATTAGGAAGGTCAGGATTGGGACTTACATAGTTTATAGTTAATTACAATTTCCTATACTGCCTTATCAAATAGGCCAAGGCAGTTTACATACTAATACATAAATCTTATTTAGAAAAGAACTACAAGTAAAAGACTCATAAGAATCATAAAGAGGGAGGTTATGGGCTTACATGCATGAGAGCAGCCACTGAACAGTAGAACTCTGCACCTTTCCTAGCTAATCAGCTTAAAAAATCAGCGATTCAACAGCCTAATGTGGAAGGCTTGTACTCTATCGGTAGAATGCCTCTTAGCGCTATTGGCACCCAAACTTTTATTTACATCTTGTTCCCTAATAGCAGCAAAATCGTAGTGAAATTGAAAGGGCTTGACAACAAGATGGCAGAACAGTCAATCGTGCCATCCTTCTCAGTATGCGCCGCATGGACTGCAGAAATAACAGCAGAAGTGATAGCAGCAGTAGAAGCGGTTTTAGATAAAAAGCTACAGAAATTGTATGACAGGGCGGAAGAAGCCCACGAGTGCCTGGATAGTGTTGGGCTAGAGCAGGGGTGGGCAACTCCGGTCCTCGAGGGCTGGAATCCAGTCAGGTTTTCAGGATTTCCCCAATGAATATGCATTGAAAGCAGTGCATGCAAATACATCTCATGCATATTCATTGGGGAAATCCTGAATACCCGACTGTATTCCGGCCCTTGAGGACCGAAGTTGCCCACCCCTGTGCTAGAGATAGATGAAATCCAGCGTGGAGTGAGCACGCTGGAGGACAATGCATCAGTGGTAGAAGGGCCCAATACTGCCTTGCAAAAATGAATCACAGACCTAGAGAACAAAGTCGACAACCTGGGAAATTGCTCCAGAAGAAACAATTTAAGATTCTTCGGAATACTGGAGTCTTCTTGAGAGTGCGAGCTCCTTCGCCTTATGGAAACCTGGCTAACTGGGCAAGTACAATTTGATTCGTATGTGTACGCACCAAATAAGTATGAAAAAAACCCTCGATTTTACGCCTGCTTCATTTTGCTCACAAGCCCTTTTGAGGGCCTTTTGATCCGGCACTGAACTGAACTATGAGGGCAATAAAATCCTTTGTTTTCAGGATTACTCAGCAAAGTAGCAGCTGCTAGAAAGAAGTTTGTACTTATCTGCTCCACCTTAATGGCTAAGAAGATTCGATTATCCTTGCTTTTCCCAGCAAAGTTGAGTGTACCACGTGGGAAATAAATCAGTTCTTTAAAGATCCCCACCAGGCTCAGGATTTTCTGAACACTCTGTCCGCTCTCTCACCTATGTCCTGACATAGAAGCCCACCTAAAGGCTTCAGGGCTCTACAGAATTGACAGTCATATTGGTAATTCAGATCTTTTGTAGTGGGAACTTTAATATTACTAGCTCTGTGACAGGTGTGGGAACGTGAGTTTGATAAGTTGTGGAGAGGTCTTTTCACTTAAGGATGGCCACTTGGTCTGCCTCAGGGAATTTGTTTCAGCCATGGGCTGTTTTGACTGGCACTATACTCAATATCAGAGTGTTTGCTTTGGGCAGTGTGGGGCTATTAGTTGCTACCAGGGGAAAGGTGGACAGTATAAGTGATCGAATCGAGCTCAACAGGCTTGACCAACAAGCAGGGGGGTTAGGGAGAGGATAAGAAGCACAATGGGCTTCAGTGGGAAGGGATGGGGAGAGGAGGGGATATAGGGACTGTGGGACCTGTCTGGGGCTGGGGAAAGGATGTTGAGACTATAATATTGGAGGTAGTAGTGAAATTAAGTTATAGGCTACAGTGGTGGAATTGTATAGGGGAGGGGGTATAGGCTGGGGTGCCCTCCTTCCATTTATTTGTTTCCTTTTTAGGTTGTTGGGGGGGGGGGGGGAATACAATGCCACATAAAATAATTTAATGGAATATGAGGAGGGGATTCACTCTTCCATAAAATACAGCAAGATTAGAAGAACATTACATAGACATAAAGCCAGTATTGCTTTACTTCAAGAAACTAATTTGACCACAACAGAACACCGTAAACTGTGTAAATGGTGGGTGGAGAATATTCAGAACCCAGCAATACACAAGAAGGCAGGGGTGATTACTCTGTTCAGGAAAGGTATAACTTTGGAAAAGCATTCAGTCTATGTGGATGCGCAGGCCAGGTTTATTGTTACTCATGTTTCAGTGAATAACCAGGAGATGCTGCTGGTGAATGTGTACACACCATATAAGTAAGGAAAAAAACTTTTTTAGGGATCTTTACAGTGAATACATTTAGCAGCTTCTACGCCAGGGGTCCCAAAGTCCCTCCTTGAGGGCCGCAATCCAGTCGGGTTTTCAGGATTTCCCCAATAACTATGCATGAGATCTATGCGCATGCACTGCTTTCAATGCATAGTCATTGGGGAAATCCTGAAAACCCGACTGGATTGCGGCCCTCAAGGAGGGACTTTGAGATCCCTGTTCTACGCTGATTATCATGGGAAAGGACATCAACACAGTTTTTGACCCTTTACTAGACAAATCCATTCATAAGGGAATTGTACCCATTGATTACACAAAGGACCTACCTCTAATATGCAATTCCTTAGATTTATTGGACTCCTGGAGATTTCTTCACCCTGATGCTAGAGATTACATGCATGTATCCTTTGCCCATGGTTCACAGTTCCACATTGACTACCTGTTGCTCTCTGCCACTCTTTCTTCCCATCTACAAGCAGCGGGTATAGGTCCCTCCTGTGTTTCTGATCATGCATTTGTGTGGTTAGAGCTGCAGGATATTGGAGGGGCCCCGTCGCCAAAGTTATGGCGGTTCCCTAGAACACTTTATTATGACACCAAGTTTCATGATTTTATTCAAGGAAAGTGAAGGGATTATGTAGAGAACAATAGAGATCATATTTTGCAACCTCTTCTTTTATGGGATGCCGCAAAAGCAGTTCTCCAAGGGGAAATCATATTTTATAACTCGCATAAGAAACGGGCTAGTGAGGCAGAAGTCAAGAGATGGGAAAGACAGGTTAGGTTGGATAGGCAACATTACGGAATCACACATGCGGGAGCTCAAATGGCAGCTTGGTTGACTTCCCAGGCAACTCTCAATCAGCTACTGCATGACAGAGTCAGGAAATCAGCTCAATACTATAAATTTCAGTTACACAAACATGCCAATAAATTTTATGCTATTTTGGCCAAACTAATAGCAAAGGAACAGGGCCCCAGAAGAATATTAAGAATTAGAAACTGGCAAGGGGTTTTGGTTAGAACTGATCAGGACGTCATCACTCAAGCATTTCAAACATTCTTTACTGACTTATACAGAGAGCCAGATGGAATGGGCCTTGATAGCTCATTATATATATCTAATGTGGAACATCCTTCTCTTTCTGAATCACAAAAACAGGCTCTTAATTCGCCAATAATGGAGAAGTGAGTATATTACAATACGGATCAGTACATTAGGGAAAGTACCAGGCATAGATGGACTTTCGGTTGAATTTTATAAGATCCTCCAATCGCAAGTTTAGAGCTGTCTAATGGCAGTGTTTAATTCCTTTCTGGAGGATACACCTGTGGGAAGCACTTCTTAAAGTACTTCTGAAGTTGGCAAAAGACCCCCAATCCTTGGATTCGTATAGACTCATTTTTCTGATATTGTATGAGGCTAAACTTTTTGCATAGATTTTGGTGAACAGAATGGCAAGGGTCTTGCTGGAACTTTTAGTGATTAGTTTGGGGTTATTTGGTGTCGAAGAACTTGAAGCAGATTTTGTTGTCTTTGGAAAAGGTAAGGAACGATTCCCTGCCTTCTTTACTAATAAGCTTTGACGCAGAAAAGGCCTTTGATCGAGTCAATTGGGATTTCATGTTTGAGGTGCTTCAGGCATAAGGATTCTCAGGAGGGATTTTGGCAGGGATTTGAGCTTTATATTATTGCCCTAAGGCAAAACTCATGGTGAATGACTGTCTTTCGGAATTGTTTGCAGGAAAGGCCTAGCATTATTGGGTAGATGTCCTGGGTATACGACCTACCTTGAAAAAATGAAGGTCTTACCTCATGCATAGCTCCCCAAAATATTATGTTTTGGGCACCCCACTATTGACACTTAAAAAATCAAAAGAGTTTTATTTACCAGACCTGGAGGTCATGAAGGGCTAAATGGCACATTTCTAATGTTAGGGGGTCTTCTGTTAGAATCCTGGGTAAGCCTTTGCTGGTCTAACAGAACTCCCCGAAGCTTCCAAAACAAGGTATTGAGCAATAATGGGAGGAACAAAGGGCATAAGAACATAAGCCGTGCCTCTGCTGGGTCAGACCTGAGGTCCATCATGCCCAGCAGTCCGCTCACGCAGCGGCCCATCAGGTCCAGAACCTGTATACTAGCCCTCTATCTATACCCTTCTATCCCTTTTTCCTTCTTGAACTCCAATACCATACCCTGTCCTATCACTCCTTCTGGAAGCGTGTTCCAGCTGTCCACCACCTGTTGGGTGAAGAACTTCCTAACATTGGTTCTGAATCTGTCTCCTTTTAATTTTTTGAAATGCCTTCTCATTCTTGTAGTTGTCGAAAGTTTGAAGAATCTGTCCATTTCCACTTTCTCTATGCCCTTCGTGATCTTATAAGTCTCTATCATATCCCCTCTAAGTCTTCGCTTCTCCAGCAAAAAAAGTCCCAGTCTCTCTAATCTTTCAGCGTATGAAAGGTTTTCCATACCTTTTATCAAACGTGTCACTCTCTTCTGAACCCTCTCGAGTATCGCCATATCCTTCTTTAGGTACGGCGACCAATATTGGACGCAGTACTCCAGATGCGGGCGCACCATCGCCCAATACAATGGCAGGATAACTTTTTTCGTTCTGCTTGTAATACCTTTCTTGATTATTCCTAGCATTCTATTTGCTTTCTTAGCAGCCGCTGCGCATTATGCCGTTGGCTTCATTGTCATGTCCACTATTACCCCCAAGTCCCTTTCTTGGGAACTCTCACTCAATAACAGCCCTCCCATTGTGTAGCTGTACCTCAGGTTTCTGTTTCCTACATGTAAGACTTTGCATTTCTCTACATTGAACTTCATCTGCCATCTCGTCACCCACTCCCCTAGTTTGTTTAGGTCCCTTTGTAAATCTTCGCAGTCCTCTTTAGTCCTAGCCCCATTGAATAGCTTGGTGTCATCTGCAAATTTTATTACTTCGCTCTTCGTCCCTGTTTCTAGATCATTTATAAATACATTGAATAGCAGCGGTCCAAGCACCGACCCCTGCGGAACACCACTCATGACCTTCCTCCAGTCCGAGTAGTGGCCTTTCACTCCTACCCTTTGCTTTCTGCCCGCCAACCAATTCCTGATCCATCTGTGTATGTTTCCTTCCACCCCATGGTTCTTTAGTTTCCGAAGTAGGTGTTCATGGGGTACCTTGTCAAAGGCTTTTTGGAAGTATAAGTATACAATGTCTATGGGGTCCCCTTCGTCCATCCGTTTGTTAATTCCTTCAAAGAAGTGCAATAAGTTCGTCAGGCACGATCTTCCCTTGCAGAAGCCATGTTGGCTTGTTTTCATAAGTTTATGCCTCTTTAGATGCTCCTAGGGCTTCTTTTACTAAGGTGTGCTAGTGGCTACAATGCCCCGCGCGCTAGACGCTAACGCCTCCATAGAGCTTGCATTAGTATTTTTCGTTTAGCGCGTGGTTTGCGCACGCTAATCTTCAGCGCATGCTAAAAATGCTAGTACACCTTAGTAAAAGGAGCGCTAAGTCTTTTCACTCTATATAAGCGCAGCTGCACATCAGTACAGGTACAAGAACTGAAGACTAAAGATCTACTGCAGCTGTAACATCAAACAGAGGACACCGTTGTTTGTGTGCCTCTCCAGACCTTGCTACTGAGAGTGGTAAACCAGCTGTTATTCTTTGGAGATAGTACAAAAAACACAAGAAAGCAGAACCTCAGTATACAAAACCAAACACACAGTACAAGAAGATAGGTACATGTGATATAAAAAAAGTAGGTAAATAAAAGAGTCAAACATTCAAACAATACCCTCAGTTCCCATGTATCAAACATCCCAAGTTTTTGAAAGAAAAAAAAAAGGGGGGGGGGGGTAGAAAAAACCTCAGAAACCCCCACCAGCTTACAGATATTGGCTGATGAAATTTATGGGGTAGGGAACCTTATAGGCATATAAACTTCCTCAAAATGTTGAAACTAAATAGGTGATCATCTACTCATCTGGTGTTCAGTCCCGTGTCAAAAATAATAGATCATGATTAAGAAATTTGGTTTTTCGCCAGAAGTTACATCGGAAGGAAGGACTTGGTGGCAAGAAGATTCCAAAGCAGTGCTATGTGCAGGAAGCTTCTAGCAGGCTCGTAGGCCTGCCCCGGGAGGCACGAAGGGGCTGATTCAGGAGAGTCGCAGGTTTTTTTTTTGTTCCTGCCGGCTATCGTGAGCCAGAGAGGGAGGGTGCAAGGACTGTTGGACCCCCGATAGGGAGGGGGTTCCTGGATTCATGAGGGGGACTGCTGCTGCACAGGCGATCATGATCCTTTACTGTGGGGACAAGGCCATTCACCACTCCACAGGGCGGTGAATGGCCTTGTCCCTATACCCACAGCAACCAGTCTATTTCCCCCCGTTCCTGCGGGTTACTCGCAACTAGCCACCGGTAACAGTCACTGTGTCATTATCTAGTTTCTACCACGGCCTGGAGTGCTAAATGCTCTGACGCTGCTCCAACACTCAGTAAAAGGGGGATGGTTAGTTACTATACAACACTGACTAAGGTTACCATATACAGTAGCTCCAGAAAAAGGAGAACAGATTGAGACATCTGGGTTGTACTTCCATTGAAAGCAATGGAAGTATAACCCGGATGTCTTAATCCGTCCTCTTTTTTTTCTGCAGCCATATGGCAACCCTAGACCACTATATCACAAACTCCTAAGATTCAGCACAATGGGGAGAAGGAGAAGCGCCGGCACTGGCTGACCGCCTGCAGGATGCGCCTCTCGCAGCAAGACGTCCTGTAGGCAATCAGCCGTCGCCATCGCCTCTCTTTCTCTCTGACCCTCTGGCTAACACGGTACTTCTGGGTGCTTCAAGCTGTGGCCACAACCTTTAGTGTGCCGCAGCTCAAGAAAGTTTGCGGGACACTGCGCTAGACACTGACTAAAGTTTAGCGCAAGTTATCTCCCATAGGATCTATTTTATTCCTATTGACCCTGCTGTAGATAACGCACTAATCGTTAGTAAAAGACCCCATAAAATTGCAACTTTGGCAACCCTTGGATACATTACTCCTATAGACATCTTATTTCGTAAAAGTCATTATATTTGATTTGTATAATTTATTTAAACTTTTTTTTCTTTGATCAACGTTATAATTTGTAAATATGAATCTTTGTTGGTTAATAAAATGTTTGAAGAAGAAGAAATAAAAGGGAACCCTCCCACCTCATAGTCTGCCACTGACTGAGCACAGCAGAAACGGCTTCTGCATACGCTCCTCACCCGGAACCTTTCCGCAACTGCCTTTGCTTTCCACCGGAATTGGTTGACCTAGGACAGGATATGGTCGCCCTAATGATGGGAAGGATTCGTCTTCGCTAATGCTACCATAGATAAAGGAAAACTTGAAGTAAGTGTCTTAAGTTCTCTGTCTCCCTCCTATTTTCAGAATAAAGCAAAACCCGGCAAATTCTGTGTGTGATGATAAAAATCTCACGCTATCCGCCCCTGATCTGAGTCCATCAGTTGGGCTCCTACAACTGCGAGGATCTGTTGGCGTTATTGTTGTGTACAGTAGACATTTATTAGTTGTAGCCGTGTGATGGTTTGTACAGTATGGTCCTATCTGTATTTTGTTTTCTGTATCAATTATATGTTCTCGTCCAGAAACAGTTTTATGCTGTCTATATAAAAACTGTGATCATTTGGATCTGGGATTTGTGAAGAAGAGAGATAGAGACCTCCACAAGGCGTATAGATACGTAAGAATAAATGTTTCTTTTTCTTTGCAGCATTTTAGCAACTTTAGATATATGAAATAATATTTAAGTGATTTTTGTATTATCATCGATAACTGTGCTGAATTAGACCAAGGTTTACTGAACACAGCATTGTGAAATATTTGACATCTCGGAAAGTAAAACGAAAATTTTTATGGCTCATTGTCATTGAATAAGTGATGGCTTTTTCCATATTAACATGGCTAATAATATTTATACTCGCACAATCTACTAGGAAGATAAATTATAATTCTGTGATGATGTATCTCAATTTCCCACTGTATATCTGCGGATACAGCAGCAGCTGTGATACAGTGGGAATAATAATATTTATAGACAGATTCACGAATGGAACTGCCAAGCCAAATTTTTTTTTAATGCAGGGTCAAAATAATATTTCCTTTTAAAAGACTTTTTCTCTTGTATGCTCCCCTCCTCCTTTGGTTTGTTTTTTGTCTTTTTGCAAGAAAACTTTATCAAGTTTTTCTTTAAAGTGATGTGTAAACCTTTCTTTCAAATTGGTATGGTTGAATCCAGTACTGTATACATTATTTCTGTGCATATTTTTTGCTGATCCTATTGTATAGATTTGTGTAAAGCTACAAATTTATCATGTCTTGTGGTACTAAAAGTGGAAAAGTTTCAGGTTAGGATAAATTTTACACTCGTAATGTTTTCTGGAGCATGTTTATTTACTGGGTTGGTTAGTGCTATTCACTACTTTGTTCTTTTACCTGGGTTAAGTTTAGCAATTGCTTTCAATTCTCCAGCAAAGGAGACCTAAACAGCTACATATTAGCCAGCAATTGTTCAACTGTTGAGTCAGTTGGTATTTTATACTTTTTTGCCACATTTTGCTTTTGGCTTTCCTCATAATGTCTACATAACTCTAATTTTCTTCTCTCCTCTACCTGTTCCTAATCTTACTTCCCTTTGGCAGGCTGCTGCAGGATCTGCAGCTGCCCCTCTAGCCTTGGGTTGATGGTGGCAGCACACTAGCATTCTTGTTTGGATGAGAGATAATGCCATCTGTACCAGATCCCATATTTTAGATGCCCAAGTGACTAGGTGATTTGAAGATTTCTTAAGAACATAAGGATTGTCATACTGATTCAGATCAAATGTCCATTCTAGCCCAAATGTCCTGCTTCTACCAGTAACCAATCCAAGTCACAAGTACATGGCATAATCCTAAGAAGTAGCAAGATTCAATGCTTCCAACCCCAGAGAAGCAGTGGCTTTCCCCTTGACTACCTTAACAGTTTATGAACTTTATCTCCAAGAACTTATCCAAACCTTTTTTAAACCCAGCTAAACTAACTGCTTTTTTAGTAAATCCAAAGCTTTAATTATTCTTAAGTGAAAAAAATTAATTCTGTTTAGTTTAAATGTGCTACTATGTAATTTCATGGCGTGTCCTCTAGTCTTTGTACTTTTTGAAAGAATAAACAATTTATGTTTACGTGTTCCACTCCTTTCAGGATTTTATAGACTTCAGTCATGTGTCCCCTTAGATGTCTCTTCTCCAAACTAAGGAGCCCTAACCTGCCTTTCCTAATATAATTCCCATCCCTTAATCATTTTGGTTGTTCTTTTTTGTACCTTTTCTAGTTCCATCTTTTCTGAGATGTGGTAGACCAGAATTTAACATAACAGTCAGGCTGCAGCCTCACCATGGAGCAATACAGAGACATTATGGTCTTCTATGTTTTATTCTCTATTCCTTTCCTAATAATTCCTGTTTGCTTTTCTGATCGCTGTCACACACCGGGCAGATTATTTCGTTATATTGTCCACAATGGCTTCTAAATCATTTTCCTCGGCAGTGACTCCTAATGTGGAAATCTAGCATTATGTAGCTATAATTTTTTATTCTTCCCAGTGTGCATCAATTTGTTCTTGCCACATGAAATTTCATCTTCCGTTTGGTTGCCCAGTCTTCAGTCTCCCAAAGTCATTCTGCAATTTCATGCAGTCCACATATGATTTAACAACTTTGAATAGTTTTCTGTCCTCTAAATTTGATCACCTCACTCATTGTTTAATGTGTATCTTTCCTTGCTAGGCCATTTATTGAGTGATTTGGGTATAAAGCTCTTCAGCTATGCTGACGATATCACAATAATTATTCCTTGTAGTGCAGCTCTATCCAAAAGTACTAAAATCCATTGAGTCAGTGTTGAATCTGATAGACTCCTGGATTCAGGAATTTAAATTTAAATCAAATCAAATTAAATTAAATTCATCTTTGACTCTTCACAAAAGATCTCCCACGAACCATCAATAAAGCTCAATTTAATGACATTCTCAATATGTCCTACAATTAGAATACTGGGAGTTGTTTTCGATCAATGTTTGACCGTGAAGAACCAGATTGATGCTATGGTTCAAAAGGGTTATTATACCTAATGGGAGTAAATAGGCAGATAGACAAGGACGACCCGGTCGACATTGTATGTCTGGACTTTCAGAACGCGTTCGACAAGGTTCCGCATGAACGACTACTTCGGAAAATTGCGAGCCATGGAATTGAGGGTAAAATACTCACGTGGATTAAAAACTGGCTGGAGCATAGGAAACAGAGAGTTGGGGTAAATAGACAATACTCGGACTGGAAGAGCATCACCAGTGGGGTGCCGCAGGGCTCGGTGCTTGGACCTGTGCTCTTCAACATCTTTATAAACAATCTGAACATAGGTACGACGAGCGAGGTGATTAAATTTGTGGACGATACAAAGTTATTCAGAGTAGTGAAGACGCAGGGGGATTGCGAAGATCTGTAATGTGACATAATCAGGCTCGAGGAATGGGCATCGACATGGCAGAAGAGGTTCAACGTGGATAAGTGTAAAGTGATGCATATCGGTAACAAAAACCTCCTACACGAATACAGGATATCCGGGGCGGTACTTGGAGAGACCTCCCAGGAAGGGGACTTGGAAGTTCTGATAGACAAGTCGATGAAGCCGTTCATGCAATGTGTGGCGACAGCAAAAAGGGCGAACAGAAAGCTAGGAATGATAAAGAAGGGGATCACGGACAGATCGGAGAAGGTTATCATGCCGCTGT
This sequence comes from Geotrypetes seraphini, assembly GCF_902459505.1. Taxonomy (NCBI): domain Eukaryota; kingdom Metazoa; phylum Chordata; class Amphibia; order Gymnophiona; family Dermophiidae; genus Geotrypetes; species Geotrypetes seraphini. The sequence goes on from NC_047087.1 coordinate 137,063,001, forward strand.
ACTGGGCCATGGTGCGCCCTCACCTGGAGTACTGTGTCCAGCAGTGGTCGCCGTACATGAAGAAGGACATGGTACTACTCGAAAGGGTCCAGAGAAGAGCGACTAAGATGGTTAAGGGGTTGGAGGAGCTGCCGTACTGTGAAAGATTAGAGAAACTGGGCCTCTTCTCCCTCGAACAGAGGAGATTGAGAGGGAATATGATCGAAACATTCAAGGTACTGAAGGGGATAGACTTAGTAGATAAGGACAGGTTATTCACCTTCTTCAATGTAGGGAGAACGAGAGGGCACTCTCTAAAATTGAAAGGGGATAGATTCCGTACAAATGTAAGGAAGTTCTTCACCCAGAGAGTGGTAGAAAACTGGAACGCTGTTCCGGAATCTGTCATAGGGGAAAGCACCCTCCAGGGATTCAAGACAAAGTTAGACAAGTTCCTGCTGAGCAAGAACATGCGCAGGTTGGGCTGGTCTCAGTTAGGGCGCTGGTCTTTGACTGGAGGGCCACCGCGTGAGCTGGCTGCTGGGCATGATGGACCACTGGTCTGACCCAGCAGTGGCAATTCTTATGTTCTAAATTGTGCACTATCAGATCCTATTTTGAAGCTGTGGCTTTCAAATTCTAATCCAGTCATTGCTGTTGAGTCTTCTGGACTATTGTAACATTGTTTACTTGACAAGTACTAAGAAAAATATTGCCAGACTGAGATTGATTCAAAACACAGCGGTGAAGCAGATTTGCGGTCTGAAGAAATACGATCACTTGACACCTTACTACTGTGAATTACATTGGCTACCCTTTGAGGCTCGGGTAATTTTCAAACTGAATTGCTTATGTTATAAAGTTGCCTTTGGTTTAGCTCCGTCGTACTTAGCTGATAAGTTCCTTATAGTGTCACATAAGTAGAAAAACACATGCTCTTTTTACTTTTCCATCAGTCAAGTGATGTAAAAGTAAGAAATACTTTGAGTATACTCTCTCATACCAAGCAGCTCTTTATGATAAAGATTTTCATTTATTGCTGCTTACATCCTACTCTTATGGACATTTCAGTACTGGAGTACTGTGTCCAATATTGGTCACCGTACCTTAAGAAGGATATGGCAATACTTGAGAGAGTCCAGAGGAGAGCGACACGAATGATTAAAGGCATGGAAAACCTTTCATACACTGAAAGGTTGGAGAAACTGGGGCTCTTCTCCCTGGAAAAGCGGAGACTCAGAGGAGACATGATAGAGACTTACAAGATCATGAAGGGCATAGAGAGAGTAGAGAGGGACAGATTCTTCAAACTTTCAAAACATAAAAGAACAAGAGGGCATTCGGAAAAGTTGAAAGGGGACAGATTCAAAACGAATGCTAGGAAGTTTTTCTATACCCAACGTGTGGTGGACACCTGGAATTCACTTCCAGAGGGCGTAATAAGGCAGAGTACGGTACAGGGGTTCAAGAAAGGATTGGACAATTTCCTGCTGGAAAAGGGGATAGAGGGTATAGATAGAGGATTACTGCACAGGTCCTGGACCTGTTGGGCCGCCGCGTGAACGGGCTGTTGGGCACGATGGACCTCGGGTCTGACCCAGTGGAGGCATTGCTTATGTGCTTATGTACTTTCCTTTTTTCAAAATTTTTGTCAAATTAGATCATAGAAACATAGAAACATAGAAATTGACGGCAGAAAAGGGCTATAGCCCATCGAGTCTGCCCATACCAATGACACACTCCCTGATTCTTACTCTCCTAGAGATCCCACATGAATATCCCATTTCCTCTTGTCATACTCTCTCATATTGTAATATTTTGTAAACCTCATCGAACTAATGGTTATGCGGTCTAGAAATTCGACGTAACATAACATCATTCTTATTTTCAAATTATTTATAAATATGTTAAAAAAAAAAAAAAAGCATCTGTCCCAGTACAAATTCTTGCCACGTGCCACTACTCCCCTTCCTCCATTGAGAGACTTGGCTATTTAAACCTACACTCTGTTTTCTATCTTTTAGCCAGTTCACAACAGAAAACTGCCTCTTATTCCATGGCTTTGTAATTTTCTCAGGAGTCTCTCATGAGGGAGTTTGTCAAAAGCTTTCTTACAAGTTTCAAGTTTATTGAGATTTTGATTTAAACGCAATATCAAGTATTTTCAATGCGTATAACAATAATAATTTGGGGGGGGACAAATAAAACAGTTTAAAACCATATACATACAATTTTATCCATAATTTTATCTTACAATTTAGTTATACCACATCAACCAGCTTACTTTTATCCACATTTTTAAAATAATAGTTTCTACTATTTTAACCAATACTGATGTTAGGCTTGCCAGTCTATTTCCTGGATCACTCCTAGAACCCTTTTTAAAACATTGGCCACCTTCAGGTATGATGAGCAATTTTAATGATAGATTAAAGATTACCAGTAGTTGATCTGCAATTTCATTTTTGAGTTCTTTTAACCAGTCCAGATGATTTGTACTCTTTTTAAAATTTGTTTTGGTCTATTGCATCTTCCAGATTCCCTGAGATTTCTTTCAGTTCTTCAGTATCATCACCCTGAATACTGTTTCTGGCAAGGTAGCTCTCTTAACCTGTTTTTGCTTAAATGTTTATTTTCACCCCAGATTTATAAGCCAGATTTGGAATAGTGATCAAACACAGATTAAATCCACCTTAGTAAAGACCAAAGCAAAGAATTCATTTAGTTCAGGCAGCATATTCTCGCATCATCCACGGAGCCCCAGTACGGACAGCTGCTAAAGTGCTCTTGCACTTTAAGAACTTTAGAAAGTTTGCAACTGACCACACCGCGCATGCCTTTTGCCTTCGCCTCAGCCCTCGGGGTTTGATTTGACTGAGGTGGTTTTCCCTTCCATGTCCCCTACCCATTAACTGGTTTTAAAAAGTGCGGCAGGTGCCAGCGCACTATTTCCCTAACTGACCCACATAAGTAGTGTATTCAGTGCCTTGGCCTGGACCATTGCTTGGAGTCTTGTATGTGCTGTTTGACGCTTCAGAAGCATTCCATAAAGAGCCGCCTTTTACAGCAAAGACTTCTTTTCAGAACCATGGATACATCACAAGTACCTTCAACACTGTCTAAGCCATCGACATCAAAAGCATTGCCATTGGGGTACCAGCTTCCATGTCAGTGTCCATCAGGTAAGCCAGCTAAGAAGTCACCACAGTGTCTCGGGCCACTAAGGCATCGAGTCTAGTCGTACCGACAAAGCAGAGACCTTTAATGCGGCTCGCTTCAACTTCGAGGGGTGCATATTCATCCATGTCATCATTTCCGGAGCAAACTGCGGCACCCAAGCCACAGGTATCGGTACAGGCTTTGAGAGAGAAGCTCGATGCTCTCAGTTGGAGTTTGGGGATATGTTCCAACTTGTCACCCCCATGTAGGCTCCTCCGGTACCAGCCCAGCATGAGCGTCGCCCTATGCGAGATGCTGGTCCCACCACTACCTCATTGGTACTGTGCCAATCTCTGCACCGATCATCGTCATCGAGCCATGCTTCTCGACATCATTCTTCAAGGTACCAATCTCCTACAATGCATCGATCTTCAAGGTATTGATCTCCTTCTCCAAGGCGTCCACATAAGAAGCCTCATTCTTCTGTAACTTGCTCCAGTCATTCCAGGCATTTGTCTCCATGCCTTGCTTCATCTAAGTCTGGCAAGCATTCTTCGAAGTCCAGGCATATTTCTCCCAAACGCTCAGACAAGCATAAGAAGTCTCCCTCGCCTGTTCCATTGGACCGATACTGAGCCAAACGGCAGTACCATTCTCCTTCAATTCTGGTAGATTCAGATCTTCATCTGGATTCTAACCAGGGTGCATCTCCATCTTCTACAGAGGCTTAAGATTCTTAGGCAGAGTTTTCTCCTCATACCACTTCTCACAGAGAACCTTCTCCTTCTGAGTTGGTCTCATTTACTCAATTTATCAGGCAGATGAGTAAAGACATGGCTGTGAAATTGGAATCAGACTCCAAATATTTAGAGGAGTTTCTAGAAACTATGGACTATAAACATCCTAAGGAGCTTCTCAAGCTTCCTTTGCATGGTATACTGAAAGAAACTCTCCCTAAGAATTGGGAGTCTCCTTATTCTGTTCTGGCTGCTCCTAGGAAGCTGGATTCTCAGTACAAAATCATTTCCATTCCTGGATTTGATAAGCATCAACTTTCACATCAATCTCTTGTGGTTGAATCCACTCTCAAGAAATCAGCTCCTTCTAAAGTCTACACTACAGTTCTTCCAGGCCGAGAAGGTCGAACAATGGACAGAATTTGGGAGACATCTTTACCAGAATTCCATGCTGGCTAATAGGATCCTAAAGAATAGCAAGATTCCTGAATCTCAAAGTGTAAAAAAAGATTCTGGAACCCCAAAGAGTAGCAACATTCCATGCTACCAATCCAAGGCAAGCAGTAGCTTCCACTTTGTCTTTCTCAATATCAGACTATGGACTTTTCCTCCAGGAAATTGTCCAAACCTGTAGGGATGAGACTGCACACAGGAGTCAAGTTCGGAGACGTTCCCTTTGGAAAGTCCTGTTCCCTTTTATTGTGTTTCTTTGCTGATTACATCAAAGTAACTCCCTTGTTTACATATCTTATGATTGGTGGATACAGTCTCATGTGAAATCTGAGTACATTCTAAAGGTTACAATACCATGCATTTACAGCGTGATTACCCTCAAACTCAACACGTGTTAGATGCCTGTCTGCTGTTGTATTTTTCCATATAAGGACTACTTAAATAAAAAGGGGTATCTTGTGACAAGAGGGGGGAGGGAATGATTCAGCATTCTGTCACAAGGTTTAGTAATATTAGTGTGCCAACATTTCCTTGCTTTAGAATTGCTTAACTACATTTCCTCTTTTGTTATTATTTTTAAGAGCCTTATAGAGGTAAGGCAAGTCTGATCGAGATAATTTGCGATATTGACCATGACATGGATTTATGCATAAGGTAAACAAAGAAGGCAGGCATTGAACAAAACAACAGAAAGTAATCAAAAGACCTATTCCAATGAGTACCGTATTTTCACGCAAATAACGCGCACCCGTGTAAAACGCGCACACGGGTATAGCGCGCAGAAATCACGATGATATGTACAAAAACTTTTGTATACCGCGCTCACGGGTATACCGCGCATGATGCCCGACGCTCCTTTCGCCCGCCCTGACTTTCCGTGCGCTGTCCCGACTCTCCGTTCACCCCCCTGACTTCCGTGCACTGCCCTGACTTTCCGTGCGCTGTCCCGACTCTCAGTTCACCCCCCCTGACTTTCGTGCACTGCCCTGACTTTCCATGCGCTGTCCCGACTCTCCGTTCACCCCCCCTGACTTTCCGTGCACTGTCCCCCCTTGAAGTCCTGTCCCCCCTTGAAGGTCTGTCCCCATCCTGAAAGCCTGATGCCCCCCCCGACGTCCGATACATCCCCCCCGCGGCAGGACCACTCGCACCCCCACCCCGAAGGACCGCCGACTCCCCAACAATATCGGGCCAGGAGGGAGCCCAAACCCTCCTGGCCACGGCGACCCCCTAACCCCACCCCGCACTACATTACGGGCAGGAGGGATCCCAGGCCCTCCTGCCCTCGACGCAAACCCCCCTCCCCCCCCAACGACCGCCCCCCCAAGAACCTCCGACCGCCCCCCCAGCCGACCCGCGACCCCCCTGGCCGACCCCCACGACCCCCCCACCCCCCTTCCCTGTACCTTTGGTAGTTGGCCGGACAGACGGGAGCCAAACCCGCCTGTCCGGCAGGCAGCCAACGAAGGAATGAGGCCGGATTGGCCCATCCGTCCTAAAGCTCCGCCTACTGGTGGGGCCTAAGGCGCGTGGGCCAATCAGAATAGGCCCTGGAGCCTTAGGTCCCACCTGGGGGCGCGGCCTGAGGCACATGGTCGGGTTGGGCCCATGTGCCTCAGGCCGCGCCCCCAGGTGGGACCTAAGGCTCCAGGGCCTATTCTGATTGGCCCACGCGCCTTAGGCCCCACCAGTAGGCGGAGCTTTAGGACGGATGGGCCAATCCGGCCTCATTCCTTCGTTGGCTGCCTGCCGGACAGGCGGGTTTGGCTCCCGTCTGTCCGGCCAACTACCAAAGGTACAGGGAAGGGGGGTGGGGGGGTCGTGGGGGTCGGCCAGGGGGGTCGCGGGTCGGCTGGGGGGGCGGTCGGAGGTTCTTGGGGGGAGCGGTCGTTGGGGGGGGAGGGGGGTTTGCGTCGAGGGCAGGAAGGCCTGGGATCCCTCCTGCCCGTAATGTAGTGCGGGGTGGGGTTAGGGGGTCGCCGTGGCCAGGAGGGTTTGGGCTCCCTTCTGGCCCGATATTGTCGGGAAGTCGGCGGTCCTTCGGGGTGGGGGTGCGAGTGGTCCTGCCGGGGGGGGGATGTATCGGACGTCGGGGAGTCGGCCGGGCAAGAGGGCTTGGGCTCCCTCTTGCTCCGATCGTGGGTGCGGGTGGGAGCGCGTGCGAGCGGTCGTTCGGGGTGGGGGTGCGAGTGGTCCTGCCGGGGGGGGGGATGTATCGGACGTCGGGGAGTCGGCCGGGCAAGAGGGCTTGGGCTCCCTCTTGCTCCGATCGTGGATGCGGGTGCGGGTGGGAGCGCGTGCGAGCGGTCGTTCGGGGTGGGGGTGCGAGTGGTCCTGCCGGGGGGGATGTATCGGACGTCAGGGAGTCGGCCAGGCAAGAGGGCTTGGGCTCCCTCTTGCTCCGATCGTGGATGCGGGTGCGGGTGGGAGCGCGTGCGAGCGGTCGTTCGGGGTGGGGGTGCGAGCGGTCCTGCTGGGGGGGTGAATCGGACGTCGGGCGGGGTGGGAACTATGTTTAAAAACTTTTGTATACCGCGCTCACGCATATAACGCGCGAGGGGTATGCGCGGTAGGTAAAAACGCGTATAACGCGCGCGTTATATGCGTGAAAATACGGTAGATACTGCAAAATGACTCAGAACCATTGGCCGGATGGTAACCAAGATCATAAAACTTTCCACCACTCTGGTAAGATATTTTGACGAATATTAGAGGCCAAATTATGTAGTTGCTGAATTTGTTCTTCTATACGATTACTGTTATCTGTTAGATTAAAACAACACATTTTTAATGGTTTCACAATCCTGATGATATAATAATAATAATAAATAATCTATGGCTGCTCTGTTGTCTAACACAGCTGTACGTATTTCATTTTGTTCTTGATTTAACAAGTTAAGTGCTTGTGAGGTATGATTGATATTTTTTGCCAATGCACAAGCCAATCGAGATAAAGTTTTATGATTATATAATGCTAATCCAGGTACTCCAATTAAAGAAACTGCCAAGGAGATATATTCTGCTTTTGATAGCGAGTCAACATTACTATCACATTGGTCATTGAGGATGTAACTATCGGAGGTTAAAGAGAGAGCATTTTTCTTTGTATTTTTTGAATTAATCAATTGCTTTTTATTTACTAAGGCTGCTACTAATCTACTAAGGCAGCATTGTGTGTTGTACGATAAATTAGCAGGAATATAATTCCATTTTCATTTTCCATATGTCCAAAATCATCCTGAAGGAAGGAAAAGGAGAGCATTTATATATGAAATATTTACAAAATGCGAACAGTTCCATAAAGCTAATCCAATTTGTACAATTTTTTACCCTAGCACAATGATAGATTTTTATGATTTGCAACAATGGGAGTATAAATGGTCATGGCATCCCAAGGTAATTTTCGGATGACTTTTCCCCATGACATAAACATAGTTGTGAAATATTTCCTGTTCCCCCTGGCACTTTACATACTGGAATTAAACAAGAACCTAACAAGGTGTGAGCATCAATGCTCTGTTGTAAGCAGAAATTGTCATTTCCTGAGATATCTGCTATCTTTTCCCAAATGTTATATTGCATTCTTTGCTCCCATGATTCCTCAGCAGAAGAAAAAGGAAGACTAAGAAAGGTTAACAAGCAGATAACAATCATTAAAGAGTTATTAGTTAATTGTGCAAATATAACAGCAGGAAAGATTTCAGGAGTCATTTTCTTTTCATTTTGTTTTAAGGTGAGAATGGCTTGATCACTTAAGCTTTTAATATGTCCCCAAGTCAAAGGAGCAGACTTGGAATAATGCTTTCTTTTCCGGTTATCTTGCTGTGGTATGGGAATTTGTTGAGGTCGTCGTAAAATAAAATCAAATTCAGGAATGGGAGTCTGCAGATGCTGATGCCATGACATTATTATTGTAATTTTAGGTTGGATTCTTCTTCTGTAGTTTCTGAGATAGGAACAGGAGGAGTATCAGCAGATGATCGTACAGGTTGAACGTGTCTACTAGGCACCCAGACAGGACCTGTAGGAGTTAAAACAGCAGCATAACCCCGTCCCCAGATTATCAAGGGAACAGGGCCATGCCAAACAGGATTAGGCGACAGTTTATATTGCACCAAAGGTTGTGGTAACGGGACTGCCACTTGATGATGTTTATCATGTACAGAGTACTCTGAAAAATAGTTCAAATGGTTAATAGTGAATAAAACAATGGATAAAGACATTTGAACCTGTCTCAAATTAGGAACAGCATATTTCACTGGTTTTTGTTTTAATACATATGATTTTAATGTACGATTTGCGCATTCTGCAATGGCTTGTCCTGTAGAATTATAAGGCAAACCGTGAATCAATTGGATATCCCATTGTAAGCAAAATTCAGAAAAAGCATTGGAAGAATATGCAGCACCATTATCTGTTTTTAAAGTTTTTGGCTTTCCCATAACCGCAATACATTGTAACATATGATTAATTACTTGATTAGTTGTTTGTGACGTCACCTAAAGATAACACTATTTATCCCAGCAGCATATAAACTAATCCAAAAAACTTTTATATATAATACTGCTTTAAACTGGAACCTACATATCACAACACAAAGCCCAGTATTATCCAAGAACTCAGGCCTCAGAAACGGAGCCTACGCTCAGTCGTGAATCACAGACTGGAAGGATCCGCGTAGTCAAACAGCTCCTGCTCCAATCATTGGCCAATAAATACGGCTTATTTGAAAAAATTTTTTAAACATATTTTTTTAAGCAATTTTTTAAGCAATTTAAAACTCTAACATCAATTAAAGAAATGTCTTGCATATGTGGTAGCCAGGATTTGAAAAAAGGACTTATCTCAAAGTTCAGCTTATTTTGACTGCCATTTGTGTCTTATTTTGCCGACGCGGCCACGTTTCGCGGGAATTTTAACATCCGCTGCGTCAGGGCCATCCAGACACTCAAAATCACAGGCTCACTAAAAAGTAAAGACACAAAAAGTTAAAACATTCACACTATTATACCAACGCTAAACCCACTAACACTTACATACTCACAACCATTCCACCCGTCACAAATTTTCAAACCAAATCAAGATGGCGACAACCCCAAATAAATAGCGTCAAAATGACGTCATGACGTCTAGCGCCCCCATCATCCAATTACAACAGTATAACCGACTTTAATAGAAATGTTGCCATTCATACGATCTATTCAAACCTTTTGGCCACAATGTATCCAGCCTGTTAATCCAGCGCTGTTCTCTTTGGGCCAAATATCTCCTAAAATCCCCCCCTCTCCTACCCGGGGTAACCACCTCCAATATTAGAGCCCGTAGGGATCCAAAATCATGATCTTTCTCCACGCAATGTTTTGCTAAAGGGGCCCCAAGTACCTTATTTTTGACATTACTTTTATGCTCAGTTAAACGTGTGGTGAATTTTCGGGACGTCTGCCCAACGTAAACTAACCTGCAAGGGCATAATACAACATAAACCACACCACAGGTCTTACAGTCAGATGTGTGTCTTAAAGTGTACTCCTTATTATCATTCGGATTACAAAACATATCCGTACACAACATAAGACTACACATCTGACACCTCCCACAAGCTCTGTGACCCATCCATACCAAATCCCGTTCAGCATTAGGGGGCAAAGAGGGCCCCTCTTTGCCCCCTAATGCTGAACGGGATTTGGTATGGATGGGTCACAGAGCTTGTGGGAGGTGTCAGATGTGTAGTCTTATGTTGTGTACGGATATGTTTTGTAATCCGAATGATAATAAGGAGTACACTTTAAGACACACATCTGACTTTAAGACACACATTGGATGATGGGGGCGCTAGACGTCATGACGTCATTTTGACGCTATTTATTTGGGGTTGTCGCCATCTTGATTTGGTTTGAAAATTTGTGACGGGTGGAATGGTTGTGAGTATGTAAGTGTTAGTGGGTTTAGCGTTGGTATAATAGTGTGAATGTTTTAACTTTTTGTGTCTTTACTTTTTAGTGAGCCTGTGATTTTGAGTGTCTGGATGGCCCTGACGCAGCGGATGTTAAAATTCCCGCGAAACGTGGCCGCGTCGGCAAAATAAGACACAAATGGCAGTCAAAATAAGCTGAACTTTGAGATAAGTCCTTTTTTCAAATCCTGGCTACCACATATGCAAGACATTTCTTTAATTGATGTTAGAGTTTTAAATTGCTTAAAAAATTGCTTAAAAAAATATGTTTAAAAATTTTTTTCAAATAAGCCGTATTTATTGGCCAATGATTGGAGCAGGAGCTGTTTGACTACGCGGATCCTTCCAGTCTGTGATTCACGACTGAGCGTAGGCTCTGTCACCTAAAGATAACCAGAATAGGTGTCAGTAGTAACGTGTAGATATTTCCATTTCCCAAAAGGAGGATATTGTGTGACATACATTTGCCACACTTGATTTACTGCAAGTCCCCTGGGGTTTACACCATATTCAGCAGCCAAATGCAGCTGTGAGCATTGTGGGCAAGATTGAACAATAGTTGTAGCTTGATTTAATGGAATTTTAAACATTTTTACCAAGGCCTTTGCATTTTGGTGGAAGAATGCATGACTGTCTATGGGGGTGGTAAATTGTGCAAAAACTTTCTTGGTTGCAGTGTCTGCAATATTATTTCCTGTAGAAAGGACTCCAGGAAGATTTTGATGACTACGAATATGGAATACACTGAGAGAGTGTTTACGTGTTGACAATAAAGAACGTAATTCAAGAAACAACGATAGTAAATTGTCATCAATTGACGGGGTTATGTAGGCACCAGGAAGCTGGTAAATTAAATTACGAATGTACAGATTGTCTGTGATCAGGTTCAGTGGACAATGGGAAAAGGTTTGTAGGGCAAGAATAACAACAGCTACTTCTGATCGTTGAATGGATTGTTGTGGGGTAGTGATTAAGACCCGAGGAGTATTTTCTTGGGTCCAATGCATGACCCCGCGTGTCTTGCTACCATTTGTATAAATAGTAAGAGCATTAATTATAGGTGTTAAGCTTAGTGCAGAATGAAAATCCAAAACGCCTTCTGCGACCAGAATTAATCATTTATCTTTAGGATAATGTTGACAAATATGACCATTGTAATTTGTTAAGGCAATTTGCAATTCATCATTACATTTAAAAAGACAATCCCACTGATCTCGTGAAATGGGAACGGTGATAGATATCAAGATTCTTACTGCAAAAGAATCGCTAGGAGACACTTTAACTCAAATGGGTGGCTCTCTACAGGAGCTTATTAAACATAAAGAGTGGAGAGCTATGTATGTTAACGCACGCAGCCTAGGGAATAAATTTCTAGAACTGGAAACAGAAATAGTTAATGCAGACCTTGACGTAGTAGCAATATCCGAAACATGGTTCACAGACTCTAATGGGTGGGTTATAACTATACCAGGATACAACCTGCTTCGCCAAGACAGAGAGGGTAAGTTAGGAGGAGGGGTAGCACTTTACATCAAAGAGAACATCAAGACAACCAGGATCGCGGATGTCAAGTATACTGGGGAATCCATCTGGGTAAACCTGGCCAGAGGCGGAGAAAAATGCCTGTACCTTGGTGTGGTATACAGACCTCCAAGACAATCGGAGGACAAGGACACAGAATTAATTGAAGACATTGAGAATATCACCTTACGGGGGGACGTTGTTCTGTTAGGAGACTTCAACATGCCTGATGTAGACTGGAACACACTCTCAGCGACAACTTGTGATAGCAGGAGGATATTGACGTCCATGAAGGGAGTACGGCTCAAACAAATGGTACTAGAACCCACTAGGGCCCAGGCCATCCTGGATCTGGTACTTACGAACGGGGAAAGCATCTCGGAGGTCTCGGTGGGAGAAACGCTAGCCACCAGTGACCATAACATGGTATGGTTTAACCTTAAGAAAGGCTTCACTAGATTACAAACAAAAACAAAGGTACTCAATTTCCGGGGCACTGACTTCGCACGCATGGGAGACTTCGTCCATCAGAAGCTGCAGGTTCACCCAGTACCCCAAAGATAGCAAAAAGAGCAGAGAGACTGCTGAGCTAGCTGTGTTCTTATGCCGCTCAGCAAACATCAAAGAGGACAACCCCCCCAAAGAATCGCACCCCCTACCATCCTACGTATGGACAACACTCATCCAACCATCCATACCAACCATCTACACTCAGCCAAAAACACACCAACCAACCCAGGGAAATAGCCGAGGACATACGGTATCGTCAGCTAAAACATAAGGACTACTTAAATAAAAAGGGGTATCTTGTGACAAGAGGGGGGAGGGAATGATTCAGCATTCTGTCACAAGGTTTAGTAATGTTAGTGTGCCAACATTTCCTTGCTTTAGAATTGCTTCACTACACAAACCTTTCTTAAAACTAGCTACGCTATCCGCTCTTACCACAACCTCTGGCAATGCGTTCCAGAGCTTAACTATTCTCTGAGTGAAAAAATATTTCCTCCTATTGGTTTTAAAAGTATTTCACTGTAATGAACTACCACATCTATATCAGTGCCATTCTTGTGTTTTTACAAAGCTGTGGTAAATATGGCCTTAGCGCACCTTTTACATGAGTCTCTCCTGCTTGCTAAGGCCACTTCTTTACTGCTGCCAGAAAATGGCCAGTTTTCCCATTTTCTGAATTAATGGATATATGCTAGTGTTGTCATTAATACAAATTAGTGTTTGAGCCCTTACCGCCACCTGTTTTGTAGGCAGTAAAGACTCACATGCTAATCAACATGCAGCAATGTGAATGCGCTAATCGATTAGTGCAGAATTGCCCACACTGCCCCCAGATTCGCTCCTCAAAAATTAAAAATATTTTTTCGCATTTGGAACTTCCCATGGGAATCTTCAGTGCATCCTGCAGTAAGCAGGAGCTTACCACAGTTTAGTAAAAGGAGCTCTTGGGTTCCGATCCCAGTGCTTATCTGGTACAGTGATATTGCAGTGTTTACCCAAAGTTACCAGAGGATGAGAATTGCCCCGTTAATGTGTCTTTCTGTATAGAATTCTTCTTTTTTCAGAACTTTGTAGCTAACTGTGTAGGTTTGCCTATTTAACCAGCATTTTCTTTTTTTTAAATAATAATTTTATTTCAAGGGAATATCACACAACAACTCACAAACACAACAAGCCAACAAAAAACAATATCTTATAACCAAATACAAAAAAAAGCACCAAAAAACCAAATATATCATTCTCAAAAAATTTTCCCCCTGTTTTCACCCCTTTCCCCCCAACCTCCCCCATCCCTACCACCCTCTCCCCCCCAAAATAAGAAAAAAAAAAAAAAGGGGGGGGAACCTCCCTTCCCTCCAAACAACAGGGACATGAAATAGCTCAAAAACAGCACAAAAATATCAAACCAACTATGCTGTCTGCCACTGTTCAGGTTTAGTAAAACCAGGGACACCCACATTCAACAAACAACATTCCAAACACACCGGACAATGTTTGTGTAACACCCTCACCAACACACAGCCTACCACTTGCCAGTATTCCTTAACCAATGGACACCCCCACCAAATATGAAGAAAATCCCCCCGCTCCCCACAATGATGCCAACAACGATCCGATGCCTGCCCTAAAATACGCTGCACCCTATCAGGGGTAAAATACCACCGATAATACATAGCCATTCTCGACATAATTAATAGATACAGTGGGTGAAAATTTTACCAGCATTTTCTATCCTAGCTGTAAACCATCTCATTTGTAATCTACCAACCTGGGTGCTACGTAGGAATCTCTCATCCTTAGTTTTCAGGTTACGTCTTCGTAATAATTAATGTGTCCGATTATGATTGACATATAGCTCAAGGTCTAGGAATAACAGTTTTTATTTTATACTGAATTATGCAATGGCCACTTGTTTTTGTTTATTTACAGATCTTAATTTACCCTCTCTTTTATGAGCGCATAGTGTGGGTTTTAGTGCCGGCAGTGGTGCTAACTGCTGTGATGCTCATAGAATTCCTATGAGCATTGGAGCAGTTACTGCTGGCGCTAAAACCTGTGCTATGCGTTTGTAAAAGAGAGGTTAATTTTTTCCCCCTTTTGTTTTGCAAATTGAATTGCTTCTTTCTCTACCTTATTCTTTGCAAATGGTTTTTGATATGACAATTTCTCTAAATAGGTTAATTTTGCACATACTAAGATGGGAATGAACCTCATTCCTAAGCTAGGATATGTGGAGTATGATTTCAGTCATTCAGATTTACTGCTAATGCTCACTATAGTACTTACATTGTGTTAAAGAGAGCTTCTTTTCTGGCACTTCTTTGATAGTCAATTCCTTCTCGTCATACTCTCACATAGGGCATGTTTGATTTAATCTTGACAGTCAATATTTTCCCTAGCCAAAGCTTTCCGTAGTTCTTTAATATTATTCTTAAGCCACACAGTGACCTACCTCAGCATTTTCCTTAACCCACAAATTACTAATAATGTTGGAGGAAAGGCCTCATCAAGGCATTTGCCTAGCTATATTCACATACCATTTCCTTATTATCTTCCCCCAGTCTGTAGCTCCAAATAATTTTTTTAGTGCAATAGGTGTGTCATTCTGGACTGTAGGGAATTCTCCCCTTTCTCGCGAGCTGTGCAGAAGGAATCCACTCCAGGTTTTCAACTACTCCTCCTTCTCCAGAGGACTCTGCTGCATCCTTCAGTTTTTCCTTCTGTATGTGAACCAGAAGGTGTCTTTCTGATCTGCTCTGTATATTTCTTTATTATTTTTGTAGTTTTTGCGGCTTTTGGTGCACCAGAGCTCCCCCGTGTAGGGGAAAGCTCTGCCTGCATGGAGAAGAAGCAGACTTGGGTCTGCAGTTGGCAGGTTAATCCTTGGAGACCTGTTTGGCCAGCCTGCAGAAAACTTTATGGTCCATATCCCTAGTAGCTCGCCCTACTGATTCGCAAGGGCTTGAGTGCAGGCTGTGTTACGCATCTGCAGAGGGCTCAGTGGAGCTCTGCGGGTTGTCAGCTGTGAATTTCGTCTCCCCCCTTCACGTGTGCTGTTCCACAGAGGTTGAGGATCAGTCCAACTTCGGTTTGACTGGCAGCCCAAAGATCTCAGTATTTGGAGGACTGGCTGATTTAGGAAGGAATTCTTCTGCCAGATCCAGCAACTGCTTTGAGCTGTGGCAGGCTGCAACACCTTCAGAGCACATGTCACAGTGAGTAAGGATGTCACAGCCTATGGCAGAATCAGGGGGGGGGTCTGAAAATCCTTTTTTTTAGGTTTCTGCCATATTCTGCAGGGCCCCCCATCTCTAATATCCTGTTTTGAGAGGGGTTTTTTTGCTTTTAATTAAGGCATTTTTGAGCTGCTTTTTAGCGCCAAAATGCTGCCGTGGCAGCATCTTGGATTTCCAGATTTTAAAAAAAATTTTTTTTCCCCAATAGTTTTCCAGATCTTTCATATTACCTCATTTTGCCTCAAAACTGGCAGGGATGGATTTCTCGGACACTTTTACCCCTAATTCATGAAAGATTTGCACTGGATGGATGCTGGCACACCCTTGCGCTGCTTGTCACACAGCAGGTGAAGGGGAGATGGGAGCATTGGGTTTAGCCTCCTTTTTGGGGAAACTCGTTTTGATATACGAGTAATTTGGTTTCCAAGCATGCTTCTGGAACGAATTATGCTCGTAAACCAAGGTTCCACTGTATTTGAATCTGAAAACCAGTGAAAATTTGCATAAATGCATAAAGCCACATTTTTGGGATGGTCATATCTTCAGCTTCACTTGACTGTAAAAGCTCATATTGCAAATCTTGGAAATACCTCATGGTACATGTCTGCTGGTAAAGTTGTACCCTCAGTTGACTTACCTACCAGCAGCAGTATGGAGCCAAACTGTGCCAAAAATTTTCATTTATGAATTTTTTTGCCTACTTTGCTGACCTGTAGAAATGGAAGCACAATCGCAAAAGATTTCAAACTTGGCACAGAAACTTGCCGCAAGGTGTCGTGCCAAACTGGATTTCTAGGGGATCGAGCGTGGGCGGTTTACAGCATTGGTCCACTTGACATGGAATGACCCATTCTCGATTTTAAACCATCAGTAGTTCGGGTAGCGCATATGAGGGAAAGTTTCATATGTCTCTCATGTTTCATATCTTTTATGTGCTTTATTTCAACTGCTTTGAGAAGACCTATACTGGTTGGCCAGGAGGCAGTGCATCCAAGATATACTTGAGTGCAACTCAGTGCTCTCTATCTCCACCAGCTGGTTGATGGACTTAATCCCACTAGTGTCTGGATTCATCTGCTGTGACTAAAGGAAAGAAAATTATCAGGTAAGGACATCATTTCACCTTATTTATAGTCTGCTTTTTACAAAGTGGATCACAAAATCACATATATAATATACATAACAAACATCCATATAAAATCAGACATCAAAGCATACATCTTTCTTCACTACAATATCCATTATTCTACTATAGCAAAAAAATGAGTTTTCAACACCCATATTTCATTCTACAGAATAAATACTGTTTCAACAATCTTGCTGCCTTATATAGGTCAGAGCTAGTTCCATTCTGCAGGGCCTATGCACGAGAAAACTCTCGCTCTTGTTGTTTGCAATCTTATTTCCTTTCTTGTTGGTATATATCAGTGTATCGCAAATTGTGTGCCTCCTGAGATTTCAGGTGTGCCATGACACACTGGCGAGGAGAAGAGTCACCTGTGCTGACTGACTGCCTACAGGACGTGTCTATCGCTGCGCAGATGACTTTCCTCCTGGCCTGCATCTCTCCTCCTCTCCCCACACCTCCCAGATCCCTCCACCGAAGCGGGTCATGGCCAGATGTGCCTCCTTGCAAGCACAGATATTGACGCGATGACATCACGCATGCATGTGACATCATTGCGTCGATGTCCGTGTACTTCTGGGTGCCTTCCAGCCAGGGAACTGAATTTAGTATGCCACCAGCTGGAAAGTTTGCGAGACACTGGTATATATAAATCACAATATCCCGCAGATTGTAGTTTTTGGAGGGAGTATAAAATGAAATACTATCGATCAAGTATTTTGGTGCTTGCTGATAAATACTCAGATAAATTAGTGCCAATTTATATTGAACCCTGTGTTCCATTCTAAGCCAATAAAGTTTGATGTAATAATCTGTCACGTGGTCATATTTCCCTACCCCAAAAAGGCTTCAAATAATAGAATTTTGGGTAACCTGTGTAAGGCATGCATAGCTGTCATAGAAACTCCTGAAAAAACAAATTACAGTAATCAAGGCTGGACAATACAATTGCCTGGAGAGCATGCTTATAGTCATTTCCAGAAAGATACGATCAAAGATTATTTAATAACCGCAGCTTAAATTATACCTTCTTTATCATTGCCTGTATATGTTCTTTAAAGAACAGATGTGAGTCAATAATTACACCCAAATAGCGAATCTCAGATGAGAATTTCATGGGTTGTCTAATATTCTAACAGAAGGTGGAATATTTATATCAGAATGTCTGGATAGGCACATCGCTTTTGTTTTCGCGATGTTCAGCATCAGACTATTAGCATCCATCCATTCTTTTATTTCGGCCATAACCTCATTCAATTGCTCAATAGACTGCAACAGAGATCCATCAATTGGGAGAAAAAAATTGTATGGTGTCTGCGTACAATCTATATGATACCCCCTAGTCCCTGCAGTAATCTACATAAAAAAAAGAGATACAAGTTAAACAAAATCACTGAAAGGGCCGATCCTTGTGAGACACCAATTTTTACGGTCCTTTGAGCTGATAATTGCCCCTCAATATTCATTTCCTGTTTCCGGTTAAATAAAAATGAATGAAACAATTGTAAGACCACCCCGCAGAATCCATATTCACTATCTAACAAAATATCATGATCCAATATATCAAAAGCAGCGGATCTTGGCGGTGTGTATCGCGGTTTTGGGGTCACTCGTATTCTAGCTCAGTTCTCTTGCCCAAGGTGGGCAATGCGGCCTTTTGTCTAGGCCAGGAAAATGTGGTTTTTAAACGTTGGGTGCGGAAGGGGCTTTGCAATCTGGGGCATTACCTTCAGGCTGATAGGAGTCTTTCTCCTTTCCCGGCTCTTCAGGCGTCCTGGTCCCTGAGTGGCTTGGATCATTTTGTGTATAGGCAGCTTGCTTATTACATTGTTACTCTGCCCAGGGACTCCCTCCAGCACGCTTTTCTAGTTACCTTGCAGGATTTTTTTTTAACGATAATTGGGATTGGCTCTAGTTGTCTCAATATTATTGCCTGCTGGTGGCTCTGCATCCACGGAGAGACTACCACCACCTTCTGTCTCTGTGGACTTGGGTTGCCATCCTCGGGTTACATCCTTGTCTCTGTTGGTGCAGCAGATACCCAGGGTGGTGCAGAGCACTGAGCTCCAGGAATGCCAATTTCGGGTCCTTCATCGGGGTTATGTTTCTCAGAAGCAGGCCTTTCACTTCGGGTGTGCCTCTACCTCTATGTGTTTGAAATGCCACCGGGTTGATAACTCTCTGGCACATGGTCTTTGGTCATGTGCGGTCATTGTTGCCTTTTGGCTGGAGGTTCGTTGTTATTTGCAGACTCTGGTGGGCTATGCCCTTCCCTCTCAGGTGGAGGGGATCCTCTTTTTGGCTACGGGTTTTTTGGGTGTGCTCTCTGCTGGGGATTCTTTACTTATTCGCAAGGGCTATATAGTGGGTAAGAAATGTATTTTAAATCATTGGCTCCAGGACTCCCCACCCACCATTTGGTATTGGCGCAATAAATTTCATCTGCTAATGGTCTGGGAATCCTTTTCAGCTCGGTTTTCTTGTCATCGTAGTAAGCTTTTTTTTGTCCGTTTGGGCACCTTATTTGGATACTCTTTACTCTCTGATTAAAAGCCAAGTTCTCAACCGGTTGCGGAAGCCAGTGGTACCCGTGTTGCCAGTTGGTTAAGGGGGGGATTAAGATGGGGGGTTGTAGGGGGGAGGGGTGGGGAGGCTTCTCTTGTTAGGTGGGGCTTGGCCGAGTCTGGGTATAAGAACCCAACCCGGACTCTTCCGGTCTCCGCCCGTATGGGTGGTTTATTGTTGTTGTTTCTGTATGCAGTAGACTGAAAATGCTATCTTACCTGCTATGTTTGTTTGGCCTTTATCATTTAATAAACTGTTTGGGGGGGAAAAAAAGCAGTGGAGATGTCAAGAAACACAATCAAATAATTCTTCCCACGATCAAATCCACATCTCAATTCGTCTAACATTGAGATCCTCCTGTCTTTCGACCAAACCAACCCCAACACAACGAACAAACTACACACTACACTAGAAACAGTGTCAAAATGGATGAGACCACAAATTAAAGCTGAATCATTAAGACAAAACCAATTTCTTACTTCTAGAAAAAAACTAAACCTCAACCATAACAAACCTATAAATAGACTCCATCACATACCCCATGCAACTCATTCGTAACCATGCGCAACCTAAGGCAAATCTGAAAATACTTCAACAACGAACAATTCAAACTCTTGGTACAAGCGCTAATCCTAGGACTCCTGGACTACTGTAACGTGCTATAACTGTCATGCCCAACCAACATGCTAAAACAATTACAAACAGTCCAAAATACAGCTATTAGACTGATTTACTCACTGAAAAAATATGACCACATTACCACCGCCTTCCGAGATTCACACTGGCTCCCAGTACAAGCACGCATACAATACAAATTCTACTGCACCCTATTTAAAGCTCTAAATGGAAACAGACCAAGCTATCTGAGCAACCGTCTAATCAGGAAAAACACATCCAGACCAAGGAGAACTCATGCACATTTTACCCACCCCCCAATCAAAGGTATACAAAGCAAAAAAATGTACGACGGACTATTAGCCACCAGAGCAGCAAAACTAGACCGCCACTTCTCCAATCTGCTGACTATGACGCCCAACTACAAAACATTCAGGAAAGAACTTAAAACGTTTCTATTCAAGAAATTTGTCAAATGATCTAACTAAACCTGATCAACCCTCCACAGATCCTGACACATACTACATCTGTTAACCATGTATTCTCCCTGAAAATGCCCAGGCCAACTCTTGTTGCAAACCGCCTAGAACTGAAAGGTATTGGAGGGATAGAAGATATCAATGTAATGTAATATCAGTGTATCAATGTAATGTAATGTATCTAATTTCTTCTTGACTGCCTGCTTGATTCGGACGACTTCCAGTCGGGCCATTTGACTGACACGAAAAGGGTACTATCTTTTCCTCAGTTCTTTACACGTGCATCTTCGAATTTGCACAGCGCTCTTTTCTCCTGGGTGATGTTTTTATTCATATAGGAGAGACATGTGTTTCTTTCCGGAGACTTGGGCGTGGAGTCTCTGTCTCAGATTGGTATTCTTCTTCGCTTACCATGACCAAGAGTATGGGATTCTGTATAGTTTCTGGGATCCATATTGCTGACTCCACTGGGGACTTCGGCTTTTGTTCCGGTGGTTCCCGGTATTTCAGGGCTCCAATTATTTGGTATGCTCCTCCTGCGTCGCTCTGTATGATTTGGTGGCTCAGCGCGATTTCTCTTTTCAAGGCATGCCTCGGTCTTTGCTGGACTATCTCATGACCACCGACCATCCCGGGCTGTCGGGTTGGGGGGCTCGGTGACTTACATCCTCAGCTTCAGGAGTCTGGTCTTCAGAGGCAACTCAGTACTTGTTCATTCTTCTACTCTTGAGCAGGGTCAGGCTACCTTTCTGGAGCTTCAGATCATTCTTCCGGATTGCCGCTGAGGGTCCTTTTGGTCAGTATTAGGATGGGGGTATTTCTCTACAGCTTGGGCAGTAGGTGTTGTACTTATTGGCAGGTGAAGTTGTTCTGCTTCAATGGGTGGACTCTCATCTTCGTCTTCTGTTGGCAGATCCTTTTATAGATCAGGATAAGAGTTTGAGCATGGCCCATTTCTTGTATGTTACAGTGTACAGCGCTGTGTACGCTCTGGAAAGTGTGCATGTTAGTAATAGTGTAATCTTCTGCATCCTGGATATTGAGATTTGTGGCTCAGGCGTTCTAGTTCTTTTTATGGACGTGAGATCTCCTTGACCTAGACCTCATGGCCTCGTCTCTCAATTCTAAGCTTCCTAGCGTCTTTGGCGGGCCCAGGGAGTGGGAGTTAGAGGGGGTAGCTGCATGGCTCCTTTCTCGCTTCTGCCTTCTCTTTTTCAGTGTTTTCCGCTGGCTGATGATGGCTTGGATTTGCCATCTCGAGCTCGCTTTCCGGGCACAGTATTTGTAGAATCTCTGGATTGGCGGCACCATCCTTACTTTGCGGATTTGATGAGTCTTTCGACAGCCGGATTAAGAAGTTTCCTGGTATCTCTGGCTTTGCTCGCCTAGGGTCCAATCAACATTGATATTTGTACTACTTTAGTATTACGACCTAGTTTTTTGAAAAATCTTGGCTGACGTGTAAGGGTTATGCGAAACAGGTTGTTTCTTCTCTTATCCAGGTGCTACGGACGTCTTCTCCTGTGGCTTCTGCTTCCTTTTGGAGGTTTTTCCTTTCTTGGGTGCTTCTTAACGTTTGAACCACTCCAGAGTTCCTTTTTGGCACAGGTGTATTGCCGAGGGCTTAGCGTTCATTTCCCTTCAGCTTCTAGTGCCATTCTTGGCTTGTTGCAAGGGCTAGGTATATTGCTCTTCGCTTACTTCTCAGCTTCATGTAGTTCAGTTCCTAAACAGAGTGCGATATATTCATGCGCCTCTTAGAAAGCCCGGTTTGGAGTATAATCTTCATGTACTTCTTCTCAGTTTATCGAAGGCTTCATTTCATCCTTGTCTTTTGGGACTCTAAAGGGCTGTGCCGTTGAACATGGGGTTTCTTGTGGCCATGGCTTCAGCTCTGCAGTGTTCTATGTTGCAGGCCTTGTTCAACGGGGATTCCTATTTCTGATGTCCTAAATATGGGGTATCAGTTCGGATGGTACCACTATTTCTTTCTAGGGGGGTGTCATCCTTTCTTTTATGTCCTGCTCGCTTTTCCTTCCTTCTTCCTGGGAGGAGAAATTGGGAGCAGTGCTTTTATTCACTGCATTTTTTGATACGTACGTAGCGTTCTCCGTGAGCTCGGTTTCTAACGACTTTTAGTTGTTTATATCTCCTTTTTGTATTCTTCAAGGGACGCCTCAAACGTATGGCGGCGTCCGAAGCCGCCATCACTCGATGGGTCCAGGAGGACATTCTTTATGCTTGCTTGCTGGCAGGGAAGTGGTTGGCGAAAGAACTTCATGACCATTCCGCTGGAGCGATGGCTACTTCTTGGGCTCGGCCCAGAGGTTTTTTCCTTGGAGGAGATTTGTCTCGCGGCTAATTGGTCTTCCAAGAGTGCTTTCTCTCCGCATTTCTGCTTGGATGTGGGGGCGCATGCGGTAGGGGCGTTTTGTGCTTCGGTTGTTTAGGAGGCGGCATTTGCTGCTGTTGCTAGGGAAGGAAAAATTATGTTCTTACCTGTTAATTTTCTTTCCCTTAGACGCAGCAGATGAATCCAGAGCCCCACCCTTTCTGGATATTGTCTCTCGGTTTTTTCTTTTGCAACTTTCGCAGTTTGTTATTATGGCAAGTTGTTTTCTGTATTATTGCATTTTGAGATTTGTTATGGGAAAGAAGTTTTTTACATGCTATGCCTATTGATGGTTACGGATGCTTGGGCAAGGAGCTATACTGGATAAACAGGAGGAGTGCCAGCCAATAGGACCACCTGTTAATCAGTTTCTCTATCTCCGCCTGCTGGTAGATGTGGGCTATCCCATTGGTCTCTGGATTCATCTGCTGCGTCTAAGGGAAAGAAAATTAACAGGTAAGAACATAATTTTTCCGTGCTTTTGACAGTTTTGGGGAGGAGCTTTATCCTGGAGATCCTATCGGGGATCAAGACAGATTCATAGGGCCCAGGTGAAACCAAACTGCCAGTCCTTGCCTCATGTCATCCTCCAAGAAGGTGCAATGACACCTGGTCTGAAGTATTCTCCCTGATGATAGAAGGAAGGCTCTTGGTGTATGTGGAAGTCTGAGAACAGATCTTGTCAGACTGCTGGGTGCTGGATATCATTCAGGGAGAGTACAAGCTCAAATTCAGCCTTTCCCTCACAGATTGGGTTGTGGTCTTCCTAGTGGAATGCCCAGAAAACTCATGCAGAGTCTTAGCAACTGTACAGGGTTCAAGTGACGGGCCTCTTGTGCTTCAGAGCCCATGGATGCAAAGCTCCTCTGGCTTCTCATCCAGACATAGCCAGATTCTAAAAGGAGCACTAAGGCTCAGACCATCTGTTTCTGTTGTGGAACCTTAATGCTTTTTTGCAAGACATCAGTCAGGTTCTGTCTCAGCCTTTTCAAGAGGTGTCCTTGTTGGATCTTACCGTCAAGACTGTTTTCTTCATGGCTTGTATGTCAGCGAGATGAGTCTCAGAGCTGCAGGCTCTGTTGTGCAGGGAGCCCTTCCTCCAGATCATGGAAGCGGGAGTTTCCTTACGCACAGTCCTGTCTTTTTTACCAAAAGTCATTTCAGCATTTCATATCAATCAAGAGGTAAGATTATCAGCATTCCATTGGGGTAGCATTCCAGACCCCAGGGTCAAAGAAAAAGGACCAGATTATGAGAAAGCTGGATGTGAAGAAAGTTCTCCTGTGTTATCTAGAGGTCACCAATGAGTTCCTGTTGGACCATTTATTTATTGCTCACCAGTCAAGCTAGATGCGGTAGGCCAGTGTCTAAGGTTACCATTTCAGAAAGGATACGGATGGCTATCTCATTAGCATATATTCCACAAGAAGCATAGTCTCTTCATGGGCAGAAGCTCAGGAAGTTTCACCCAGGAATATTTGTAGGGGCAGCGACCTAGTCCAGGCTGCACATGTTCTCTAAATTCTATAGAGTGGTTGTGGCAGCATGAGATGATGCTGTTTTTGGGTCCTCAAGAATAATCTATTGCTATAACAAATTGGGGGAATATTTGAGCTCCATAAATGTTTCTGATTGGTATGGTTATTTCAATGTTTCAATTGTTCAATTAAAATGTTTAAAATGTTTGTTATATTTTCAGAGCAGAAAAGATTTGTAGTTCATGGAGTCTTCCCGTACCCTTCCTTATATATTCCTGTATAGGGCTATCACCTGCTTTGGTACAAACTGAAGGGGTCAGCAGAGCCCTCTGGAGGAGGAGTTGAAAAACTTGGAGTAGATTCTTTCCGCATTGCTTGCGAGCATGGGGAAAATACCCTACTATCCAGAATGATACACCTATCTACTAGAAAAGATATTCCAAGTTTATTGTAAATTTGATTGAATGCTTATCAAAATACTAAGTGTTTTACAATAAAATAGGGGTAAAAACAATATAGACTAAATATACTCGGACAAATAAAACACAAAGTAAATATAATAGAACAAGAAGGATAGGGGGAGAACTGCAATAAATGCAGGAAAGAGAACTTATATAGGAAAAAACAAAAGGACTAAGGGGTTCTATAAGAAAATAATAGTAGCATAGTTAGCCATAGGAATCAGTAAATAGGAAGGTAAGAACCTAATCTCTTTTCTCCTTCCATTCTTTTGGCAAATCCATGTTTGACATGTTTAAGCATTTGCTCATTCAGGAGTATTTTTAAATCATCGCAGTTATTGTAATTGGACACGGGTAGGCTCTATTTAATATATTATGAGCCTTGTAAAGCCTGTGAAGACTTAGCAATCAAGGACTTATAATTATTAAATAATTCTTTCACACTGAAAGCGTAAGGTATATTGCAATCTGAAATTAATTTTTAGACAGCAGAATGTTAATCTAGGCCGGGGGTCGGCAACCTGCGGCTCCAGAGCCGCATGCGGCTCTTTTCCACCTTTGCTGCGGCTCCGGTAGTGTGTCACGCAGGTATGCACCTTACAAGTCCAGGGTCGCGGCGGGAAATAGCCATGCTGAGCAGTGAGCTCAGCACATACACAGATGAAAGCCTTGCTTGCTGATTGGTCCGGCGGCCCCACCCCGCCGGACCAATCAGCAAGCAAGGCTTTCATCTGTGTAGTGCTGAGCTCACTGCTCAGCATGGCTAGTTCCCCCGCGACGCTGGACTTGTAAGGTACACGCCTGAAAAAGAAATCATCCTGGCCGGGGTCGGTGTCATGCTCCGGAGATCTACAGCCTTCCTATCTCCCTCTCCCTTCTACCTGCTTCCGGCCACATCCCCTGCTCCGCGGCTCTCTTCGGCAACTCAGCAGCAGCTTCTGACGTCGGGGCCTACCCTCTGCGAGTCCCGCTTGTTTCAACTTCCTTTTTCCACAAAGGCGGGACTCGTAGAGGGAAGGCCTCGATGTCGGCAGCTTGTCTTGATCACTGCTGCTGACGAGTTGCTGAAGAGAGCCGCGGAGCAGGGGGGTGTTGCCAGGTGCAGGTAGAAGGGAGAGGGCCAGATGCAGGACTCGTGGGTGAGGGAGGAGAAGAGAGAGAGAAAGAGAGAGGGGAGGGAAACAAAAGGAAATCTTTCATACTGGGCTGGGCCGGAGTGGAGGGAGGGTGGAAAGATTCTAGCTACAGGGTGCAGTAACAAAGGAAAAGGGGAAAGCTGAAAATGGAGATAGTGACACAAAGAAGAGAAAGAGTAAGCAGGACCTACTGAATAAGGATAGAGATACAGAGGGGACATGAAGAGGAGGTGAAATAGAGACATAGAAGTAATGCTGAAAAAGTGGGGGGGGGGGAGATAAAGACATTGAAAGGGCAAATGGTGAACATGGCGTAAAGATAAGGACAGAGACAAATGAAGATTCTGAAAAAGTGGTGAGATAGGGATATAGGTGAGATGGACACAAAGAAGGTGATGCTGGAAAATAGGTGGAATGGTAATTCTGACAGACACAGAAGGGAAATGCTGGATCAAGGAGAGATGGGGCTCAGGCTGGATGGAATGAGGAGAAATGCCTTGTTGGCCCGGAACTTCCTCTCCTACGTCAGAATTGACGTCAGGGAGCGGAATGCTGGTCAGCGCAACACTTCTGCAGGGAAAGCTTGGGACGGCAGTGGCTTGGGGGCTGTTTCCCGATTGCGGTGGCAGCAAACCGAGTGGCTTGGGGGAGGGCACGGAGACAGAAAGAAGGGGGAACAGGGAGACAGAAAGAAAAAGTTGGGGAAGAGAATGAGGTCTGGAGGAGAGGAAACATACAGGAGGCTGAAAGAAAGGAAGAAAGATTGGATGCACAGTCAGAAGAAGAAAGTGCAACCAGAGACTCATGAAATCACCAAATAGCAAAGGTAGGAAAAATGATTTTATTTTCAATTTAGTGATCCTGTATATAGCATTAAGATAAGAAACAATATATGCAGTGTTAGATTTGTTTTATAATGGTTTTGCGGCTCCAAGTTTTTTTTCTTTTCGAAAACGGGTCCAAGTGGCTCTTTATGTCTTAAAGGTTGCAGACCCCTGATCTAGGCAGTCCAACTTAATTTTACCCTGTGCAAGCAATGTACACTTCTGCATGCAGTCAGTTGAATATGTGATGATGCTGTGTTATACATAATGCTTAAGCTTGGGCTGACCCCCTACTGCAAGGTCTTCAGCCCAGCACAGCTCTCTGCATGTTGCATTGAGGCAATACACAACGATGTACAGATATGTGAAGAGTTTTCCAAGTCACTGTAAGCATTCTCAAAGGGCACAATATGAAAGTGAGTGTAAATGGTGATTTAAATTGAGGGTGTATAAATACAGCAGCTGTATTTTATGTCAGAGAGTTAAGTAATCCCAGGCCTTGAGCATCACAAACAAGCTTGATTTTCAATATAAAAATATAAGTAAATGAACTGTGAAGCCGAATGCATGTGAAATAATTTATTTGGTTGTGTGATACTAGAGAATCAAATTCAGTATCGGGCAGATAAAAACATATACCAGTTGTTCTTATTGTTAAGTATATGATTAATCTCTTTTATACTGTCTGCTCTGCAGGTACTCCCAGGGCTTGATGGTGTCCCGGAAGCAGAAGAAACTTTACCGTTATGTGGAGGAGGGCAGCATTCTGAAGATCAGGTCATACCTGCGCAAGCATCCTGGCCTGAATGTTAATTTCACCTTGCGCAAAGGACGTACACTTCTGCATACAGCTTGTGCATTATGTGATGATGCCATGGTGCATATATTACTTAAGCATGGGGCTGAACCCCTACTGCAAGACCATCGGGGCAACACAGCCTTACATATTGCAGCAAGGCAAGCCACAAGAAAGGGGCATAGAGGTAAAATAGAGGGCAATGAGAACTCAATCTGATGTCATACAGTGAAGGATGGATGTAGAGGAATGGAATTGGATTTTATGTACTAAATGTGCTTTCCACACATTCCAACAGTCTCTCTCTTTTCTCTCCAGTATATGAAGACTTAGTAGTCCTTCTGAAAAAATACTGTCCGGCTGCTTTAGAAGTTACAAACAGGGATGGGAAGACACCTTGTGATCTTTTACAGTGGATAAAAAGGACACAGGTACTGCATCAAAATTTAAGTCCTCTAACAACTGGGGTCATTCATGGAGCTAAATTTACACATACAAATATTTTTCAAAGATGGGGAAATGATAGAACTAGAGGACATTAGTTGAGGTTGATGGGGGGGAGGTGACTTAGAAATAATGTCAGTGTGAGGGAATGGATAGTATATGACCAGGTTCCCATAAGATCTTTCCCTCACTGTTGCTGAGGTAGGTGGAGTTAACCTTCTGGGTCGGGGGGGGGGCAGAGATCAGGCAGAGAGGAGGTTAAAGCCCTGGAGCAGAACAGAATGGAGAGGCCCTGAGTAAAAAAATCCTCCCAAGGTATTCCTGTTGGCTGCAATACCTGGGGAGAGCCCAGGGAAGAGGAGTGGCCCTCAGCCAATGTCCTACCTCAGTTAAGTTTCTGTTTCTGGCAACATAGGGCAAGAACAAGTTTCCTTGAAATCTTGAAGTTAAGCAAGTGAATGTTTATTGAACTTGTGGAGCCAAGTCAGGAAAGGCTCCACTGCTCATTGGGTACTATCTAAGAGGTTTACAAATAGCTAATTTAACAGAAGCTGAGATAATACAAAAAAAATAAAAAAGGGAGCTCCATCTTTATTATTTCTTCCCTTATCTTTGCTTTATAAATCACAATGCATTTCAAGAGCAGCACTTCAGTTCTTAGTACATAG
Source organism: Geotrypetes seraphini (assembly GCF_902459505.1). NCBI lineage: Eukaryota > Metazoa > Chordata > Amphibia > Gymnophiona > Dermophiidae > Geotrypetes > Geotrypetes seraphini. The sequence goes on from NC_047087.1 coordinate 137,091,533, forward strand.
TAAACATAGTAAATGACAGCAGATAAAGACCTTAATGGTCCATCCAGTCTGCCCATTAGTTATACCCATTAAAAATACAGAAACTGAGCTAACACATACTTGCAGTCCCCTATTACTACCATATACAGGCTTTCTGTTAAAAAAGGAAATTTTGCTTATACTGACAGTTGAGGCCATCACTGACATGTCCCCATGCATAGAAAGGGAGCACTATTGCTGCTGTGGCCATATATTGATAGCAACAGTGACCAGATCTTTCTCGCCGTTTAGGCATGGAAGAGTTGAGCAGGTTGGGTGGTATAGTGGAAGAAAGGGATAGGTAAAGGAAGAAACATGGTAGTGGGCTTTGAAGGCAGAGAATGACAGTGGAGGCATGTGGTAAGGACGTTGTTTAGAGAGTAGCTGCAGAGAAAAAGGGAGTTGGCAGCACTAGAGGTCATATGCATGTTAATGGTGGGAGGAATGTTAGCAGTTTACCTGCTGTTTAATTTAGGATGAGCCATGTTAAAAGGCATTTTTCTTGTTTCCTAGTCTTCTTGTGGAATGGCGGCATCTAACGAAGGAGGAAGAGATGGTGGAGAGAGGGATCCTACTGAAGTGGAAAGGGAATGGCACTGGAAAATCTTTCAAGAATGCCAGGATGAGTTTCAGGAGAGCTTTGGGCAGTATGATGGTAATAAAATAGTACTGAGAAGCTTGGAAAATCAAGTCACCATAGCAAGTAGATATCAGAGGGAGTGGGGCAGGATAACATAAATTCCAGTGCGATGGGGATTGTATGCTGTACAAGAGGTTTTCTATCCCAGCTCGCAAGCTGCATTTGCAGATGTCGTCGATCAAACTTCTCAGCTCCTCTTCTCCCCAGGCATTGCTACCCTCTTCAGTTCTATTTTCTGAAAGCAAGACAGAAGGTGTCTTTATGATCTGCTCTGTTTGTTTTATTTTTTTGTGGTAGTGTCCATTTTTTTCACGGTTTTCCCGGGGCAAGTTGCCCCAGTGCAAAGAGACTGCCCAGCCTGGTCAGAGAAAAGCAGACCTCTGTCTGCAGCTGGCAGGCTGATCTTTAGAGTGCCAGCCTGCTGAGCATTTCTGGACCTCAGTGTTCCGTGCCCCCAGCAATTGTTCATATCCTTGACTCGGTCAAGAGCTTGAGTGCAGATTGTAGACATCCATTGCCTTCTTTTGGGGTGCTCGGGGTATTGGTTGCATGTTTGCTCCCCACTTGGAATCTGTCCAGGGGAGGGGGGTGGTTAAGAATCAGTCGGTGACAGCTCGAAAACCTCAGCTTTAGAACAAGCGGGAGGATTGAGGCACAGATCTCTCCAGATCCAGCTACACTTTCAGGGTGCTGAAGCGCCATTCCCCATCACCTGGTCTGTGAGTAAGACACTGGCAGCCTATGAAATAAATGGGAGGGAGTTCTGAAAAAGCTGTTTCTGGTGGTGATTTCTGTTGGATCTTTGGTTCCCCCCTCTTCCCAGAAATCCTGTTTTGAGAATTTTTTGGCCCCTCCTAAAGCTTTTTAAAGACATTTTTTGGCACCAAAATGCTAGCAGTGGCCATCTTGAATTTTTCCCAATTTTCCCTCCCCCCTCCCACCAAGTTCTCCAACTTCTTTAAAACTGCTAGTTTTGCTTCAGAACACGTTGGGATGGAGTCCTCAAGTCCAAATACCCGCAATTCATTCCTCCTTTACACTGGATTTGTGCCTGAAGGGTGTCCATGCGACTTGTGCTGCAGAGCAAGTGAAAAAGGGGCAGGAACTTCAGGTTCAGCCTCTCTCAGCAGGCTCCCAAGCTAGGAGAGATGCTGGACAACCTGTCAGGAGGGAAAGATTTCCCCTCGGAGCTGCTGGAAGGAGGTCCTGCGCTCTGCAAGGGTATAGAGCCTGTGAAACCTAAAAGGCAACAGTTTAGCCACTCCAAAAGGCAGAGAGAGTTCCCTTCCTGGGCCTTTACCCCAGAATTTGTTAATATTCTCTGGAGGCTTATTCAGAGGACAGAACTCTTGTCTGAAAATGTTGTTAATAGGCTGAGTACGGTACAAACGGCCCACACCTTGCTTGGGTGAGTGTTTTTTTAAGGTAGAATCCTGCATAGAATCAGAGGGATTCTCTGACAGAGACTTTGGGGATGAAGGGCCTGATATTATACCCTGACTAGCTGATGCCCCGGCGTTGCACGGGTATTTAATTATAGCAATAACACTGTAAATGGATTCAGATAAAGATACTTTATAGTGGTGAATGAAATTATTTTTTTTACAGTTTTATAAAAAGTACAATATTCAAATTATAATGTGAAATATTTGACAAAATGAATACAATACAACTAACACAAAACTTGATTATAAAAAACATTTTTAGTTTCACCTCCAGGAGCAAGAACATATAAATTCTTGGGTGAAGAGACCCCCAGAACATATCACCCCAGGTAGTGAGGGATCTGCATACCAAGTTTCGTTCAAATCGGTCAAGTCGTTTTTGATTTACTGTGAGAATGGCAGCTGTTTACATTTTTTCCATTGACATGAATGGGTGAAATCTGATTTTCTGTTTGTAGCTCCGCCCACGTGTGCAGGTGGGCCGCGAGACCCCCAGAACATATCACCCCAGGTAGTGAGGGATCTGCATACCAAGTTTCGTTCAAATCGGTCAAGCCGTTTTTGAAGTACTGTGAGAATGGCAGCTTTTTACTTTTTTTCCATTGACATGAATGGGTGAAATCTGATGTTCTGTTTGTAGCTCCGCCCACGTGTGCAGGTGGGCCGAGAGACCCCCAGAACATATCACCCAGGTAGTTGGAATTACTGTGAGAATGGCAGCTTTTTACATTTTTTCCATTGACATGAATGGGTGAAATCTGATTTTCTGTTTGTAGCTCCGCCCACGTGTGCAGGTGGGCCGCGAGACCCCCAGAACATATCACCCCAGGTAGTGAGGGATCTGCATACCAAGGTTCGTTCAAATCGGTCAAGCCGTTTTTGAATTACTGTGAGAATGGCAGCTTTTTACATTTTTTCCATTGACATGAATGGGTGAAATCCGATGTTATGTTTGTAGCTCCGCCCACGTGTGCAGGTGGGCCGTGAGACCCCCAGAACATATCACCCCAGGTAGTGAGGGATCTGCATACCAAGTTTCGTTCAAATCGGTCAAGCCGTTTTTGCGTGATCGCGGCACATACACACACACACACACACACACACATACATACACACATACATACCTCCGATTTTATATATATAGATTGTCCCAGAGCGAGCCATCCCTGCTGGCAGATTCTGCAGTGAGGGATATATGGTTTTTTATTTATTTTTTTATTTTAAAAATTTATATTCCACATATCCTGCAATTCTAGAAACATAGAAGATGACGGCAGATAAGGTCTGCCCACTCTACTGACCCACCCCCAAGTCTACTATCCTAGGGATCCCACTCCTGGTGACAGGTTCCCTTGGCTTAAACCTCTAAGGGATCCCACATGGGCATCCCATTTGCTCTTAAATTCTTGCACGCTGTTTGCCTTGATCACCTGCATCAGGAGCTCGTTCCAAGGATCAACCACTCTCTCGGTGAAGAAATATTTCCTGGTGTCGCCATGAAATTTCCCGCCCCTGAGTTTGAGCGGATGCCCTCTTGTGGCTGAGGGTCCTTTGAGAAAGAGAATCTCTTCTTCCATCTCGATACGGCCGGTAATATACTTAAACGTCTTGATCATGTCTCCTCTCTCCCTACGTTCCTCGAATGAGTACAGCCGCATATTTTTCAGCCTTTCCTCGTACAATAGATCCTTGAGCCCCGAGACCATCCTGGTGGCCATCCGTTGCACCGACTCTACTCTCAGCACATCTTTTCAGTAGTGTGGCCTCCAGAATTGCACACAGTATTCCAAATGAGGCCTCACCATGGTTCTGTATAATGGCATTATAACCTCAGGCTTCCGGCTGACGAAACTCCTGCGGATGCAACCTAACAACTGTCTTGCCTTAGATGAAGCCTTCTCCACATGATCAGCAGTTTTCATGTCTGCGCTGATTCGGAGTACAATAAGACATCCAAATGAGAAATAACAAATTACAACCATCACATACAACACATATATCAATAATACAACATATACAATAAACATATTACAATACACCTACCAAACATAACAATGCTACCGACAATAAACAACACAAAAAGAAATACTTAATTGCTGTTACTTGACTGTTGGTTCATTTCTAGCTGTTACTGATTGCAAAAGCATGCAAGAACAGAGACGAAGCTGCTTGCTTGAGATTCATAGAAAGCCTGTTCCAACAAATAGGGCCCTGAACCGAAAATATCACTCAAAAGTTTAACCACAGACAGGGATGGTTCTAAAGGACATGCAGGATCACAGGGTGATGTGGGTCTTCACAGGCAGTTTGAAGCTTTAGCCTTAGGAGTTAAGGTTGCTGCTGCTTCCTTTGTAGCCTGGGCTTATCTTTCCTGGATAAATAAGCAAGACACAGAGGAAGGCGAGCCTCTTCCCCAAGTCATGCTGTCAGGAATTGATTATGTGGCAGACACCCTCTATGACATCCTGAGAGTCATGGGTAAGGTCTCGGCTTACTCTTTCTGCCTGGAGAATGCTCTGGATCAGGCAATGGGCAGGTGACTCTACTTCCAAGGCAACTCTAAACAGGCTTTCCTTTAAGGATCAGTTCTGTTACATCCACTCCGGAGTCTGTACAGTAGGTATTTTATCTCAACCCATGAACCGGGTCTTGCAGAAAACCACACACTTTTTTCCTCAGCTCCTCCCACATGGCTGAGGAACACAGAGCCCCCTACAGTTTTTATTTCTGCAAGCAAACATGTAGAAGTGCACTGGCAGGCGCACCACAGACTTCCATGCCAGTGCATTCCTTTACGGAGGTCACTGCTTGGGTCTCCATTGTTCCAGTTGCTATGGACCTAGACTGTCATAGCTGGCATACTGATACTATGCTGGACGCTGCCTCCACCCTGGATGACACTGATTCTTTTTGAAGGACAATTAAACACAATGATGTCTTGGGGAGCAATGATCCGGGTGATGACCCCTTCGTCCACCGGCTGTCTTTAAGTCGGCCTCTCTACACCATTTTATTGTGGATGCCATAAAGGAACTGAAGTAGGAGGCTGAGGCCTGCACATCTCAGTGTCTAAGCTTTATCCTATGGTGCTGGAATTTCAGCAGCTATTTGAGCAGCCGAAGGTGGATTTGGTGGTGGCTCAGGTTACCAAGTGCACTGCCCTCCTTAGTAAAGGAGGAGTGATGCTTAAAGATTCTCAGGACTACAGGACTTGAAGAAACTCTTTGAGGTGGAGTCTTAAGGCAGCGGCAGCTGCTTCTTTTACGGCACGTGCCTGTCACAACAGGCTGCGCTGGAATCCATCAGCAGAGGACGTCTGCCCCCAGCTAGTTCTCGAGGGGGTAGATTATGTGGCAGATGCCTTATATGACCTTATAAGGGTTCTGGGAAAATTCTCAGCTTATGCAGTGTCAGCTCGCAGAACACTCTGGATTCACCACTGGGCTGGAGATTCAGCCTCTAAGGCAACCCTAAGCAGACTCTCTTTTAAGGATCAAATGCTTTTTGGAAAGGGGCTGGATGACCTTATAGCAAGTGTGGCGGACCGCCGCCCTAAGTCCCTCCCGGATAACAAGCCTCAATGTACTAATGGAGGTGGTCGCAGTAATTTTCGTCCTTCAAGTAGGTTTTGCCAGAATTCTATGAGCTCGTCCACCCAGAGATATTCCCAGAGCTACAGACAACCCCAGCTGTGGAAACCCCAGACGCAAGCAGGCTTCGGGTTCTCACACCAGCCCCACCTACAAGAAGTCCCAGTGATGCCAATCCCAATGATGCCTCATATTGGAGGCCGGTTGTTGGAGTTCCTCCAGGAATGGAAACTGATCTCTTAGGACCAAAGGATGCTGGACATCATACGACAGGGAAACAAAATAAACTACTTTCGTTTCCCTCCAAAGTTATTTCTGGGTTTTCCACCTGGAAAGCCAGAGGCATTAAAGGTCTGGGCAATGCTACAGTGTCTCTTAGACATTAAAGCCATAGAGCCAGGTCCTGAAATTGAATCGGGCTCTGGCAGATACTCCTTAAACTTAAGCATGTCAAAAAGAGGCTCAGAGAACTGGAGACCCATCCTGGATCTCAAATTGGTCAGTGCTTTTCTGCGGATTCCACACTTTTGTATGGAGACGGTGCAGTCGGTCATCGCAGCAATGCCTCTGGGGGAATTCCTTACATCTCTGGTTCCGACAGAGGCTTTTCTTCATAACTCTATATTCCTGGGGCACTGGAAGTAGCTGAGATTTCATGTTCTCCAGCATTTCCAATTTGCAGCCCTTCCCTTTGGGCTTGCAACAACTCCCTACACCTTCACCAAGGTGATGATGGTGGAGGCGGCGGCTCATCTCTGCAGGATGGGGGTCCAAGTTCATCCCTATCTGGCTGATCAGAGCTCAACCTAGACTGGAGGTCGAGAAAGAAGTGGAGACTGGTTACAGTGCCTGGGCTAGATTGTCAATTTCAAGAAGAGCCAGCTTATGCTTTCAGACACTGGAATATCTGGGAGTCCAGTTCAACACAATCTAATCTAATCTTTCCTCTTATATACTGCATTATTCCCATTTATATTGAGGCTCGACACAGTTTACAATAAGATATAGATTAGCCAATCAACTAATCAAATTGTTCTTTGAACAGATAAGTTTTTAGCTGTTTAGGATCCAGGGATGTGTTTTTTTCCCCCAGAGCTACACAAACAGAAGCTCCAGAAAAGATCATGGATCTCTTAGCACTACAAACCCCATTACTTGGCATTACCTTCAAGTATTGGGGTCCATGACGGCCACCCTGGAGGTTGTGCCCTGTGCCAGGGTGCACATGCAGCCTCTGCAAGAGCCCCTCCTATCTTGGTGGTCCCCTCAGCATCAATCCCACCTGCCCTCTCAGCTCTGAAGCTGAGAAACGACCATGCAACCCCCCAAGAAGCTCTCTCCAATTGGAAATGGCATGTAAATGCTTAATTCTCCAACTATTCCCCACTTTATTCCCCGACTAGGGAACCAACTGCCTGCTCAGATAAGATCGCAAGACTCTGTGATGTCCTTCTGAAAAGCAGTGAAGACCTTCCTCTTCAACTGAACAGCTCAAACCAACAGACTCCTCCATTCTCCTATTCCTATGGCTCCTTTTTCTGCAACAAATTTTTTCTTAAACTTCTGTTATTTCTTCTGTAACTTCTGTGAATGCCTTTCTACATCCGTACATGTTTTTGCTACCATGAATGTCTTGTAATTTACTGTGAATGTCCTTTTGTAACCTGTTCTGAGCTCCTGGGAGAACGGGATAGAAATAGATCTTTTCCCTGCGTCTCTCTCTAATCTGTAGTGCAAACTTATCCCCTTCTTGAATTCAGATGCTTTATAAGCTGCAGATAGATACTGTATATTCATAGAACTTTACTTAAGGTATATTTATGGTAAGGGATTATTGCAGAGAAATATAGGGGAAGGCAGGAGAAAGAGAACTCTTAATTTTCACATATTAAAACTGGCAGGTGTATTTGTGGTTGGATTATGTGTTCAAGGTTTGAATATTTGATATGGGAAGGAAAATATTTATGAAGTATTACACTTTCAAGACTCTATAGTCATCTGGGGGGTTTTCCCTGTATTTCAGTGCTCATTTCTGATCATATCGTGAATGCAGGTTTTCTCTTGCTTCTCATCATTTCTCATTTACACCCCTTTTCCCAAACGTTATGCTTAGCACAGACTTTTCTCTTTGTCCCTTGCTGTCCTCCTTTTTTCAGTTAGGTTTTCTCTTAATATATATTAAGCCTTATCTCTTTACACTTTAATTAGTCTATATTTCTGAGAGAAGCATTACACTCTTTTTTTGGGGTGGTTGTATCACTACAGCATTTGTCCTGTTCTCAGTTTCTCATTCTTCTTACTTGATTGTAAACTTTTCACAATAAAAACTTTAATCTATTGTAGTGTTGTAATCTGTCCTAGATCATCAACATTTATCTTGTGCTACATGTGTAACTGTAAATTGATTTAACATATCTATAAATACTGAATATTTTCTCTTGTTGGTGTTTTAGAGGATTTCTGTCGAGCAGATTCTGAGCCAGAGAACTTTGATAATTGGGCAGATCGTATAGCAAGGGAGTACAACAGAAAACATAAAAGAGATCAGCCTATCAGCAGCACTGCAAAGGCAGCAGAGGAGCAACAGAGAGAAAAGGAACAACAAGAATTTCAAAAGCGTTTAGAGCAGGAGCACCGTCAGTACCAGGAGCAATCTCTGCGGCAACACCAGGAGCTGTGCAGCAGCAAGAAGCAGTGGTATGAATACCAATGTGCCACTGTGTTTTCTGCAAGCGCCACTGAGCAACTGAGGTATCACAACATTCCATGGCCATGTCTGAAGGGTGGTGTGGAGGACATGGTGGCTATCATCCTCCACGGCATAGATTCCAGTGATACAACAGAATACAAACGCTACCTGCGCAGGCAGCAGGCCCTTTGGCACCCAGATAAGTTTATTCAGCGCTGTGGACCTCGTCTTTATGAGGCAGACCGGCAGCAGATTCTTGATACTGTGACTGCATTGTCTCAGACCCTTAACAAGTTGGCAGGAAGTGTGAAATAGTGCCTGCTTGACATAGCCATAAGAGGAGAGTGAAGGAGAGGGTACCCTGTAGAAGAAACAGTATTTATTGGTATTTTAGTGTAATACAATTTATAAAAATTAACATGTGGCTAATAAAATCAACAGAATGAAAATGGATGTCTTTTCTCAGTTTTCCAGTGCAAATTAATAGTACTTTCTAAACCCCTTTTACAGGGCATATGTCAGGATGACCAGGGGCAGATGTAAGTTGTGTTTTTCTTTTGAGCCTCAAATCCCTATTCTCCCGAGCACTTTTTTTTTTTTTGAGAGGAAATCAGCCTCTTGTGAGTCCTGTGAGTTGAATTCAAGTTCTGGAGTAGACCGGTGTTCGCCCTTTCCCTGAAAAGTAAGTATATCTGGTAAAACCACAAAGAAAGATAGAAAAAGAGGGAAATGCAGATGTGGCTAAGGATCTATATCAAGAGAGATGGACAGACTGGCAGTAATAGTGACAACCGGGGTAGACTAAAATAAATGCTCAGATCTGTTGAAGGTGGAGAATGACGTACGAGGTAGAATTGACAGAATTGGAACATTGTCTCAAGCCTAGAGACTTCATCACAGGAGATAATGAAAGAGTTGGCTAAGCTGAGGGCTGCTCTGAAAAACTGCAAGGACAGAGCTAAGGAATTAGAAAATGAAATGAGGAGTAGCAACTTGCATTTTATAAGGATTCTGGAAAGTCTGGCACTCAGAGCTACAGAGGATTTTAGAGAGATTGCTGCCAGCGGAGCTGTATATAAACTAAACTAAACTAAATCTTGGGTTTATATACCGCACCATCTCCACATTTGTGGAGCTCGGCACGGTTTACAGGAATTATAATGAGAAAGGAACTCCAAGGAAGGGTTGGGTGAAGATCGCTATATGCTGGATTCTGCTGGAAACTCTGCATTGAAAGAGTCTCTAGCAGATGTGGATAATCTTGGTCCTCAAGGGTTACAGTGTTCCCTCTAAGCGGGCGGGTGTTGTGAGCAAACTTTTTTCACCGTGAGCCAAAAATATCGGGCGCCAGCAAGTTATGAGCCAACTCGCCCGATTCTCCTCTCGCCGCCCTGCCATCTGCCGTACGCCTCTTCCGATCGTGCGCTGTGACGAGAAACGTGTGCGCTGCGATGTAATATTTTGTGCGCCAGCGCACGCCAGCGCAGCTTAGCGGGAACACTGTAAAAATAAATTTGGGGAAATAAATAAAACCATTTGAACTTCAAATGGTTTTATTTATTTCCCCAAATTTATTTTTGTTATACGCATTGAAAATATTTGATATTGCGTTTAAATCAAAATCTCAATAAACTTGAAACGAGTGCCCGTGAGATTGTGGGAGGGTTAAATACTCAAAACTTAGAAGTTTTTGCTACGCCAGCTTTCTGGTATCTTTACATACAGTGGCGTACCTAGCATATGTAACACCCGGGACCCATCATTTTTTGGCACCCCCCCCCCATCTGTAAGAAAAACATGATTTTTAGTAACAAACCACACGTCACACATGAGTACCTAGGAAAAGGCAGCATCTTACATATTGCAGTGAGCAGTACATCAATACACCCATTGTAAAACTAAACAAGCCAGACCAGCACAGATCAATCCTACACCGTCAATCCTAACAGAAAACCATGTCTTTCGAACACACAGAACACAGAAAACACCTTCGCCTAGTAAGGAATATGTAATCACAAACTAACCCCTCCCTCTTTTACAAAACTGTAGTGTGGATTTTAGCTACGGAGGTAACAGCTCTGATGCTCATAAAATTCTGAGCATCAGAGCTGCTACCACCAAGGCTGGTGCTAAAAACGCTTCACAGTTTTGTAAAAGGGGGGATAAAATAAAAATACATAGACAAAGGTTAAATTGAACCAGCAAGAAGCTGGACTCTGCATACAATGCTTCACAGAAACAGTGACACATGTCTCCTAAAGCAATAAATAAATAGAAATTTTTTCTACCTTTGTCTTCTGTGGTTTCTCCTTTCCTCATCTTCTTGTAACTCTCTTCCTTCCATTCACTGTCTGCCGTCTCTCTTCCCCTATATGGCATCTTCTCTCCTTCTATGCCCCTTCCAGAAACTGTATGCCTCCCCCTTCCATCTCTCCTTTCACCCCATTGGTCTGGCATCTCTCTCCTCGCCTTCCCTCTCCCACACCTCTCCTCATAGTCTGGTATCTCCCCTTCCCTGATTCTCTGGCATCTCTCTCCTTTCCTTTTCTTCCATCTTTCGTTCCCCCTCCATGCTCTCACATCTCCCCCTTCCTTTTCCCTTAGACTGGCATACCTTCCTCCTATGCTCCAAGCCCTGGCATCTCCTTTAATTCCCTCCCTCATCTTCCTTCTCCCTCCAGCTGGGTACCGCAACACTCTTCCCTGCAGCTCTGCACTTCCCCACAATTGCCATGCTTCGGTTCCTCTTCTTCCTTCCTTCCTCCCCCCCCCGCGGGACCCTGCGGCACCATCAACTCTTACTCCCTCTAATGTCGGCCCTGCAGCTCCAGACTTCCTCGCACCTTCTCCCCTCCCCCTTTGGATCGCTATTATTTTAAATGTTATAGCCGCGGAGCTGTATCCATCAGTGGAGATGTCTAACCTCGGCCTGCCCCGGAACTCTTACTGCAGCAGCCGCCCGTCTAGGCAGGAACAGGAAGTCACTGTTGCAGTAAGAGTTCCGGGGCAGGCCGAGGTTAGACATCTCCACTGATGGATACAGCTCCGCGGCTATAACATTTAAAATAATAGCGATCCAAAGGGGGAGGGGAGAAGGTGCGAGGAAGTCTGGAGCTGCAGGGCCGACATTAGAGGGAGTAAGAGTTGATGGTGCCGCAGGGTCCCGCGGGGGGGGGGGGGGGAGGAAGGAAGGAAGAAGAGGAACCGAAGCATGGCAATTGTGGGGAAGTGCAATCCCCCCAATGCGTCCTCTTACCTTACCTCCCCTTACCTTTGCGACGCGTGTGTGCGCTGTGAAGAGAAACTTTGCGCTGCGATGTAATATTTTGTGCGCGAGCGCAGGCCAGCGCACCTTAGCGGGAACACTTTACAACCCAGTTGAATTTTTAGGATTTACCTAACAAATACGTATGTGATCTACAGGGCTTGAGAAAGTTTCTTAGGATTTAGGAGCCAGACTTGTAATGAGCCAGCACACACATGCATGCGTGCACCCCCCACCAATAGCTGTCTGCCTCCCTCCAGCATGTACACACTCAGATCTGTCAATCACCACCCCATATACCCCTCCGGTGGCATACATACCCAGCCCCTTCTCCCCACAATAGTAGCTGTTTCCGAATGAGGATTCCCTTCTCAAACTGAATTCTCTCAGTACTGTTCATATCTCCCCAATTCCTGCACCCCCCCCCCCCCCGCATTCTGCCACCGGTTTTTGCTTTTCTCTCCCTCCTCCCAGTAGCACAGACACCCAGTACACGCTCCACCCACCTCCAGCAATACTAGAGAGATGGCAACAGAAATGAAAGATATCAGAGATTCACATTTCCCAAAGCTGACATGGTCCAATTGATAAAAAAATTTTCTACCTTTGTAATCTGAGCATTTTATTTTTCCATTCAATTTGTTTTGTCTCTTTTGCTTTTCTGTTTTTTCCAGGGTAGATCTTGGAAATTACCAATAAGCCTGACTTCAGTGCCAGACAAAACAGTAAAAATAATGAGGGCTTGATTCTTTATCCCGATTTTAGGCAGTGGTAGGCGTCCTACCACTGTCTGACAGCCAATCGGGATGCACGTTTTCTTTAAAAAAACCAAAAAAACAAAAACTCAGGCAAGGAAGGTTGTAGGTGTCCGTTGCGGGTCTACAGGGATGCATAGGGACACTTAAGCACGCCGAAAGCGAAAGATACCTGAAATGTAGTCGTAAAAGTAGATGCTGCAGCTGTAGCCAGATCAGCTGATCTTGGCACAAGAATCCCCGATCAGCTGAGCTGGCAGGACCCTCCAAAACCACGGCTTCATTGAGTCCTGCCGGCTCAGCTGATTGGGAGGAAAATACCCCTGCCATAATCAGCTGAGCTGGCTGTGGCAGAGGAACCATTCCCCCTACACCAATCTCTGAGATCGGCAGGAGGGATACCCACTCCCTCCTGCATGACATCCCCCCCGCAACGATTAGCAGGAGGAATATCGGGCCCCCTCGATCCCTTGACACCCCACCCTGATCCCCTGACACTGCCCCCCCCCCCGTACCTATAGGTGAACCCTTAGGCACCTGGGCTAATTAGGGCCTTAGGCCTCCTTATCTGTGTCTGGGACAATCGGAGTCTTGGGCTACTCCCAGTGTATCCCAGGATGCACTAGGTCTTAGGACACTCCTAGTACATCCCATTATGCACTGGGAAGGGGAAGTTCCGCCATTTTGAAGAAGCGGGCCTACCAGCAGGAGGGACTGAACATCTCTCTTGCTGGTCTTCATCTACAGGTAAGGGGGGATATCAGGGTGGGGAGGGGGGGGTCCTCTGCTGCAGCTGGTTCAGCTGAGCTGCCTATCTTTGCGATCAGGTAGATGCAATTCTCTAACCGGCACCAGTTAGAGAAGTTGATGCAATTCTGTAGGGGACATTGGTATGTGATTCTCGGTGGCTTCTTAGGCGGCCACCGAGACCAGCATCCTATACAGAATCAGGCCTTTACTGTATAAAAACATGATTTAATGGGACAGAGTCGACATGGGGTTTAGTCAAGGGAATTCTTGCCTCACCAATTTGCTTTACTTCTTTGAAGGTGTGAATAAAAGTGGATAAAGGTGTGAATAAAAGTAGATAAAGGTGAGCCTGGTTGATGTATCTAGATTTTCAGAAAACTTGACAAAGTTCTTCGTGAGAGGCTTCTGAGAAATTTAGTCATGGGATAGGAGGCAATAGTCCTTTGTGGATTAGGATTTGGTTCAGACAGGAAGAAGATGGAATGGTTAAATGGCCATTTCCAGTGCAATAGGTGAGACATTAAAGACAAAAGGGTTATTTCCCTTTAGCTGCATGCTGCAGAATGAATCCACTCCGGATTTTTCACTCTACCTCGGTTATACTTCACTGGGCTCTGTAGCTCCATCTTCTGTTCTTTCCTTCTGTAAGCATGACTGCAGATATATTTGTTCTGCTCACCCCTTTTTATTATTTTTAATTCGATGCAATTTTGTTCCCTTTTTAGGTATTTTAGCGCTTGGAGCGATTTTGAAGCTCTGCCTGCTTGACAATTCACAGACTTTAGTCTGTAACTGACAGGCTGATCTCACTGGGTACCTGTTAGCCAGCCTGCATAGTTTTCTCTGGAGATCAGGGCTGTCCCTGATGTGGTCTCACCTACTGTTAATCAGAGGTCAAGCACAGGCTGTTAGGTGCCCTTAGGAGGCTTGGGGGTGTCTCGCAGGGTTCCGAACTGTGTCGTCGCACCTCTGCCCATACCGGTGAGCATTCATTGGTCTGCAGGTTGGACATGTAGTCAGATACAGGAATTTGACTGGCAGCCCAAAGAACAGCTTTACTGAACTCTTCCCAGCATTGTGGCAGTGAATTTTCTCAAAGATTCAAAATATCACTCTAAAACAAAAGCCCCATACAAGCCAAGAAAGCTAGCTTATTAGTTAAGCGGAGAGGTGTACCCATGATGCTTGGGTGGAAGAGTGTGGGTACACCTCTCTGTTTATCAGAGGCTTTTCTTTCGCTTAAGTAATAAACTAGCTTTCTTGGCTTGTGTGGTGCTTTTGTTTTGGAGTGATATTTTGAATCTTTGTACTATACTTCCCTCCATTCCTCCCTGTTTTTAGTGAATTTTCTCATCCAGTTTTTGTGAGAGAGCTGAAAGCAGGCTACAGCACAGATACTGTCAGGTCACAATGAGTACACAGGCTATGATAGACATTGGGGTAGTTTGGAAAAGTAGGGGTTTTAGTGTTTCTGAATGTTCCCCCTTCTGAAAAAATCCTAGAGTTTGGGAAGTATGAAAAATATTGCAATTTTGGCATGAATTTTGTGACAGTGGCCATCTTAGATTTTTAGCGATTTTATTTTCTAAAGCTCCCTGCTTCTTCAAAACTGCAAATTTTGCCTAGAATCTTGGTGGAATGGAGTCCTTGGGTTTTCCTCAAGTGGATTCTTGCCAGGATTGTGCAAATTTAGCGCTTTTAGTGCATTTTTGTGCCATAAGCAGCAGCATCCAGCTTAGTTTCTCCCATGCTGAAGCAGGTGACCAAATGTTCAGCCTGGCATGGCAGACTTTGTAGTTTTCAAGGCTCAGCACAGCTAGTAATTCTGTCCACCAGGCTGTGGACCCTGTGCAGCCTCAGAAACACACAGTTTAGCCACTTTAGAGTGACCTTAGAGCTGGACACCACCTCAGAACTTTGAAATTTTTGCGCTCTGGATTTTGGACTAATATGTTTTCCCCTGCGCAGTCCCAATCCACCTCCAAGGCGTCTCTCAATGTGTTACTCATTTGGACACGTCCTAGATTCACCCTGGCACTATGCTTGCGCTGCCTGACCCTGATCTGGGGGATGCAGTCGAGATTTCTTGGAATGATGTCTCAATATATAAAGCCAAGCCTTCTGACCTCTTTATTTTATAGGTGCACACACCGCTTCCTGGGGCGGGAGATCAGGGACTGTGTACTGGATCTGGGGTTTTGGGAGCCTAGAAATGTTCTCATGAGCCCGTGCCTATTTGAGTCTGCAGCTTTACCAGACCTCCTTTCTGAATCTTTACAGGAGATCCTTTTAATCCTCAGCCGGCTCCATCCACTTCTTCCTCCTGGCTTTATGGCATGTGCTGGCAGTCTACTACCCTCCCCTAGCACCCTAATATGTACGTTCTGGTCTCGGAGCAGTTTAGCTTTCTAGAGGGTGCTCTGAAAATTGCTAGAACTATGTCACGCTGGTATTTTCTGGCACAGGAGTGTCAGTAACTTTTGGATCATTCTAGGGTGGATTTTTTGGTGGCGCAGGTGACAAAATGCACCTTTCTCCCCAATATGGGTGGTTTCGTGTTAGAAGATATGCAGGACCACTGTATGGAGGTGACCCTCAGGAAACTCTTTGAGGCAGCTGCTTTAATGATTAATGGACTTTGAGAGAACTGTGTGGTATTGTTATGTAGTAGTAATAGTGGTATCTAGTGATACCAGACGGGGAGTGTGATGCCTCATGTTATGTGGGCATTTTCTCAGTTAATGTTTGTTTAAATGTGTAATAGGTATGGGTGCTCTGTGGACTCAACTACCCAGAGAGCTTTGCTTCCAGTAGTCTGCGAAGCTTCCACAGAGCATAGGCCTGCCTCCTTCAGTCTGAGGAGAGCAGTGGCCATATTTGCTAAGCACATGCCAGAATGAGAGCCTGAGAGTGGTGTTCTCCCACCAGGTTTTTCACCCTTTAATTCTGACAATCAAATACAGCTTAGATTACTTTGAAGTCTGGAGAACAGTGTCATCTCCACAGTGTGGACACTCCTAGCATAGACGTGATATGTTAGTGGAGTGAGAAGGAATGTACAGGCTTGAACTACATTGAACTATCATCTGACTGTAAGTTGTTTGCTTCATTATTAAAGAACTGTTCAATTGATTCAGAGTCTGACTGGTGACATCAAAAGTAAGGAATTAGGGGTTGGCTGAACAGGAAGTTTTTACAGTGGCCAGTAACTTAGAGAAGTCCTTGCTTCAGTACAAAAAACTGAGGACTATGCTGAGAGATGTATTTGTTTTGTAGAAGTTAGACAGCAACAATAACACAATATTCCTGAGCTACCTTAAACAACAAGTTATGGCCCCCAACCCTGCCATGCCAGCAAGGATCTGAGGGGTGGCATGTCCCCAACATGCCCCATTCTCGAGGGTCACTCAACCCACCAGACACGGCTCTCAGCCACCACACAGCTCATCCACTGATAATAATAATAACAGTTTATATACCGCAATACCGTTAAGATCCCATCAGCCAGTAGCTCGGGATACCGCACTCTGAGCCACCACAGCACCGCTCCTGGAGCTGGAACCTAAAGTGTGAGCTGGCGGGAAAAGCCACCTCAGAGGACCAGGTAAACCCTGAGTCCTCTGAAGTCCCAGCTTTTAAACCCTGATGCTCTCTTTGGCCGTGGCCCGCCAAAAGTGAGTCTTACTTGGAGTGGGAAAGACCTGCCAGCCTATCCCAATCCACCCACCCTCTACTTGACATGCCCCGCGCCTACGACGGGGGTACCATGTGAGCTTTCCAGCTCCGCATTAAGTTCGCTCGTTGAGACGAGCTCTCGGGCTTCTAATACAGAATCTTGAACAGCACTCTGATGCAATAAATGTTTACTAATAAAAAAAATGTATGTTAGAGAAACTGTTGGGAGAGAGTAACTGATGCTAAAATAGAGCCAGAGGTGCACAGGAGGGCTGCTGTGTGTGTGAGGAACTTTAATTTAGAAAGTTAAAATTTGGGAGTTGTGTGACAAAACTGGTCTGGAAAGAAAACATTTGGAGTGTTGGTAGTGAGAGTGTTTCTTTTGATTTCTCTTTATAGATAGGCGAGTTGAAAGAGAGAGAGGTGTTATTTTTTTGTGACTTAACAACCTTGGGAAGCGGCTGAGATCAAGAACATTTTGTTGTTTTGTGTTTATATTTTGACTGTTTTCATAATTAAGCTGTTACTTTCAGTTTCTGAGAAAAAAAAAAAAAATCCAAAGGCAAACAATTCAGTCTTATGCTTGAATTTTTGGTTAAGGAGGAGCTGGTTGTTATTTCTTCAACTTATTGGGAATTTAGGTGAGTAGGAGAGAATTATTAAAGAAGGTCTTGGAGTGTAGGCCTCCTTTTACGAAACTGCGATAGAAATTTCTAGCTTGGGGAGCCGCGCGCTCTAGCGCGTTGGGAGCAGCGCGGGCCATTCAGCAGCTTTGTAAAAGAGGGGGTAAGGATTCATTGGGAGCTTCCTATGAGGGATAAATAGAAACATGTCAAGAGTTCTTTATTCTTACATTTTTTTTAGTGCAATGTGAGAGTGTATGACTGAGGGGGTGCCAGCAGGGCTCCAAAGCATCTGAATTCAGCAGATCCACTGTTCCTGCCTCTCCTGTAGTGAAGTTAGGGAACAAGTTCTTAAGAGTAGATAGAAATTTAGGGAAAAGAAATGTTTTATTTCACTAGTTAGAAATTACAGTTTAGGTATCCTGTCAAGCAGGCTAACAGATTACCACACACACAAAGGGAGATTGTTTTCTTCCAATTATTTTGTTTAATATAGGTTTAGGAATAAGAGCTGAAAAAAAAGAAGAAGAAATCGTCACAAACAAGAAGAAGAACTGAAGATACAAGCAAACGGGAAGACTACAGGAATAAAAGTTTTATATCATACACTTGGGTATTGATGCCTTCTTAGCCGAGTAAATAAAAAATATATATACAGTACAGTACTTGCTGGAGTGTCTACCTCAGCTTGCTTCTGAACAAAGTAACTATTAATTTAGAAAATTCATTATGATTGTAACCAAGGGTTCCTCACAGAGAAAAATATTTATCTTGTATTGAAGTATATTGGTGAAAATCTCCAAATTATTATATTTAAGATTTAGTCAAAGATAATGTGCAATAAATTCTCAGATCCATTTTAATATATGTTTGGGGTGAAGATGTTAATCTAATTTTGATAAACTAATTTTTTTAAACATTTATAGGTTTTTCCAGTAACTATATATTAATTACAAGCTTTCTTATAGCTTAATTTTACCCATTTGGGTGGTCTATTTACTCATTTGGGTGATCTATTTTAAATGTACAGTATATCTGGTTAGTACAAAAGGAAGTGGGAACGGACAATGAGCACTCCACTGACGAATACTGATGTAAAACCAACTTGTTTATTTCATAGCTTTTCAGTGATTTTGGTTACTCTGTCATGTTAGTTGGACCGAGCTTTGTTTTATCCCAGACCTGCCACCTGTGAACACATACGTCACAGTGACCCCGATGCAGGCATTCCTCAGACGCCGAAACACAGTGCTGTGTCGGGTCAACAGCTTCTGCTTGTGTCCTTTTATGAAATAAACAAGTTGGTTTTACATGAGTGTTCTTCAGTGGAGTGCTCATGGTCTGTTCCCACTTCCTTTTGTACTGTTTTATACCCGTGGGTTCTCTGTCCTGTTGGACATTTTGGTGTTTACCAGTATATCTGGTTTACATTCCCTGGGAAGCTGGCTGCAAAATAATTTTTGGTTACTTGGCCACTCATACCAAGGGAAAAGCAGGAAGCCTTTCAGTGGTATGATGGTTTACAGCAATGTTTCTCAACTTCTTCAAGCCAAGTACCCCTAAGCCTAACAAATACCAAACGAGTGCCCCTGGCCCCACCCCATAATAATGCTAATTGTAACAATTTCTTCCATCCATTTTTCATATACACACAATATAATCTTATTAATACATAATGGTAACCACAAAATTTAAAAAAACACAAAGCACATTGTATGCAGAGAAAATGTTAATTATTTATATTCAGGTTTTTTTTTCAAGAAGTTAAAGATGACTTTAAAATATGCAATGTCACCTCAGTAACAGCTATACAAAAATGGTTGACTATTTTCAACTCAATACCTCAGAGGAAGTCTCATTGGAAACTATTTGGGATGCTTTTAAAGCTACGATGAGAGGGCAAATAATTTCTTATTTGGCACACATACGGAAAATGCTGAAATTATAATTTTCTAATTTGGAACAAAATATTCAATCCTTAGTCACAATTGGCTTTGAAATGAGAACACACTACTTTACAGGCCCTCTTGAAAGCTAAATATAAATACAATGAGATTTCACAATATGCTAGGAAAGATTTGTTTTCTCAACAAGTTCTGTATTATGGAAACTCGAATAAAGCAGGAAGATTATTGGCTAATTATCTCAAAGCCAAAAAAAGTAAAGTAAAAATTGTGGCTATTAAAGATGAGAAGGGTAAAACTCATTCTCAAATTGGAGATATTTTGAAGCAGTTTTTGGAATTTTATAAAGCTTTATATTCTGAGCTTTATTCCGATAAAGAAATGGAAGGTTTAGAACTTTTAAAGTTAATTCAGGAACCAAAAATTCCTGAGCATATAAAAGGAAATCTTGATGCATCTCCTATATCACTAAAAGAGCTTCAGACAGCATTGAAGTCTCTCAGAGCTGGATCTGCTCCGGGTGGTGATAGATTTACAGTGGAGTTTTTCAAATCATTTCAATTTATACTTTTACCTCATCTTCTAAAATTATATTAATCGCAACTGACTAAAGGTTGTATTTCAGGTACTATGGCTGAATCTTTAACTATTGATTTGCCGAAGCCAAATAGAGATCCCATGTTGGTCTCAAATTACAGGCCTATTTCTTTAATCAATGTGGATGGAAAACTCCTGGCTAAGTTATTGGCTTTAAGGTTAGCCAAGGCTCTCCCACATGATTGGTATGCACCAAACGGGTTTTGTTGCTCAGAGGCACTCTTCAAATAATACTAGATTAGCATTTTGTATGCTAAATTTATCAAAAACAATGAATGATCCAGCTTTCTCTGTCTCTTTGGATGCAGAGAAGGCCTTTGATCGAGTGGAGTGGACTTTCATGTATCAAGCAATTGATTGGTTTGGTATAGGATCTGGATTTATACAAATGATTCATACCTTGTATAGCTCCCTTTCGGCCAGATTATATACTAATAATACTTTCTCAGAGCGTTTTCATCTGGAGA
The DNA here is from genome assembly GCF_902459505.1 of Geotrypetes seraphini. Taxonomy (NCBI): domain Eukaryota; kingdom Metazoa; phylum Chordata; class Amphibia; order Gymnophiona; family Dermophiidae; genus Geotrypetes; species Geotrypetes seraphini. Next base: position 137,111,951 of record NC_047087.1, read on the forward strand.
GGGGAGTTAGACAGGGATGTACCTTGTCTCCTTTGCTTTTTGATATTGTGTTGGAACCCTTGTTGTTGGCTATATAGCAGGCAAAGGAGATGCAGGGAATTCCTTATGCAGGTCAGGAATATAAGGTCTCTGCGTATGCAGATGATATCTTGCTTCATTTGAGAAATCCTGATTTTACCATGCCGTATTTACTGGAATTGATTGACCGATTTGGTAAATTTTCTGGTTATAAAATAAATTGGAGTAAATTGGAGGTTCTTACGCTAAATGTACATTGTGTAAAAGGACTATTTGACCCATTCCTTTGGAAGGAAGAGGGTATAAAATATTTAGGTGTTATGAATCAAAAAACTCTGGAAGACACAATGACAGTAAATGAGAAATCTTTATTGCTGAAAGTCAAAGAGATGTGTGAGCATTGGAACCCTTTACATCTTTCTTGGTGGGGGAGAGTATAAACTGTCAAGATGATGATATTGCCTGTAGTTTGCTACCAAATGGGGATGTTGCCAGTTTATTTCCAGGGGTCCTTTTATAAGAAATTAAATAGAATTCTCACTAACTTTATTTGGCTGGGTAAAACTGCTAGTATAGCTCTAGTATCTTTGCAAAAACCAATTGTGGAGGGTGGGGTAAATTTTCCCAATTTCTACAGATACCATCAAGCTTTTATGAGACAGAGTATGTATTGGATCCTTCCTGAGCTCATGGAACATCTTCCGGATTGGCTTTATTTAGAATGGCAACTTATGTCTCCTTTGAGATTGTGTCATGTTTTAAGTTTCAATTTACCCAGATATGTTAAGGACAATAGTATTTTATTTGACACCTGGAAAACCTTGAAATTTATTAACAACTTAACAGATATTCCAGTAGAAAAAGCCATGTGTCAATCCTTATGGCTAAACTCCAAGATTCAAATTGGCGAGTCTAAGATCTTCTGGAAGCATTGGATGCAGGCAGGTATACGTACACTAGATGATGTTTTATCAAATGAGAAAATGCTTGATTTTTCACGACTGCAACAATCATTCGGTATTTTAAAGTCTCAAATTTATAAGTGGTTGCAGTTGAAGCAGGCCATTCAGAAAGGATCCCTGATTGGCGCAATCTAAAAAATCAGTATAGCTTGCCGGTCCTATGCTTCCAGACAGATTTGCTAGGGCATCAGGCAGCCAAGTGGTATACATTAATATCTGGCTATATGAATAAGAATCCAAAAACAAGTTTGAGAGATATCACTGCACAACAAAGTTTTTGCTTCCTGAACACTGCTGGGTGTTTCTTATAGAATTTTGGGTGCTGATCATGAATATTACATCAAAAATTACCCATCACGTACCATTTCAGAGAAATCTTCAATTTTGTCGTGATTTTTTCTTATATTTGGATGCAAACAATTTTTTCTCCCATAAGTGTCTTATCAACAACGGTTTGTGCCGCCTGGGTATGTCCATGCATAAAATCTAGCCAGGTTGGAAGCTGTTTTATGGAAGATGACATCCTGGGCATGTCTGGGCAGGTCTGAACGAGCTTGCGCTGTCTCACCATGCTATAATGGTGGCTTCCATACACCGATCCTGCTCATTTGGTTAATATAGATAGTCCGTGTGTGTATATAGTATCAGTATAGTAAAGTATAGTAGTATAGTAGCTGTAGCAATATAACAGTAAGTAAGCTTGATGCTATAGACGTTTTGGTGTCGGGCAATATGTCTCATCGGTGTCGTAACAGCCGCGACACATTCTGCTATATCTGTGGGGAATATACACTTACGCCTCAGAGACGTTCGATGACTGCCCTTGTAAAGAAAGCCTATCATCTGTATTTTGGCTGCAAAATAGGTGATCAAGACAAGCAATGGGCGCCTCACATTTGCTGTGCGACATGTGCTGTTAGTCTGAGAGCCTGGCTCAGAGGTACTCGAAAGACGATGCCATTTGCTGTTCCGATGATATGGCGAGAACAGAAAGACCATGTGACGGACTGTTATTTCTGTTTGACTAATGTGTCTGGTTTCTCTGCCAAAAACAAGAAGTCAATTGAATATCCTAATCTGCCTTCAGCAATGAGACCCATGCCACATGATGACAGTCTTCCAGTTCCGAAACCACCAGAGGATTGGACCTTAGACGAACCAGATGAAGAAACTGCAGTGCAGGGTTCTAACAGTGACATTGACCCGGATTTTGAACCATCCTCATCAGGCGATCCACATCTGATAACACAGTCCGAATTGAACGATTTGGTCAGAGATTTGGGTCTGTCAAAAGCAAAAGCTGAGCTGCTAGGTTCGAGACTGCAGGAATGGTGTTTGCTATCACCAGGTACGAAAATTTCTGTGTTTCGAGACCGGCATCATGATATAACCAAATTTTTTGCACAAGTCGACAGTCTCTGTTTCTGTTGTGACATTGAAGGATTGTTCTCGGTCTTTGGTTGTGATCACAACCCGGAAGAGTGGCGTCTTTTCATTGATTCGTCAATGTTAAGCCTGAAAGCTGTTCTGTTGCACAATGGCAACGTTTATCCTTCAGTACCTGTTGGCTATGCAGCACATATGAAAGAAACATATGAGAATATGGAAATGTTACTAAAGTATGTCCAGTATACCAGGTATAACTGGAATATCTGTGGAGACCTCAAAGTCGTTGCTCTGTTACTAGGACTGCAGCTTGGCTATACAAAGTACTGCTGTTTCATCTGCGAATGGGACAGCCGAGACAGAGAGTCGCACTATTCTAGAAAGAACTGGCCACTCCGTAAAAAGTTAGTTCCAGGACAGAAAAATGTAGCACATGAATCGCTTGTTGACCCGACAAAGATATTTTTGCCTCCTCTTCACATTAAACTGGGACTCATGAAGAATTTTGTGAAAGCAATGAACAAGGAAGGGGAAAGTTTTCGTTATTTAAGACAGATGTTCCCAAGAATAACTGATGCCAAGATCAAAGAGGGTATTTTTGTTGGCCCCCAGATCAGACATGTTATGAGTGACAAGCGATTTGAAGATCTGTTAGTTGGGCCGGAAAAAATTGGCTGGAAAGCCTTGAAAGACGTTGTTGACAATTTTCTGGGCAATTACAGAGCCCCAAACTACATTCAGCTGGTAGACAAACTTCTCAAAGCATACAAGAGAATGAAGTGCAATATGTCACTCAAGATTCATTTCCTCCATTCACACTTGGACTTCTTCCCCGCAAATCTCGGTGCTGTGAGTGACGAGCACGGTGAAAGGTTTCATCAAGACATAGCTACGATGGAGAAACGATACCAGGGCAATTGGAATCCGTCAATGCTTGCCGACTATTGTTGGATGCTACAACGTGATGCACCAGACACTGAATATAAAAGAAACTCGGGAGCAAAACACTTTTAATTCTGTTTCATTTAGTCGCTTGTGCGAAACGTAAACTTGACTATATATTTTATTGTCAGTAAACATAAAAATGTCTATTTCTCATAGTTCTTACGTGATGCAGTAAAACCAAAACCATATTTGAGCATACCAAGTTGGTACCTGTCATAATCACCAAAAACTTTTCAGGAATCAAGACTTAACCAAAAAATTGTTGTGCAGTGTATTTGGAGCAGAGATTTGTGCTACTCAATGGCCACAAATTTGGTCTTGGAGGATGAGATGTACAGCGTCAGTAACTCTGAGACAAACTTGTTTTTTTCTTGTTGTATAGGATTTTTTGGACCTCAGTTCATCTACAGAAGTTAGATAAATCTAAATCTCACAGATGCTGGCACTGTCATCTTGACATTGGGACACGGGACCATCTATTGTTTTACTGTCCTTTAATACTTAGGGCTCCTTTTACTAAGGTGCGCTAGTGTTTTTAATGCACGCTAACCCCACGCTCAATGCTGGCATTAGCGTCTAGCACGTGGGGCATTGTAGTGTGCACTATTCCGCGCGTTAAAGCCCTAACGCAGCTTAGTAAAAGGAGCCCTTAGTTTTTGGAAGTCAATATGGGGACAGATTAACACTGTACTGGAGTCATCGATCCCATTGACATATGATGTAGTCATATGTGGGATGTTATTACATCTTAAAACCCCTTTGGACCAATATAAAAGCTGGCTACTCCTTATTATGACCTGGGTAGCCATACAGATGGTTTCTTGTAATTGGAAAAATTGTGATCGCCTTAATTTTCCTTTTTGGTGGGCAAATTTATGCCTCTGCTACAGGTATGAGAAAATGAATGCTGATATGTTGGGGCATAGCACATTATTTAATTTGATGTGGGGCCCATTGACATCTTTATTACGTCGTTATAATTGTCTTTTATCTTTATTTTTTTGTGGAATTACACACACATCCAGGGTAGGATGGGAGGGGGGTATATCTTTGTTTTGTTATGTTCTATGTCTTCAGGCTATAGAAGGGAAGGGAGGGGGGTTATTCTTTGTATCATTATTGACAGATTAAAAGTGCTTACTGTGGTGGATTAATGATTGTATATATATTCTGTACTTTGTTGGCTTGAAAAATTAATAAAGTTAAAAAAAAAAGAGGTCAAGGCAGGTGACAAAAATATGCAATCAGTAACAACTATAGAAAAATAGATAAATATAGAGCAAAATATAGAAAGCAGATATAAATTCACAAAACTGATGCATTTTGATCACTAAATTGAAAATAAAATTATTTTTCCTACCTTTGTTCTCTGGTGATTTAATGAGTCTGGTACATTTCCTTCCAACTGTGCATCCAATATTTCTTTCTTTCTGCATGCTTCCACTTTCCTGGACCCCATTCCCTTCCCCAACCAACATCTCTCTCTCTCTCTGTCCCTCCATGAGTCCAACTTTTCTTCTTCTCTCCTCCACACCTATTGGCAATATGTCTCCCTCTCTCCATCTGTCTTGAGAGATCCAGGCATCTCTCCCACCCCCTCTTCCTCCACATCCAACATTTCTCCTTCTCTCATCCCCCGTATCATGTACAGCACTTTTCACCACTGTCCACCAGCCCCATGCCCATTTCTCCTATCACCCCTCTCCAGCACAATGCCACATTTATCATTATGTCCAATATTACTCCCCTTCAATCTGCTCTCTCCACCACCATATCCAACATTTCTCTCTAATCCTTCTATTCCCCATGCATCTCTACCTCACTCCTTTCTTCCTTTCCCCATGTGCATCATCTCTCACTCACTTATGCCCATCAATTCTCCCTTTCTATTCCCTTCTCTTGTGTGCTGAGTCCGTGCCCTTTCCCCCTCCCTGCCTTCAGCTTTTTTCCAAAATTAAGTTGCACGATGGGGATCCCTGCCTGCCCGCCTGCAACTCCCCTCCGCCAAACTGTCCACTGAAGCCGCAGGTGCCACTGGGGATACATGCCCGCCCACTTGCTGCTGAAGCTGGTGCCAGGGATCCGTCCATGCCTGCCTGTTTGCCCGTCGTATCACCCCCACCACCAAAGCCAACCCTGTTACTTTGTTGGAGCTGGACTCGCTTCTCCCCCAGTAGCAACTCCATGTAGGAACTCCCTCAGCAGCTCCTCCCCCAGCAGCAACTCCATGCAGGAATGGCGTGAGTGATTCACAGGCTGCATGTGGCTAGCCCACAAGCCTTCCCTCTGATGTCAGTTCTGATGTTGGAGAGAAGGTTCCGGGTCAGCTACACAGTGTCACCTGGTTGCTATTTTCACTGCTGCCGTCTCCAACTGCACTTGTCACCTGGCGATAACGTTACACCTTATACACAGGAGAAGGCAGCATCCTATGGGTAATGGCACGGAACGGTGTCCACTGTGTAGGGCAATTGCTGTGGGGGAAGTATGGGATTTCACGGCTGCAGAGCAGAGAGGCAGAGAGAAGGGCGGTATGTATGGGGGAAGTGATTGTAGGGCTGCAGGACAGTCGACAAAGACGCTTCTTTTGTGATCGGCCAGCCCAGTCGGTGTTCCTTAATTTTTTTGTGAATTGCTGCCTTCCTATTTTTGGATGCCCTTCCCCTCATTTGCATGTGCGGATCGGATCAGGAGGAAGGTTAGTGAATCAGGTTCGGGTTGCAAAGGGGTCGCTAAGTGGTCAGGACTTGATCGGTGGGCTTAGTGAATTTAGCCCAAACTTCCCACCCAGAGCCAGGGCTTAAGACTCCTGTGGAGTGAGGTCATATTTTTGAGACCACTCTCTAGCAGGTCCCAAAAGTGGCATGGCTTTTAAGAAACTGCTGGAACTCAAGTCATGAGCCCTCTGACAATTTCCAGAGGTGCTATCAAGTCTGTACGCCCCTCCCCCCCCCAGTTCCCATGGAGACCCAGGCGCAGGAAGCTTTCTTTCAAATGTATAGAGGTCACAAGTTCACTCTTCTGATTCCAATTATCACCTATTGTCTTGCACCAAACTCCAAACCTGTGCAGCTAGGGTTACCATGTTTGTGAAGTGAAAAAAGAGGACAGGTGGCCACACCCCAACTCCTCCTTCACTCCACTTCTATAGGTTCATGCCCTCACCCCAGCCCCACCTTTCATCCATTAGTCCCTCTTCCCATCCTGTACCGTTTTAGTGCTTCTCTTTCTCTTCAATCTCCTCCCCACGATTGCTTCTCTCTCTCCCTTTCTGTAACCCTCCTCCCATTATGCTTCTCTCTCTCTTTCCAAGCCCTCCTCCATAGGTGCTTCTCAGTCTCTCCCTCTTCCTCATGGGTGCTTCTCTCTTTCTCCCCTTCTCTCTAACCCCTCCATAGCACCTAGGCCAGTCAGGTCCTTAGGCCCCTCCCAGTGCTTTCCAGGGAGCTATTTTAAAGAGGCGGACCTGCAGGTGAGAGAGAAGGCATCACTCTTCTTGACGGTCTTCATTCAAATCCAGACTCCAATCAAAGTAGGGGGAGAGGTTTCTTGTGGCTCATGGTCGTTCACGCAGGAGGGACTGGGCATCCCTCTTGCCGATTTCAGGTGTGGATGGCATCAGAGGGGTGTTGTGAGGCAGGAGGGAGTAGAGAGAGGGCATCCTTCCTTCTGTTGATCCGTTGAGGTGGAGAGGTGTGTCGTTCAGGCAGGAGGAAGTGGACATCCCTCCAGCTGATTTCAGATGTGGATGGTGTCAGAAGGGGTGTTGTGAGGCAGGAGGTACTGGGCATCCCTCCTGCTGATAAGGGGGGGGGGGGGAGATTTGCGTCGGCTGAGCTGATCGCAGGGGAAACCCAGCTTAGGGCGGACAGGCCTTTCCTGAAGCTGCCGATTTCGGCGCTTCCCTTCTTCCAATGTTGCACTCCAGGGGGGAGGAGTGGAGAGGAAGAGGAGGAGCCGTTGGGATTATTTGAATTTCGGAGGGGAGCCAGGGGGATATCGGTGGACAGTAGGCAGGAGCGAGTTTCCAGCCCCCGCTGCTAACCTGATCGACGGGGACACGGAGCTTTACTGTTCTGGCACTGGCGGTAGCGAGCAATCATTAGCGTTTCCGTTGTTGCGGATAACCCGCGGTGTTTGTTCACCGTGTTGTTCTCTACTCAGGGCTATACACTTATTATATTTCTGAACACCACAATATTTTTCTGTTCTGAGAAAATCTGTTCTGCAGAAAATAACCCTAACCATAGTTTCCAAAGGTCGAGGGGCCTCAGACATAAGAACCATTTACACAGTTTGCACAATGGAAGAATAAACCAGAGCGGGCGGAATTCGGGAGGGGGGGGGAAGAGGTGTGTAGGCGTGATGAAAAAGCCGAGCGTAGGCGGTGAGAAGTAGCCGGAGACTAACTCTCCCTTCAAGTAGTCAAGGGAAGTGTGACCTGGGGCCGAGCGAGGATCGAGAAGGAGACAGAAATGCTCAAGAGAAGCCGAGGAAGTCCCTGAGTGAAAAGCCCCCAGGAGCACCTCATCGGGAGAGGCGGGGGAGGGGGCCTGGGAGAGACTCCGGACACCTGCCGGAAGAGAGAAAGAGAGTGAGAGAACCTGACCTCCCGCCCGGGAAAAGACGGGAGAGGGCGTGGTCAGACTGACAAGCCAGAGACACTCCGGGGCCTGAGACCGAGAGGAAAAGAGAGACGGGAGCTGGATGGATTCCGCCAGGGAGAATAGGTGAGTGTCGTTGCGGTCTCTTTCCCCGGAGGTATGGAGGAAGTGTGTCATCTCCCTTCGCACTAGCCGCAGACTTGGGTTGAGGTTTCTCTGCAGCTTCGACACTTTTTTGTGGCCTTTAGGAACAGTGACTGGAGGCATTCGGAAGCAATGGCTGTTGGTGAAACACGTGAATGCCAGGGGGATCTAGTTCAGCTAAATTTTCGTTTTCTCTCGTCCACCTGATGTTGCAGGGATGAATAGTTACTTAGCAGTATCACCTTTTCTTTGTAAATGATTTTTCTTAAATCTATTTGTTGGCAGAATTAGGGGTAGATTTACTAAGAGTGTGCTACTCTGCTTTCCCACGTTAATACTGTTAATGGGATGAGTCTAAATTTATTTTATCTTCTCTATTACTACTGAGATTTAGGTTTAGAGCAGTGGTCTCAAACTCAAACCCTTTGCGGGGCCACATTTTGGATTTGTAGGTACTTGGAGGGCCGCAGAAAAAATAGTTAATGTCTTATTAAAGAAATGACAATTTTGCATGAGGTAAAACTCTTTATAGTTTATAAAACTTTCCTTTAACAGTTAAAAGGAAAGATATATAAACTATAAAGAGTTTTACCTCATGCAAAATTGTCATTTCTTTAATAAGACATTAACTATTTTTTCTGCGGCCCTCCAAGAACTCTATTTTTTCTGCAGCCCTCACATTTAAAGTTTAATATGTTTTCTTTCTCAAAACTGGCACATTTCAATCACTATATTGAAAATAAAATCATTTTCCCTACCTTTGTTGTCTGGTGACTTTATTTTTCTGTGCTTTCAACTATGTTTCCAGGGCCTTCTTGTCCTTTGACTGTTTTTCTCTCCGTCTTCACTTTCTGCCTTGCATCCATCTCTAATTTGCTGAAATACTTTCAGGGATATGAAATTTATAGACTCAAAGCCAGAAAAAGCTATTAATATACACCAAAAAAACCTGGCCTTGTGAATAATAAACCAGTGAAGGGTGATTGAAACAAAATTATAAGAAAGCTCAGAGATTTGAAACTCTGAAGGGAAGGTTTTGAGGCCTCCCTTAGGGAAAGAGTTTACCTTCCAGTCATAGTCCTCTTATGAAAAAGGGCGGCGGTTTCAAAATTTGGAAGGCACTTTGTTCCAGCAGCAGTTTTCTTCAGCTGCATGTCACCACAGTAAATTTTTACCAGCATGAAAGTAATGGAACCTGTTTAGAGAATCAGCAATCGGGTCCCCTGAAGCAGGGTATCGAAACGGGACCGCGTTGGGACCCCCCCTAAACCTGCTTATAAGTTAAGTAAACCTGTTAGAACTTGCCATAAGTGCAGTGACAATTGCAAGTTTTAAACCAGTACCTTATTTGGACATTCTTTGAAGTATTTTGAAGTGGTTTTTCATATAACACCTTTGGAGGAGTGATTAAACATTTTTCATAAGAGGACTATGACTGGAAGGTAAACTCTTTCCCTAAGGGAGGCCTCAAAACCTTCCCTTCAGAGTTTCAAATCTCTGAGCTTTCGTATAATTTTGTTTCAATCACCCTTCACTGGTTTATTATTCACAAGGCCAGGTTTTTTTGGTGTATATTGCATCCATCTCTGGCATTAACTTAATGTTCAATTTTTCTGCTTTCTTTTCAAAATCTACATTTCCATGTCTTAACTTCCCTTCCTATCTCTCTCTTCTTCCGTCCTATTTCCATGGTCTGGCATCTCTTTCCTTCCTTTCTCTCCCTCCCTCCTTCCTTCCTTCCTCTCCCTCCTTCCTTCCTTCCTTTCCCCTGGTCTGGCATCTGACTCCTTCCCTTCCCCCATGCCCTGGCATTTCTCCCTCCCCCTCCATTGTCTGATATCTCCTTTCCTTCCCTCCCTCCCATGATCCTGGCTTCTTCTCTTGTTCCTCTCCTCTCCCTTCTCCTTCCTTCCCTCTCTTTCCCCAATTGGGTGCAGCAGCAACAGAAGCAGCATTTCCCTTCCCCCTTTCCTGTGCAGGAGAGGCATTTCTCTTCCCCTTTCCCTCCCTCTCCCTTTCCCTGTACAGCAGCAGCAGCATTTCCCTAGGATTCCCCTTTCCTATGTAGCAGAAGCATTTCTTTCCCCTCCCCTTCCGTTCTCTTCCTTGTGGAGCAGCAGCGTGTCTGGCCGGCTCGTTCCGTTCAAAGCCACGGGTGGCGGCTCCTTGCGAGATCCGCGCCTGCGTCTGAAGCCTCTCTGATGTTGTGACGTCGGAGAGGCTTCCGATGCAGGAGTGGATAGCGCGAGGAGCCGCCAACCCGCGGCTTTGAACGGAACGAGCCGGCCACACACGCTGCTGCTCCAAAAGGAAAGGGGAAGAGAAATGTTGTTGATCGTGTCCAGACTGCGTACATGTGGCCCACGGGCCGTGTTTTTGAGACCGCTGGTTTAGAGCGAATCGATTGCCAGTTCAATAAATTGAGTTTTCCAATGGCATCTTCTCACATACATTCTTCATCCTGTTAGAAATTATTTATTGCTTTGGTGGCTAGCATATGGAAATCTTCCTCTTGAACTAAGACTTTTCAGAAAGATTATCTTAGGTTTGGAAAAAAAAATTGTTGTTAACCCACAATATTAAATCAGTAGGTTCCATTGCAATTGGACTTCCAGTGGAACAGCCAGGATAATAGTAGCACCATATAATAATAGTTCTATAGGTTGAGAACATTCAATTGGTGATTAGTGTTAAGGAGAAACAATTTGATGTATTAGTGAAGTTCTGATTTGGTGATGAATCTATAGTACAGTATACGATGCAAGTTTTATTTATATAATATCAAAGCCAATTAGCTGATCATAGAGCAATTTGGATGATCTGTACATTTTTGGAGAGAGGAGATTATTAATTTGAAAGAAAGTGAGAAATTTATAGGTGGTCTAGGATGGATCTCATTCTTTTAAGAGAATTCGTGGGAGCCAGTCAAGAAGCCGCTCAGCGCCGTACAGGAGTGCCAAAGCGTGCTCCTGCCCGGTGCTGCTCAGCAGCTAAAGAAACCCGATCTTGCAGCAGCCACCACCGACTAGGTTAGCAGCGGGGCAGGAGGGCAGAAAACTTGCTCCTGCTCACTGCACCCTTTGGACCACCAGGGATCGGCAGAGGAGGTACGAGGACAGGGCACTGGGGGAGGGGGGTAGGTTGGATGCAGAGCCTGACAAGGGAGATAAGGAAAGAAAAAAAGGGGCTGGGTGCAGACCGTGACAGGGCAGGACACTTGAATATTAAGCCGTCCGACTTATATTCGGTTCAACCATTTTTCCTCCTTTTTTGGGGAAAATGGGGGGTCTCAACTTATATTCGAGTATATATGGTCCCTCTTTTTCTTTTTTTTTTTTTTTCTTTTAAAGCCTCCTTTAATCAGAACCAGTGGTGTAGTAAGGGGTTGGTCCACCCCTGATGTCCTCTTGGTGGGGGTGCCGGCACTGATCCTCTCCGCCCCCCCCAATCCTTCCGGACCCCCCTGCCGTGTGCACGCACCCCTTCCCGGCACGAGCAGCATCACAAACTTGCTGCCTGCATTGGTGTCGGCTTTTTCTGGGTCCTGCGCCTAGGAGGTGAGGGAGAGCAGACACGACATAGGTAACAAGTTTGTGATGCTGCTTTTGGCAGGAAAATTAAAGAGGTACAGGGGAAGGGAAGGGGATCGGGAAGGAATGGTGGGGGAGGCACCACCATCCCCCGGATGACACTCACCCTCACTATGCAACTGATCAGCATAGCAAATTACAGTAGTAGTATGCATTAACTATTTGGCCCCTTGGTAGATAGTCAATCATTACAACACCTTCCTAATCCCAAAACACTGTGGCCATGACCATTCCTGCTGACTTTTGGGTCTTGAATTTCCTTGGCCTTGGAGAACCTGAGTGCCCATTGTATGGACTGTTTTGTCTCAGGATCAATGTGGTGCGATCGTGCCTATCCCAGGCCCTTTTGAATTCAGACAGTCTCTCTTTCCACCACCTCTTCTGGGAGACTGTTCCATGCATCTACCACCCTTTCTGTAAAAAAGTACAGTGGTACCTTGGTTTACAAGCATAATTCGTTCCAGAAGCATGATCTTAAACCAAAACACTCGTATATCAAAGCAACTTTTCCCATAAGAGTTAGTGTAAACTTGAACAATTCGTTCCACATCCCCAAAAACTTGATTACCATTAGGGATGCCTCTACCGCTGCCTCTGCCACAGACCCATCCATGTGGCTCCTCCAATTCTCCTCCTCTGCTGCTGTTGCCTCTCACTGCGGGTGGTGCTGGCTAAGCAAACCGCCGCCACCACAGAGCCTGACTGGACACTGTTGGCTCTGCCACTCTTGGATGCTGCCCCCCCCCCCTGGATGCCACTACCCCCTCTGCTGGGACTCTCAGGTGCTGGCTCACTCCTGCCGGACGCACCCTGACTCCCATGCTCCACCCGAGGCCACCGGTGCTGCTATCGCCTCTTCCCCCCCCCCTCTCCGAGATTCTCATGAGATCTCGAGTCTCATGAGAATCTCGGTGAGGATGATATCCAGAAGGCCTTGAGCATGCGCAGATGCTCAAGGCTCAGCAGCAGACTGGCGGCAGGCCCTTTCTAACTCCGGTGGCACACGGGTAAGGACAGGGCCAGTCGGTAGATGGGGAGGAGACGATCGTGAAGGGAGGGAGCAGGGCCGGTGGCCTCGGGGGGAGCAATACTGTTGGTTCCCGCGGTCGGGTCGAGTGGGGGCTCGCAAATCGAGTCAATGCTCGGTTTGCGAGTCAAAAGTTTGCTGAGTGTTTTGCTTGTCTTGCAAAACACTCGCAAACCGGGTTACTCGTAAACCGAGGTTTGACTGTATTTCCTTAGATTACTCCGGAGCCTTTCACCTGTTATCTTCATCCTATTCCCTCTCATTGCAGTTTCCTTTCAAATGAAACAGACTTGACTCGTGCATTTACATTATGTAGGTATTTAAACGGAAGTCTGTTCCCATACGCCTTATGATGTAGACCACAGTTCTTCAACCGCCGGTCTGTGGACTGGTGACGGTCCGCAAAAAAATGTTGCCGGTCCGCAAAGGATTCGGATCCCCAGCCGCAGCAAAAAGTGCTGGCGTCGGCTGAAGTGCAACTTCCTGTTGCCGTCGCTATGCCGATACTCCTGCCTTCCACCTCCTCCTGCCGCGTATGTCTCCGCACCCCCAGACAAGCAGGGGCAGCTCTGTGTGCTTTTAACTTCGGCACACAGCTGCCCCTAAGCAGTATTTTAGCTGCGGTTTCATGAGGCAGCCTCGGGGCCTTTGGTAGGCCGGCCCACATCGCATTATCGAAGCGGGCCGGCCTACCAAAGGCCCCGAGGCTGCCTCATGAAACTGTGGCTAAAATACTGCTTAGGGGCAGCTGTGTGCCGAAGTTAAAAGCACACAGAGCTGCCGCTAGCCTACATAGAGGAAACATTTGCTGGAGAGGAAAGGAGGGAAGGGAGTAGGGGTGCTCCTGGACAAGGGAGGGGAAAGGGCTACTGCTGACAGGGGAGAAGGGAAAGGGAAGGGACGAGAGTTACTGTTGGATAAGAGGAGGAGGAAAGGGAGAAGGGGTACTCCTGGACAAGGGAGGGGAAGGGGCTACTGCTGACAGGGGAGAAGGGGAAGGGAAGGGACGAGAGTTACTGTTAGATAAGAGGAGGAGGAAAGGGAGAAGGGGTACTCCTGGACAAGGGAGGGGAAGGGGCTACTGCTGACAGGGGAGAAGGGGAAGGGATGAGAATTACTGTTGGATAAGGGGAGGAAGAAAGGGAGAAGGTACTGCTGGACAGGGGAGGAGGAACATTGGAAGGAAACAGCTGGCAGGGAGATTAGAGGAGGGGAAGGAGTCAGAATGGAATGGAGAGATCAGATGAGGGAAAGGGAAGAGACAGAGGAATGACAAAGTAGAAAGAGATTGATGCTGGGAAGGGGGATCAGATGAAAAATAAGGAAAGAGGGACAAAGATGCTAGATCTGGTGTAGGAGAGAGGGGCAAAGAAAGAACACAGATACCATATGGAAGGGGGAGGGGTAGAGGGCAGACAGTGAATGGAAGAGGCAGATACTGGATTGAAGAGACAGAGGGCAGACGCTGGATAGAAGAGAGTGAAAAGACGATGAAAGCAGAAACCAGAGACGACAAAAGGTAGAAAAAAATAATTTTATTTCTATCTTTTGATTAGAATATATCAGATTTTAAATATGTATCCTGCTAGAGCTGATGTTAGACATAACTGGGGAGTGCAAAGCCCAGGCAGTGCGTCTTTAGCTTCCAGCTGGCTTAGGGCTCTCTCTGACCAGGAGGCAGTTGCCCTAGTTCCCCTAACACCATTCCTGCCATGTGTGACTGTGGTATTCTGTTAGCATGATATTTGTGTAGCATTCTGTAATAATTTGGCTTATTCAGTTTTCTTGATAGTAGAGGGGATATATGTGAAGGGGAGGGGAGACGGGGGTTTTGTTGATCCTTGCCCTGTATTATTTATAAAATGACAATTGTACAGAATATTGTTTCTTTTTATACTTTAATAAAATATGTTCAATATAAAATCATAACTATTTGAGGCTTATGCGGATGGGATCAGATGGTTAACGGGACAGAGCTTGCGGGGATGGGGCGGCAATGGGGTTTTAAAAAATTTCAGTCTTATTAGTTTGCCGGTCCATGAAATAATTATTTTATTTCCGCCGGTCCATAAGTGTAAAAAGGTTGAAGAACACTGATGTAGACCATATACCATTTTAGTAGCCTTCCTCTGAACCAACTCCATCCTTTTTATATCTTTTTGAATGTGTGGCCTCCAGAATTGTACACAATATTCTAAATGAGATTTCACCAAAGTCTTATACAGGGGCATCAATACCTCCTTTTTCCTACTGGCCATACCTCTTCCTATGCAACCTAGCATCCTTCTAGCTTTCACCATCATCTTTTCAACCTGTTTGGCCACCTTAAGATCATCCACTTAAAGTCGTTTCTCATCAGCATTCAAACATTTGGGCACCCACTTGGCTGACAGTTTCTGCATCAACTTTTCATGGATTATACACCCACCACCTTCCCTTGATATATATAATGTCTCAGCAATTGTTTTATGTCTGTACTGTAAACTGATGAGAGAATTTCTGTGGAAACTTGAGGATGGAAAAGAGGAACTGGGGGAGGAAAGTATGGGTTCTCACATTTAACTTGGGGGTAGTAAGGACTTAAGGAGTTTAGGGACTTGGGAAGGGAGAGAAGCCCGTGAACAAGGGATTAAAAAATACCCAGACAACAAAGATGGGGAAAAAAGTTGCATTTAAATTAGTGATTAGAAAATGCTAGCTTTGAGAATGTGCATCCGTGATATATTTATATCTTGCACAATATAAAAGGAAGTGTGTTGCATGTGACTTCTTGTGGTTTCTCATTTCCACTTTGCTAATTTACAATCTTTTTGTTCTGTATTTTTTGTGTTATGCATGTGCTGCAGAGGTAGTGATATTTTGTTATGCATTCCTATGAAAAAAAATTCTATCTTGTGGATATTCTGTTGCCATAAGGACATAAGAATTGCCATACTGGGACAGACCAAAGGTCCATCAAGCCCAGTATCCTGTTTCCAACATTGGCCAGCCCAGGTCTCAACTGCAATATTTATCATAGAGGTTTGATGCTCCATCATTTAGTATTGAATCAGAATTGCAAATGTGCAAGGTTAGCAATCATATTCAGGTCCAGTATTATCTTCTATAAAGCATTCCTACATAAGAAAATTAGTTGCAGGGGTGAAAGTATATTTAGAAAAAAATAGGTGCCAGACAACAATTTTAGGAGCCCCCCCTTTACTAAATGTTCTGACACTGCTCCGGCACTCATAGAATTCCTATGAATGTTGGAGTGGCATCGGAGCATTTAGCGCCCCAGGCCGGGATAGAAACCTCTATCGTGGCTTAGTAAAAGAGGGCCTTTTTTGTATATTTTATTTTGCTTTTTTGGGGGTTATTGGAGGATAACTGAGAGCTTTTTTCATGTTTTCTTTTTGTCTACTTCCCTCTCCTAATCTTGCCCTTCTCAGTTTTCCTTTCTTTTCTGCCCTCTGTTTACATGCAAGCTCTCTACTTTTTACCTTTCACTGTATTCTCTTCCCATCTTCCTGCACTGAAGCCCGCTCTGATTTCTGCCTCTACTGCTTCTGATGGAATTCTTAGTACTGCAGTCTACTTTTGTGCTTTCTGTGGTGCTGTTTCAGGATCCAGGTTTTGCTTTCCAGAGCATGGGCTGGGCTGCACATTGTGCTGAACATTGTGTGGCTGGTAGGCATGAAAATTTGTCAACATAGCTTCTGGGATTTTTCTACCCCTGATTGATGGAATAATGCCATCTCGGGGGGGGGGGGGGGGGGGACGTGATGCAGCTTGCCTAACAGGATGCAGGAGAGAAGGGCTCCGCTCCTATCCTTGCATTATTGGCTATTTATCCGGCTAGTTTCCCTTCTTGACCTCCCTCCTTTACCTCCCGAGCAGTGGCTAGCACTGAGTAGCGACAGGTATGCCCATTAAGGCTGCGCGACCGGCCCGAGAGAAACTCCAGTCCCCTTCCCCCAAAATGGCGGCGGAACCTGCTTCCTTTACTATACCTGCGGGGGACTGGATCCAGGAAATAACTCGCTCCGTCTCGGCTGTGCTGGCTGACCGCCTCAACAAGCTGCAGTTGGCAGTGGAGGAGGTCAATGAGAAATTTGATTCTCACAGCTGCAGAATCACGGAGGTTGAGCAGCGCGTTTCCAACCAAGAGGACATGTGCGTCGCGTTGGAGACCCTGGTGCAGATTTGAAAAAACAGAGTGCAGACATGGAAAATCGCCTTGACGAATACAAAAATCGGAGCCAGAGAAATAATTTGCGGCTGGTCTGTTTACCCAAAATGGTTAAAGATTCCGAGCTCTACTCCATCTTTAGCTCCTGGTTGCCTGAAAAACTTGGCCTGGCTGATACTGGCCCCCGCTTCAAGTGTGAGAGAGTCCACCACATTGGTAGCAGAGAGCAGGCTGGAAACCAACCCCCACACTGCAATAGCCCGTTTTATCAGCTGGCGAGAGAAGGAAGCTGTCCTTAAGGCCTGCGGAGGAGCAGGAGTGCTGGAATATGAGGGCTCGTGAGTGCTCCTGTTCAACGACTTCTCGGTATGGGTGGCGGCTCAGAGGAAGCTGATGTTGCCCTTCTGCCACACTTCACAACAAGGGTATCCAGTTTGCTCTGGTTTTTTCGGCGAAGCTCTCTGTCTGGCACGATGGAAGGTCGGTGCTTTTCACCACGGTGGAAGAGGCACGCGCTTTTATGGCCAAATTGCCTGCCTAACATCTTCTCTCTGAAATCTGCCCCGGGGCGTTTTTGGATACTGTTCCAACATTTACCCTTTCCATGGCCCGGCCCAGGGGTGCTTGGCTTCAACCCCCCCATCTACTATCGGGATGGTGCTCGGACTTCCAAGCGGCGCTTGGCTCTGTTGCCCCAGGACGCTGCCATTTCTGTTGCATCAAGACCCTTCCTTACTGTTGCCGCCAAGTTCAATCAGCTCCCTTTCTCCCTCCCTGCCCCTTACCTTCGTAGCGCTTTCACCCCCCCCCCCCCCAACAGGCCCGGTCCGACAAACCTTCCTGCCCTTTGGCCAGTGATGTCTAAATTGCCTTCTTAACGGCTGATGCGTTGTAATTGCATATTGCTGCCGTAAAGGTCATCTCTGACACAACCAGAAGTTGCATCAGAAACGACCTTTATGGCAGCCATATGCAACTACAACGCTCGACTACCGTAAGAAGGCAGTTTAGACATCGCCGGCCACAGGGCAGGGAGGTTTGTCGGACTGGGCCTGTTTGGGGGGGGGGTGAAAGCACCACGAAGGTAAGAGGGGGGGTGAAAGCACCACGAAGGTAAGGGGCAGGGAGGGAGAAAGGGAGGAAAGGTAGGGAGGAGAGGAAAAGACACTGAAGGGAAATGGGTAAAACAAAGGGGGGAGAAGGACGCTGAAAGACATGGGGAAGACAGAGGGAGGGAGAAGGACGCTGAAAGGACATGGGGAAGACAGAGGGGGGGGAGAAGGACACTGAAAGGACATGGGGAAGACAGAGGTGGGGAGAAGGACGCTGAAAGGACATGGGGAAGACAGAGGGGGAGAGAAGGACGCTGAAAGGACATGGGGAAAACAGAGGGGGGGAGAAGGACGCTGAAAGGACATGGGGAAAATAGAGGGGGGGGAGAAGGACGCTGAAAGGACATGGGGAAAACAGAGGGGGGAGAAGGACGCTGAAAGGACATGGGGAAAACAGGGGGGGGGGAGAAGGACGCTGAAAGGACATAGGGAAGACAGGGGGGGAGAAGAACGCTGAAAGGACATGGGGAAGACAGAGGGGGAGAAGGACGCTGAAGGGAAATGGGGAAGAGAGAGTGGGGAGAAGACGCTGAAGGGAAATGGGGATGACAGAGTGGGGAGAAGATGCTGGAAGGGAAGAAGACAGAGATGCCAGACTATGGGGGGGGAGAGGAGGGAAGAAGATGGGTGCCAGACCAATTTGGAAGGGGGGAGCTAGGGAGAGGCACAGTAACAGAGCAAATGGAAGACGCAGAGAGAAGAGAGACAGTGGATGGAAGGAATTGAATGAGAAGATGAGGAAAGCAGAAACCAGACAACAAAGGTAGAAAAAAAATTCTTTTTCTTTTTCTTTTTTTTTTTTCTTCAGGATAAAGTAGTATATTAGTTGTGTTGATAAAAATTTGTAAACAAAGCCCTGCCAGCTGAACATCTCTTTCTCCAGTTCAGCAGCCAGAACTTTGATTTATAAGGAAGGAATAAACGAAATATTGCAGTACTGAGGCTTGTATGGATGCTGCGGTGACGGGGCAGTGATGGGGACAGATTTTTTTCCCCGTGTCATTCTCTAGTGCTCACGTCAAAAGCTTCCCTCTGACTCAGCTTCCTGTTTCCGCTTTTGACTGAGCACCGCGTTGCTGATCTGAAGTTCTGTTGATGCCAGGGGTAGAAGGAGGCCCATTGCCGATCTTAAGTGTCATCGCAGGGGGGAGGGGGGGTTGCAGATCTTGTTGCCAACATCGGAAAGGTGAGGAAGGGAGAAAGATGGGCCTGTGGTGGATGGAGAGATTGAGAGAAGGGGGCAGATGATAGAAGTGGCGAGAAAGGGGAGAGAGAAGAGGGCAGATGATGGAAATGGGAAGAAGGGGCAGATGATGGAAGTGGAGAGAAGGGGGAGGGAGAAGGGGCAGACATTGGATGGTAGTGTGGCGGGTAGAGGGGGAGCCTATGCTGGATGGAAGTGCAGATGGGAGAGATAAGGGAGCAAATGCAGGAAGGAAATGGGAGGAGAGAAAGAGGGGAGCGGACGATGGAAGTGGACAGAGAGAGGAGAAGGTACTAGATGGAAGGGGTAGAGAAATAGGGCACATGATGGAAGGAGGGGATAAATAAAAGGAGGGCACATGATGGGGGGAAAAGGATTGAGTTAGGGAAATACTGGAGGGGGTGAGGGAAAGAGGTGGCGAGCTGTAGGTAGACAGTAAAAAAGGAAATTGATGAGAGGGTAGTAAGAACGTAATCTAGATGGATGCAGAAAATAAATTGAAAAGGAAAATGAGGGAAGAAAGGGATTGCAGAAGAGAGGTGTGGGAAAGGGAAGGAGACGAAAGAGGTGCCAGACCAATGGGGGTGAAAGGAGAGATGGAAGGGGGAGGCATACAGTTTCTGGAAGGGGCATAGAAGGAGAGAAGATGCCATATAGGGGCAGAAAGTGGATGGAAGAAAGAGAGTAACAAGAAGATGAGGAAAGCAGAAACCAGAGAAAACAAAGATAGAACAAAAATTTTCTATTTATATATTGCTTTAGGAGACATGTGTCACTGTTTCTGTGGTGTTGCATTGTATGCAGAGTCCAACTTCTTGCTGGTTCAATTTAAACTTTGTCTATGTATTTCTATTTTATCCCCCCTTTTACAAAACTGTGGAGCGTTTTTCAGCGCCAGCCGTGGTGGTAGCAGCTCTGATGCTCAGAATTCCATGAGCGTCAGAGCTGTTACCACAGTGGCTAATATCCACACTACAGTTTTGTAAAAGGTTTGTGATGACATTCCATACTAGGCGAAGGTGTTTTCTGTGTTCTGTGTGTTTGAAAGACATGGTTTTCTGTTAGGATTGATGGTGTAGGATCGATGTATACTAGTTTGGCTTATTTAGTTTTACAATGGGTGTATTGCTGTTGTACTGCTCACTGCAGTATATAAGTTGCTGCCTTTTCCTAGGTACTCCTGTGTGGCTTGTTACTAAAAATCATGTTTTTCATACAGAAGGGGGGGTGCCAAAAAATTATGGGCCCCGGGTGTCATATATGCTAGGTACAAGCAATAACCAACGCAGATATATTGAAAACCAATGTATATAAAGTAAACACTTTCAATTGAAGACTGTTGTGGTATGATGATGTTACAGTTTTGCAGAAATAGTGAAGAAATGTTCAAGCTCAATGTTCACTCAAAAAGAAGGAAAAAGCCTCAGAACGGGCCCTCCCACCACCACAAAGGTGGATATAACAGGTGGTTGAGCGATAACCTCACAGGTAAAACCTTCATTCAAAGTTGAGCACTAAAACACTTGAGCAAAAACTGTGCTTCACATAAAAAGTTTTTTCAGATAGAGGAAAAATTCCACTTACGCTCCCTCTCATGCTGAACACCCTGGGAGTCCTTAACAGAGGTGATGATCTGGTGCTTCTTGTGCGGGCGGATCAAGTTAGCCATCAGTTTCCCTGTTTTGCTTCCCCAACGATAAAGCTGATATCTCTGAAAGTAGAGGGAGCATTCCATTCGTTTGGTGAGGATCTCCTCAAGCTGACTCCGAACCCTCCGCAGTTCCACCCAATCCGCATCTGACAATGTGTTAATATGGGACCATCGGAGAGCATGAAGTTTCCCAGACAGTTGCAGCAGCTCCCCCTCCCGCTTCCTCCGTTGGCTAGCAAGGTAGGCGATGATGTGCCCTCGAAGTACCGCTTTAGAGGCATACCAAAGTGATGGGCCCCACGTCGGACGTGTCATTCGTGAGGTGATAATCCACCCAGCGCACTCTCAGGAAAATACAGAATTCAGGATCCTGAAACAAGTGAGGCGGCAGTCTCCAAGAGTGCTCCCTTTCTGGACTTTTGAAACGTTTTTCACGTTCTCACAAAGACTGATCGGTTGGGTCACACCCTGATGTAGCCTGTCGGTGAAATGCTGGCCTCCGTTGGTGTGCCGATCAGCAATGAGATAATATAGCTTTGCAATTTTTTCAATATTATCAGTCTTTGTACGGGCATCAACCTTTGGATAGGGAAGCCATGGCTGCTTTCTATGCAGACGTGGGTTGCCTCAACTGACTGAGCCTCAGGCAGCGGCTTTGAATGTGCCTATCACAGCGGATGAGATGTCTACCACGATCGGTTCCCTCACTATGACTAAGGCGCCGGGACCGGATGGCTTGGGGCCAGAATATTATCGGATATTGCGGGACTTGGTGGCATGCCCTCTTAGTCAGATGTGTAATGCGGTTGTAGGCAATCCCGGTCAGCTTCCTGAAAACTTGGCCCATATTCTGCTCCTGAAACCGGGGAAGGATCCCAAATTGGTGGGGTCCTTCCGACCTATTTCTCTGTTGAACCAGGATGTCAAACTTCTGGCCATGACGTTGGCTTGGCGTCTTAATCATTTTCTGCCCGGTCTGACCCACCTGGATCAGGTTGGCTTTGTCCCCGGTTTCTACGCTTCGATGAATTTGCTGCTAGTGATGGGGGCCCTCCATGAGCATAGGGGTAAGGGGGGTCAATCTGCAGTAGCAGGCTTAGACATGGAAAAGGCGTTTGATAGTGTTTCCTGGGAGTATTTGTTCTTGGTACTGGAGGGCTTCGGTTTCTCGGGGGGTTTCTTGGACTGGGTGTACAGTCTTGGACTGTACACCCACCCTCGTGCCAGATTGTTCATCAATGGGAGTCTGATGGATGCATTCGAGCTGCAATAAGGCACCCGCCAGGGTTGCCCGCTTTCTCCCTTAATGTTTCTCTTGGCTATTGAGCCTTTGGCTATCAAGATCGACAAGCTCCTGGTGTTTGGGGTATTTGGATGGGGGGCCAGGAATGCAAAATTAGCTTATTTGCGGATGATATTTTACTTTATTTGGATCATCTCCATCTATCTGGGGGCGGCGCTGGCAATTGTCAAGGACTTTGGGTTGCTCTTGGGGTCTGCAAGTTAATTGTAGTAAATCTGAACTTTTGCTGCTGGCGGGTGGCCCCATAGAGCTGTGGCATGCCTTGTTTCCTATTCCGTCCTCGGCTGCCCCAGTTTGTCATCTGGGTATTTACCTGAGCACTAATCCTGCCACATTCTATTCCATGAATGTTCTTCACCATCTTGGGAGCAGACGCCTAATCTCTTTAAAATCTGTAGTGGCAGTCAGCGTTCTTCTGTCAGTTGGAAGTCCAGTAGCGGTATATACATTACACTGACAATTTTTTTCTTATATAGTTGGTATGAATTTTTTGTATCAGTTTCTTTATTTCCAAGACTTTAATTTTCAAAGATTTTAAGGAACTATTTTCTATACATACACACTTGGATTTGGCATAACAGTTGGAAAATTGCCCTGGATTACCGACAGCTGAACAAGTGTATTCCTTTGTTTAGAAGGCCAATGGCTACTCTAGATCAGAGCCTTACCATCATTAGTAGGCCAGAACAATTGAATTAGACACATCTCACTGTACCCTATTGCCTTAGTCTTCTGTTCCTTGTTGAGACTTCAATCTCCCAGGAATAGACTGGAAACTAGGAGCCTCCAACTGCGGCAAGGAGGCCAAGTTCCTGGAGGTGCTAGGGGATTGCTTCCTGGAGCAAATGGTAAAAGAGCCGACAAGAGGCGACGCTACCTTGGACTTGGTTCTAAATGGTCTCACGGGACCGATAACAGAAGTAGAAGTCATGGTTCCACTGGGAACGAGTGATCACAATGTAATCAACTTTAAACTGGACATCGGGAAAGGGAAACATGCCAAAACCTTAACCACCACCTTAAACTTTAAAAAGGGTAAATACGATTGCATGAGAGCTATGGTAACAAAACGACTCGAGAAGATGGTGGACAAACTTGAAACAGTAGATCAGGCATGGTGCCTATTGAAAAATACTATTGCAGAAGCACAAGATCTCTACATTCCGAGGATTTCTAAAGATCGGAGAACTAAAGGCAAAGGAGAACCGGCATGGCTTACCATACAGGTGAAGGAAGCCATAAAAGAAAAGAAGGACTCTTTCAAAAAATGGAAATGCACGAAGACAACCGAAGCCTGGAACAAACATAAAGATGAACAGAAGAAATGTCACAAGGCGGTGAGGGATGCAAAACAGGACTATGAGGAAAAAATAGCCCGGGAGGCCAAAAACTTCAAGCTTCAAGCCCTTCTTTAGATACGTGAAAGGGAAAAAACCTGCAAAAGAGACAGTGGGACCCCTGGACGACAAGGGAAGAAAAGGGTACATCAAGGAAGATAAACAAATCGCAGACAAACTAAATTCCTTCTTTGCGTCCGTCTTTACGAAGGAGGACACCTCAACAATACCTGAAGCAGAGAAACTGTTTACAGGAGAAATAGAGGACAGCCTCACCACAGTTGAAGTGAACTTAGATCAGATATACTACCAGATCGACAAACTTAAAAGTGACAAATCCCCTGGACCGGATGAAATTCACCCGAGAGTCTTGAAGGAATTGAAGGTTGAAATAGGAGAGTTATTGCAAAAACTTGCAAACCTGTCAATCAGAACTGGTCAGATACCAGACGACTGGAAGAAAGCGAACGTCATGCCAATTTTCAAAAAAGGATTGAGAGGAGAACCGGGCAACTATAGACCTGTGAGTCTTAGGTCTGTCCCCGGCAAGATGATTGAATCACTGATCAAGGATAGCATAGTTCAGCACTTGGACACACACGACGTGATGAAACCCAGTCAACATGGATTCAGGAAAGGGAAATCGTGTTTGACGAATTTACTCCAATTCTTTGAGACCGTGAACGAGCAAATTGATAGTGGAAAGCCGGTGGACATAATATACTTGGACTTCCAGAAAGCGTTCGACAAAGTTCCACACGAAAGACTTCTCAGGAAACTACAAAGCCATGGCATAGAGGGAGATATACAAAGATGGATAGGCAAATGGCTGGATAACAGGAAGCAGAGAGTGGCCATTAATGGGAAGTTCTCCGACTGGGAGAAAGTGACTAGTGGTGTACCCCAGGGCTCGGTACTTGGGCTGATCCTTTTTAATATTTATATCAATGACTTGGAAAACGGAACATCCAGTGAGATCATCAAGTTTGCAGACGACACAAAACTCTGCCGGGCAATCAGATCGCAGGAGGATAGTGAGGAACTCCAGAGCGATTTGTGTCGGTTAGAAAAATGGGCGGAGAAATGGCAGATGAAGTTCAACGTGGAGAAATGCAAGGTAATGCATTTAGGCAGTAAGAATAAGGAATACGAGTACAGAATGTCAGGTGCAACTCTGGGGAAAAAGTGAACAAGAAAGGGACCTGGGTGTACTGATAAATAGGACCCTGAAGCCGTCAGCACAATGCGCGGCAGCGGCAAAGAAGGCAAATAGAATGTTGGGCATGATAAAGAAAGGAATCTCGAGTAGATCAGAGAAAGTTATAATGCCGCTTTATAGGGCAATG
Organism: Geotrypetes seraphini; assembly: GCF_902459505.1. Classification (NCBI taxonomy): domain Eukaryota; kingdom Metazoa; phylum Chordata; class Amphibia; order Gymnophiona; family Dermophiidae; genus Geotrypetes; species Geotrypetes seraphini. The sequence continues at coordinate 137,136,751 of NC_047087.1, forward strand.
GTCAGACCCCACTTGGAATACTGCGTCCAACATTGGTCTCCCTACCTAAAGAAGGATATAAAACTGCTGGAGAGGGTGCAGAGACGAGCAACTAAACTAGTGAAGGGTATGGAGAAACTGGAATATGAGGATCGACTTAAAACACTGGGATTGTTCTCCCTTGAGAAAAGGAGACTGCGTGGGGATATGATCGAGACCTTCAAAATACTGAAAGGAATCGACAAAATAGAGCAGAGAAGATTATTTACATTGTCCAATTTGACACGGACAAGAGGACATGAAATGAAGCTAAGGGGGGACAAGTTCAGGACTAATGTCAGGAAGTTCTGCTTCACACAGAGAGTGGTTGACATCTGGAATACTCTCCCAGGGGAGATTATTGCGGAATCGACAGTCCTAGGTTTCAAAAGCAAACTAGATGCATATCTCCTTGAGAGAGGCATATAAAGATATGGTTGGCTATAAAATAAGCCAGGTGTATACCTGGCAGGGCCTCCGCGTGTGCGGATCGCCGGACTTGATGGACCGAAGGTCTGATCCGGAGATGGCGCTTCTTATGTTAATTGTTAAGTGTTTTGTTTGCTAACTGTCATGTACCCACTCTGGGCTCCTTGGGGAGGACGGGATACAAATTGAATTAAATAAATAAAGGGGCCAAGTATTTCACCAGCTTGGATTTGGCATCTGGGTTTTGGACAGTACCTCCAGACCAATATAAGTTGGCATTTTACATTTGGGAAGAAACAGTATACTTGGAACAGAACACCTTTTGTTTTTCTTAATTCCCCTGCTGAGTTTAATATCTTCCTATATAAAGCATTACCAGATTCAGAATTCCGAAGAACTTTGGTCTATGTGGATGACACACTAAACAAGAGCCTTACCTTCCAGGAACATCTGGCAGAAATAGAACATGTGTTCCAACAATTGAAAACTGCAGGAGCTAAATTGACCCTTGCAAAAGGACAATGGTATAGGAAATTTTTGAACTACCTAGAGAATGAAATTTCTACTGAGAGATTATGACTACAAAAGAGAATATAGGTCCTACAGCAGTTGAAGAGACCTACCAATCTGATGGAACTCTGTTCATTTTTGGAGATATGCAATTATTCTTGACAGTTCATAGATCAGTATGTGGAGATTACCAGACCCATAGTCACCCTTTTGAAGAAAGATGTGCCTTGGACATGGGGGTTCTAAACAGGAAGCTGCTATGTAAGAACTGAAGGAGATCTCACATCCTCACCCTTTCTTCAGTAGCACAAGCAGCATTATGTGGTTAGAAATCTTCTGGCTTCAAACTTGATTGTGAACCAACACTGAGACTAGATCGAGTCAATTCCAGGTTATTTCAGTGCACATAGCAAATATAAGTCTGGTAACAGTCCAAAAGATATTCAGCTACAGAGTTCTTCCTTCCTTTGGTTTAGCACATATACCAGTCCTTTTATAACTGATAAATAGCCCTTTTTCAGAGATGTGCTAGCCGTTCAGGAAATCTTCTTCAGGTTCCTTCTCTCTTTCGGCGTCAGCTCCCAACTCTTTCTTCTCACTTTCCGGTTCGGTTCCACATTCCTCACATGCTTTGTTGACCACTGACTAATCAGGATAGGACCCAAGGAGGGTGAATAGGCTTTTTCATGTACCTTTCTTCCAAGGTTAATACAGCATGTCCAGCCAAGATGTTAAAGAAGCTTGACCAGGGTTACCATATGGCTCCAGAAAAAGGACGGATTGAGACATTTGGGTTTTACTTGCATTGAAAGTAATGGATGTAAAACATAAGAACATAAGAACTGCCATCACCGGATCAGACCCATGGTCCATCGAGTCCGGCGATCCGCACACGCGGAGGCCCAGTCAGGTATACACCTGATGTAGTTTTACCACCCATATCCCTCTATGCCTCTCATAAGGAGATGTGCATCTAATTTGCCTTTGAATCCTAGCATAGTGGATTCCTTAATAACCTCCTGTGGAAGAGCATTCCAGGCGTTCACCACTCGCTGCGTAAAGCAGAACCTCCTGACATTTGTCCTGGACTTGTCCCCCCTTAGCTTTAAACCATGTCCTCTTGTCCGTGTCACGTTGGACAGTGTAAATAATTTGTTTTTCTGCTCTATTTTATCGATGTCTTTCAGTATTTTGAACGTCTCTATCATGTCCCCTCGCAGCCTCCTCTTCTCAAGGGAGAACAGTCCTAGTTTCTTGAGTCGTTCCTCATATTCCAAGTTCTCCATACCTCTTATTAGCTTCGTTGCTCGTCTCTGCACCCTCTCCAGCAGTTTTATATCCCTCTTTAGTTTGGGAGACCAATGTTGGACACAGTATTCCAAGTGTGGTCTGACCATTGCTCTATAAAGCGGCATTATGACTTTCTCCGATCTGCTCGTGATTCCTTTCTTTATCATTCCTAACATTCTGTTCGCTTTCTTTGCCGCTGCCGCACATTGTGCCGACGGCTTCAGGGTCCTATTTATCAGTACACCCAGGTCCCTTTCTTGTTCGCTCTTACCCAGAGTTGCTCCTGACATTCTATACTCGTGTTCCTTATTCTTACTGCCTAAATGCATTACTTTGCATTTCTCCACGTTGAACTTCATCTGCCATTTCTCTGCCCATTTCTCTAACTGATACAAGTCGCTCTGGAGTTCTTCGCTATCTTTCTGCGTTCTGATTGTCCGGCATAGCTTTGTGTCGTCTGCAAACTTAATGATCTCACTGGATATTCCGTCTTCAAGGTCATTGATATAAATGTTAAATAGGATCGGCCCAAGTACCGAGCCCTGGGGCACACCACTAGTCACTTTCTCCCAGTCTGAGAACTTCCCATTTATGCCCACTCTCTGCTTCCTGTTTTCCAGCCATTTGCCTATCCACCTGTGTATATCTCCCTCTATTCCATGGCATTGTAGTTTCCTGAGAAGTCTTTCATGCGGAACTTTGTCGAATGCCTTCTGGAAGTCCAAATATATTATGTCCACCGGCATTCCACTATCAATTTGCTTGTTCACGGTCTCAAAAAATTGAAGCAAATTCGTTAAACATGATTTCCCTTTCCTGAACCCATGTTGACTGGGTTTCAGCAATTCGTGTATATCTAAGTATTCTCTCTCTCTCTTTTTTTTTTTTTTTTTAAATCTTTAGTTTTCAAAGCCAACAAAAAGTGCAATACAATATACATACGAATAATAATAATCAAATAAGCACTTAAAATCAATCAGTATCAATACAAAAATAAAACTCCCTCTCCCATCCAACACTTTCCATCAGGGAATAATACCAAACAAAAGATATACCCTTCCTCCCCTGGATATGTGAGTGCTAAAACAATGGAAAATAAAGATAAAGGACAACTATAATGAATCCACAAAAGATGTCAATGGACTGAAGCCATATGCTAACCCTAAGCAGGATAGATGTCATTATCATTCTTATAACTTGCTTCTAAATACTTTTTCAAGCTGAACTCTGTAGCACAACAAAATCCATAAGTCTCTTTGTTTCAAAAGAGGTGATTCATCAGAGTTCCATATTTCTCAGCAAAGATGGTGTATTGGAAACAAGTTTTATGGAATAGTCTTTGCCATAGACTTTCACTGAAACTTCCTCATTTTTTACTGAAAAACAGGGACTCCTGAAGTAGCCAAGCACTTCTGAACTCACTGAATTAGGTTGTCATCTCTCTGAGGCTCCCCTTCAGTTACTTACTTCTGTAACCTTAGTGTTATCAGCTAGACTCTGTAGGTTTTGAACAATTTTCTTTAATAATTCGAAATAAAGAATGAACACTCACAATTTGATGATTTCAAGGCAGTCCAACTTGTTACAGACTCTTCTTACTCTACCAGCACATTCTGTCCAAGGGGAATCTGGGAGTGTGTCCACACACATTGTAGGGAATAGCACTGTGCTCCAGACATAGATACTGAACCTAAGTTGTAGTAGGCTAGTGGAAATAAAGGGTGAAAACCTGGTGAGAATACGATATTAGACCCAAGTTTTCAAGTAGTCATGCTGTGTTACAAAATGGATACTGTTCTCTCCCAGAAGCTAAAGAAGGGTGGGCTTAAAACTCTCTTGTTGCAGCCTGGCTCTCTGGGAGAAGCAAAGCTTTCTGTAGATTTGATTCTAGAGAGCACACTTTGCTTACACATCTTAGAATAAACACACATATATTTGTTTTATACGTGAACTGAGAAAATACTCACATAAAATGGGGGCAGAACAGATAGATTCAGTAAAATGGTGTCAGGCCTTTTGAGACCTTAAGCCTTTGAAAGGACAATTCTGACACTCATAGAATTCCCATGAGCGTTGGAACACTTATCTTGCCAGCCCACACTAAAAACCTTTAGCACAGCTTGATAAAAGGGGGGGAGAAGGTTAGTTACTCCTGTCTTTGTAAGATTTTTTTTAAAGTCTTTATTCATTTTTAAAACTTTCAACAAGTGTAACATAATGTACAATCTTTTTATATTTTAATATCACTTAATATACCATCAAAGTCTAACTCGCTTCAAATATCCCTCTCCCTCTTATACCCAACAATTGTACTTAAGAATAATAAATCATAAAATATTCCCTCCCCCCCTCCCTACCCTGGACGTGTATGAACAAAGGAAAAAAAAATAATATTCATTCTGTACAATATTTTGTTAATGGCTCCTAAACATCCCTAAATTTCTTAAAATGCCTCTGCTGTATGGCTATTACCCGTTCCATTTTAAAAATTATAATTCAGTCGATCCCAATTTTTCCAGTTTTTCATAATTTGCTGTATGGCAACCCCTGTCATAATGAGCTAAAGTTTATTATTATTAGAAGAGATTTGACACAGTGTCATATGATAATGCCACCGGATTTTCCAGTAGATTATTCATTAAGTATCAATGGACAATAGAATAGTAAATGATCTAATGTCCCAGCTTTGAGATGACAGTGCCAGCATCTATTAGACTTAGAGCTATCTAATTTCTGTAAACGAACTGGGTCCAAACTGTTCTATGTAACAAAAAAAAACAAGTTTGTCTCATAGATGCCGACACTGTACATCTCATCCTCCAAGCTCAAATTCGTGACCATTGAGACGCAGTAATTTGATGCTTTATCTCAATGCTCCAAATGTCACGCAGACCAGTCTTTGGTTTCTTATTCAAAAATCCAGATATGTTTTCAGGTAGACTTCCAGGCCGCTCAGTGGCATAAATTAATAAGACCGTCAAACTAAACTAAACTAAACTAAACCTTGGGTTTATATACCGCACCATCTCCACAAATGCGGAGCTCAGCACGGTTTACAGGAAGAAAGATGAGAGAGGAACTACAGTGGAGAGATTAAAGAGTTAGGTGTAAAGGGGGAAGGTGAGAGACCTAAGAGGGGGGAAGTGTTACAGTTTTGAGAATAGCCAGGTTTTTAGGTGTTTGCGGAAGAGTTGGAGGGAGCTTGAGGTTCGGAGAGGGGAGGTGAGGTTATTCCAGATCTCAGTGATTCTAAAGGGGAGGGATGACCCAAGTTTGCCTACATGGGAAATACCTTTTATGGAAGGGAAGGATAGTTTAAAAATTTGGGAGGATCTAGAGGAAGTAGGGGTTGGGGAGTTCCAGGATAGAGGGATAACGGCAGGAAGGATGCCATGTAGGATCTTGTAGGCCAGACACGCACATTTGAAGTGGATCCTGGGGATTACTGGGAGCCAATGGAGCTTAGACAGGAGTGGTGAGACGTGATCAAATTTGCTTTTCGCGAAAACAAGCTTAGCTGCGGCGTTCTGAATCCGCTGAAGTCTGTGGAGGCTTTTCTTGGTTAGGCTGAGGTAGATAGAATTGCAATAATCCAATCTGGAGAGGATGATGGATTGTACTAGGACTGCGAAGTGTTTTTGGTGAAAATAGGGTCTGACTTTCCTTAGCATGTGAAGGCTGAAGAAGCATTTCTTCACCAGGGATTGGAGATGTTCGTTGAAGGATAGAGAAGAGTCTAAGGTGACACCCAGAACTTTGCTTGAGAACTCGAGCTGTAATGGGGGGCCGGAGGACAATGGGATGGAGGAAGGTAGATGGTCTAATTTTGGGCCGAGCCAAAGGAGTTTTGTTTTGGACTCGTTTAGTTTCATATGCATTGTGAATGCCCAGGATTGGAGGTTCTTTATGCATGAGGATATGTTCGTGGAGAGGTTAGTGAGGTTCGAGTCGGTCTCAAGGAGGACGAGGATGTAATCAGCGTAAGTGTAAAGAGTTTCAAGGGGGGATAGTTGGAGTAGTTTCAGGGAGGACATGTAAATGTTAAAGAGGATTGGGGAGAGGGGTGAGCCTTGTGGGACACCACAAGTCGGGGTCCAGGGGGAGGATGAGGTGCCGCTCATGTTAACCATGTAAGAGCGGGAGCGCAAGAATTTGGAGAACTAATCAAGAACTATACTGAATAGTTAGATTTTTACATTCAGGGAACCCCTCCTGAATGGCCTGCTTCAACTGCAGCCATCTATAATTTTGTGATTTGTTAAGACCAAATTTGTGTTGCAATCGTGAAAAGCAATGTATTATTGAACCTCCACACAGGTCTATTACAATTTTGTTCCTCAAATTTTAATTCAATCCAAATTCCAGCATGATCTGATAAAACAATTGAATCTATGCCAGCTTTGGTTACCTGTTGAACTAATTGATCTGATACAAATACATAATCTATTCTTGAAAATGATTTATGAACCTGGGAGCAAAAGGAAAACTCCCGAGCATTAAAATGGAGAATTCGCCAGATATCTTTTAATCCACAAGATTGAACTAGATTTTCTAATCACATTGATTTCAAAATCCTACTGGGTTGTTTATCCAAGAATGGATCCATAACAGCATTGAAGTCCCCCAGCTACCATTAGATTAGAGGCAGCCAGTGGCAGAAGTACCTGTTGAAGAGTTAAAATAAATAAATTCTGCTTGATTCGAATTAGGGGCATAAACACAAAACAGCATCAGAGCATGTTTCCCCAAGGTCATCTTTACCTGAACCCACCTTCCTGAAGGATCTGCAGAAATAAAATTAAATGTAGCTGAACATTTTTTATGGACTAAAATAGCCACCCCCACTTTTTTCCCCATAGCCAGCGCAAAGAAACACTGCTTAACCCAACCTTCTTCTAATTTCATAGATTCCCCCGCAGTCAAATGAGTTTCTTGTATCATACATATATCTGCATTTTGCTGCTTTAAAAAATTGAATGTTTTCTTCCTCTTAACAGGATGATTGAGGCCATTAACATTTAAAGAGAACAATTTAAAATTCATTGCAAAATTTTAAAGACAAGATCCCACAATAGTGTTCAATACACGTCCTAAACCCCTCCTCTTTCCCTACCCCCCTTATCATACAATTGTTTGAAGACATATATTTAGACTAGCAGCCATATCCCTCCCCCAGGCAACCTAATTCATTACTTCCCCTTATGCAATTACAATTAATCAACCCCCATAAACCAAAAAATTTCATGAATACTGACATAAATAGATAAATATTTTCTAAGAAGTAGACAAATAATTAATAGAATATAACATGACAATAAAGTTCATTCCCTACCAATGTGAAAATTCATTAATGAAATTACTCAAACAAATATATTTTAATAATATAACCAATGAATACCCTTTAAATTCCCCAAAATCATACCAAAAACCCCTCTATTAAGCTATTAAACAAACTTAAAGCAATGAGACCTGACACCTGGGATTTTAAAAGCATATATCAGGAAATAAATATAAGGTCCCAGAGTGCCAAAGTAAATTAATCTATAAAATAATGAACTTTTAAAATTCATACAATGAATACATCAATACCCTAAAAACCTTTTTTCCTATGAAATTAAAATTAATCAGCCCCTAAAGACTAAAATATTTCATAAATACTTGAATGAATAAATGAATACTCAAAAAGAATGAACAAATAAATACTAGAATATAGTAACAAAATAAAGTACATAAACAAATGTATTTAATTAATATACCCAACAAATGCCTTTTATATTACCTCATATCAATCCAAATAACCCTTCTCTATTAAGTTATTATTTTTAAAAAAATTTCTTTTCTTTTTCCCGCTCTTCTCTTTTTCTATCTTCCTCAAATATACAAACATTTAATATGTGCGTTTAACATCTATAAAACCTTATTTTTAGGCTAGATCTATATTTTTGCAGCAGATAAGACCATAGACAGTGAAAAGACTGATTCTACAAATGAACATAAAATGCCTATACAGTAAATACCTGAACCTGTACAGCGGATACTAGGCTGCATTGTAGTATCCTCTGCACAAGGGCAATTGTAACCTTGAAAGCCAAAACCAAAAAGAACAAGATGGAGGATAGAGACAGCTGAACCAGCCAACCAACTTATTGCTAATAATTAGTGTGAGTGGGATACCCTCAGTCTCACAGCTTGCATATGGGAACAGGTCCCTAAAGCACCAGCTGTCGCAATCAAAACCCATGAGGGTATTTACTTGTGAAACATCCCTGGATTACCCAGCTGAATTAAACTAGTGCACAAAAGGTGCTAAGTGAAAAAAATGAGAAATAAACCAAAAAATCACTAAAACACAGTGGAATGATTCAAGTGTCTCTATTCCCCATCAGGGGTAAATGGCGTCCAAAATCAACCGGGCTGGCTCAAGAACGAGCAAAATCAAAAAGAGAGTACTTAGCTTCTCTGTAAGTCCAAAATGAGGAATAACCAGCTTGAAATTGACCCGTCCAACGGGTGAGACTGAGGGTATCCCACTCACACTCATTATTAGCAGTAAGTTGGTTGGCTGGTTCGGCTGTCTCTATCCTCCATCTTGTTCTTTTGGGTTAGGGGGTTTTGGCTGTCTTTGCAGTTTTCCCTATTCTGGGTTTTCGTATTGTTCATGAGTAACCTTGAAACATCACAAAATGCACAGACTTTCAAAATGCTTGCTTCTTTCTTTCATACTCGGGTAGATAAATTATTGAACACCCCTCATATTTTTTTCTTTGTTGGAATTCATGTGTTTAGGTCTGTCCTATTAAAGCTATGGAGTTTCTGTCTACTTTTTTTTTTTTTTAAACTATTACTGTTGTGCTGACCAAATCATACTATATAGCTACAGCTCATGGCATAGTCTCTTTCTCAGGTTTTAGTGCTGAAAGCAAGGACTTCTCTGAGTTATATTGGCCAATGTAAGAGGTTCCTTATTCAGCCAACCCCCAATTCTGAAATCTTGGTGTTACCAGCCAGACTCTGAATTGATTGAACAGTTTCTTTAATAAATGAAGCAACCAACTTACAGTCAGATGGATTCAGTGCAATTCAAGCCTGTTACATATCTTCTTACTCTACCAGCATATCAGGGTTACGCTGGGAGTGTCCACCTTGTAGAGATGACACTGTTATCCAGACTTAGGAAATAACCTAAGCTATGTTAGATCGTTAGAACTAAAGGGGTGAAAAAACCTGGTGGGAGAACACCACCACTCTCAGGCTCTCACCCAGGCTTGTGCTCAGCAATATGGCCACTGCTGTCCCCAGACTGGAGAAGGAGGAGGGCCCATGCTCTGTGGAAGCAGCCCAGCCCTCAGGAAAGCAAAACCCTCTGGGAATACAAGTCCACAGAGCACCCATAACTTACACATCCATTACAAACTAGTCACTGTGTAAGAAACTGAGCAAATGCCCACATACTTGAGGGCAAAACAACTGTAAACTGCCTTGATCTGATAAAACTTAGCGGTATATCAAATTTTAATAAATTGTAGCTATAACAATGGTGTTATCCATATAATTGGGCAAAACACCTTTGTTCCACCCTATGCAGAGCTTTCATAGTACAGCACCTCCCCTTGCCCTCCAGCAACCCCCCCTCCATAGTCCAGCATATTCACCCATTGTTCAGCTTTTCCCCTCATTTTTTCCTCCCAGACCTGCACTGCTCTCACTGCCACATTCCTTCAGCTGGGTCTGAGGGAACAAGCAGATTCAGCACTGGTATAGGGTCTTTAACCACAGGCCTATGCTTAAGCATTTCTGTGTCTTGCTTTGCCTTTAACACAGGACTCCTCCTCAGGAATTATGGGAGGGGGGGTAGGACACAGTTCTGAATTCTTTTGCCTTTGGCTCTGGAAAGAAGGAGGGCAGCAGTGTCAGTAGATGGAAAAGAAAGGATGGTACTGAAATATTGCACTCCCTCCCCCGCCCAATGCTGCTGCTGTGGATGCTTCATCTGTCTAGTAGCAGGGCCAGCCCTGGTCCCAGGAATAAACAAATAATGCTTATGTAGTCTATAAAAAATTTTCTGATACTATCCATATAGTTCTGCTGAAAATCCATGGTTAGAGTATTTATCCAGATAACAGTACTATTATCCAATTAAGTGCCATTGAATATCAGGGCCTAAATTCAATTTTTAAATTATTTCTATTAAGAGTCTTCAGAGCTCACACTGGATTTTGTACCAACTGTTTACTTGCTGTTGGTGCAATACATGTGAACTGCTGGTAATGCAGTAAGGGATTTTTTGACAGTACAGTTTCCCCTCCATATTCGCGAATTCCGTATCTACGGATTCGGTTATTCGCGATTTATGACCAGAAAATTTTTTTTTTCATTTTTTGGGCTATTTTTAGCCCTGTAAGCCCTCCCTTAAGCCTTACCTGGTGGTCTAGCGGGTTTTCAGGCAGGAGCAATCTTCCCACGCTCACAGGAAATGGCTCGAGAGACTACAGGAGTTCAAGGCAGCCATTTCCTGTGTGCGATCTGCACAGGGCAGGAGCGTGGGAAGATCGCTCCTGCCTGAAAACCAGCTAGATCACCAGGTAAGGCTTAAGGAGGGGCTTACAGGGCTAAAAATAGCCTGGGGATAAGGGCAGAACCGGCCTGAATATTATTCATGGTTTTTCCATATTCGCAGGCCAGCTCTGCCCCTAACCTCCGTGAATACGGAGGGGAAGTGTATAGTGCATGAACTGTTTGGTGATGCAGTATGAGAGCTGTCTGGTGAAATGCAGTATCCTAATTGCAGTGTTGTGTTTTTGTTTTAGATCCAGGGTTTTGCTGCTGCTTCTGTGTAGCCTAAAAATTGGTAAGTTGTAATAATCTATTACAAGAGGAATAATCAAACTACCCACATATGTAGGTTCAAATCTGATGGGTAGTTTTTTACCTGCAGGACTTTCTGCAATAATCAAACCAAAACTACTCATGTTATTGCCTCTCCTGATTTGATCCTGCTTGCTTTTTCCTTGTATATTTTTACCGTTTTAAAATTGCCCTCTCTGTAATAATTGGCATGCAATGATGATGGAAAATAATGGAGAGCCACACGTATGACCTAGCAAGACATGTTTATAGATACACCCTAATAAGTATAATTTTATCAATCTGACCAATTTCTCAAGATCATCAATTATTTACATCACTGACATATGTCATGGGGAGAGCAAATTTACCCTCCCTGATTAGCCTCCAGGCTTGCAGATATTTGGTAACTGCAAAGTTTTAAGTTGATTTTTAAAGAACAACTCTCTTTGGTGTTTCCTTTTCAAAAAAATTGCCTGCCTTCTGGTGTCAAAGGGGAAAGTAGGTGAGGGGCCTTCAAAATGAAATCCCTGTGCATTATCTTCTTCATTCACATTTTTTCCCATGAAGAGAAACATGTATGTTTTCCCCCACAGAGGACCCAGAGCAATTTTCAAGACAGAAATCACTTTTTTTTTTTTTTTTTAATAAATCTTTATTGATTTTTAAACTTTGACAATGCAATACAAATATCTGAACATAAATATTTCATAAAACGCATTAATAAACATACAATTTATACTTAGAACCATCATTTTCTCCCCCTTCTTACCAAATTACTACAATAAGACTAATTATGTAATTATAATATTATAATTAAGTATTTTAATAAACAAAATCTTTCCCTCCCCTGGATATGTAAGGAATTCTACCAACCTCAAAAATAAATAAATACATTACAATTATTATGATGTAACAAATATAGTCAATGGACTCCATACTCTATTAAATGTACTGCTAAACCCCAAACACTCTACATTCATTTTTTCATATTTATACGTGATACAAACATTTGTCCACCAAAACGTATAATTTAGTCTGTCATACCTCTTCCAATTATGTGTAATCAATTGGATAGCTATTCCTGTCATTATCATAAAAAGTTGACTTTTATATTTATCCAAAGAAGGCTTGACATGTAAAAGCGTACCACAGATTATGGCTTCATATGTTAAGGGAATTGCTGAATCAAGAATAAGATTAATTTGTCTCCAAATTGATTTCCAGAAATTAAGTATCAAAGGACAATAATATAACAGATGATCCATAGTCCCTATATCATTATGACAGTGCCAACATCTATTAGACCTGGAATTATCTAACTTTTGTAAACGAACTGGGGTCCAAAAAATCCTATGCAATAAAAATAACCAAGTTTGTCTCATAGATGCTGACCTTGTACACTTCAACCTCCACGATGAAATTCGTGGCCAACGAGATACAGAAATTCTCGATGCTCCAAATGTCTTTAAGACTATTTTTTGGCTTTTTATTCAAAAATTTAGAAATTAATTTATACCACTGGGCAGCCTGATGTCCTACTAAATCTGCCTGGTAACACAGGATCTGCAAGCTATAATAATTTTTTTTTATTTTTCCATTCGGGGAACCCACTCCGAATGGCCTGCTTCAACTGCAACCACCTATATTGTTGAGACCTCAGAATGCCAAATGATTGTCGTAGTTGTATAAAATCAAGCAGTTTTCCTTTAGAAATAATATCATCTAATATTCGAATACTTGCTTGCATCCAATTCTTCCAGGAGATCCCAGCACCGCCCACTTGTATCTTGGAGTTTAACCATAAAGACTGAAAAGTAGATTTTATTATAGGAATATCTGTTAATTTATCAATAATAATAACAACAGTTTTTTTAATATACCGCAGGACCGTGAAGTTCTATGTGGTTTACAATGATTAAAGAAAGTTACAGAAAGAGTGGCATCTACAAAGTATAGACTTGGTGATTGACAGTTCTGGAGATCATTTGTTGAGGGCTAGGATTGTATAGGTTGGTTTCCTAAGTATTTCAGGAACAGATGTGTTTTTAGACGTTTTCTGAATTCCCTATAGGTAGCAGGCGCGAGTAATTGTTCTAGGTCTTTACCCAAAGAGCTGCTTGATGTGAGAAAAGATGTTGGTGATGACTTTTAAATTTACAGCCTCTGACCGGTGGGGAAACAAAGTTCGGGTGTGAGCTTCGCCTATGTTTGTTTGTTGAGAAAGTGAAAAGGTCTGTTATATATTTAGGGGCTAAGCCATAAAGTACCTTGAAGCAAAAACAACCAAATTTGAATTTCATATGTGCCTCAATTGGTAATCAGTGTAGAAGTCAATAGGAAGGTGTTATGTGGTTGAACTTCTTCAGTCCACAAAGTAGTCTGACCGCTGCATTTTGTACCAGTTGCAATCGCCGTATATTCTTCTGGGGGAGTGCCAAGTAGGTGATGTTACAATAATCGAGTTGACTCAGTATAAGGGATTGTACCAGAATTCGAAATGATGAGACATCGAAGTAAGCTCTGATGGACCAAAGCTTCCAGAGGGTGAGAAAGATTTTTCTAATCAAGGAGTCTACCTGGTCTTTCATGGTCAGGCTCTGGTCCAGTGTTACTCCCAATACCTTCATAGTGGGTTGAATGGGATAGCTAAGGTTATTGATACACAATGGTGATTTTGTGTCAAGTGGGTGTGGCGATGCTATGAAAAATTTTGTTTTCTCTGAGTTTAGTTTTAGTCTGAATTCAGTCATCCATTGCTCCATCTGATTTAGTACTTCTGTTGCTTTGGGAGTGACTTCTGAGACAGAGTTAGTGAATGGGATAATTATCGTGAAGTCGTCAGCGTAGCTATATAGTTTTATCCCCAGCTGGGACAATTGCGCACCCAGTGAGGACATGTAAACGTTGAAGAGCAAAGGGGATAGTAGTGATCCCTGTGGCATGCCAGATGGATTGCTCCAGGAGTCAGAGAGATCGTGATTAAAGCGGACTTGGTAGGTGCGTGATATAAGGAAACCTCGAAACTAGTTCAGTACATCTTCAGAATCTCGGAGAGAGCGAGACCAGAAGGCTTTGAGCATGCGCAAATGCTCAAAGCCCAGTCCAGCCCAGCACAGGGAAGAGGGAGGATCTCCCTCGCACCGCCCAGCCCAACGAGGGAGAATCTTCGGGCACCGGCACGTCCTGTGCATTAGTGCTGGTGCCGGTGCCCAATCGGGTAAGCGACCGATGTCTTTGCTGTGCTGGGGGGGGGAGGGGGGGTGATGCGAGCGGGGGGGAGGATGCCGGTTCACAGGGGGGATGCCGGATCGCACTGAAAAAAAAAATTTGAATAACGCGCTCACACATATAACGCGCATGGTTATACTCGGTTTGTAAAATCGTGTATAACGCGTGCGTTGTATGCGTGAAAATACGGTAGATGAGTTAATTTTGGATGAGTAGAACGTTTTTCCATGTTTTCCATGTGTCCAATATTATTATGTTGTCTTTAGCATATCTAGGTATACTGATACTTAATACATGAGATAATCTCATGGGAGACATAATTTTCCATTCTAGATATAGCCAATCTGGATGATGTTCCATGAGCTCGGGAAGGATCCAATAATTGCCTGGCACGTTATATAGGCCTGATGATACCTATAGGAAAATTTACCCCACCCTCCGCAATTGTTTTTTGCAAAGATACTAAAGCAATTCTTGCATTTTCCCCAGCCAAATAAATTTTGTAAGAATACTATTTAGTTTCTTATAAAAGGACCCCTGAAAATAAACTGGTATCATACCCATTTGATAGCAAACCACAGGCAAAATCATCATTTTTACTGTTTGAACTTTCCCCCACCAAGACAAATGTAATATGTTCCATTGCTCACACATTTCAGTGACCTTCAGCAATAAGGATTTTTCATTTACTTTTATCGTTTCTTCTAATGTTTTCTGAATCCAAATACCTAAATATTTTATGCTCTCTTCCTTCCATAGGAAAGGGAATTTATCAAATAATCCTTTGGAACAATAAACGTTTAAAGGAAGAACCTCTGATTTACTCCAGTTTATTTTATATCCTGAAAATTTCCAAAATCCATCAATCATATTAAGTAAATGGAATGGTGTGGAATGGTTGTTTCAGGATTCCTCAAATGAAGCAAAATATCATTTGCATAAGCAGAGACTTTGTATTCCTGACCTACATAAGGAATACCATGAATCTCCTCTGCCTGTTGAATAGCCAATAACAAGGGTTCCAAAACAATATCAAACAGCAGAGGAGATAATGGACATCCCTGTCTAACTCCCCTCTCCAGACGAAAGTGTTCTGAAAAAGTATTATTAATATATATTCTGGCAAAGGGGGAGCTATACACGGTTAGAATCATTTGTATAAATCTAGAACCAATACCAAACCAATCCGTAGCTTGATACATAAAGGTCCATTCCACATGATCAAAGGCCTTCTCTGCATCCAAGGAAACAGAGAAAGCCGGATCATCCATAGCTTTTGTTAAATTCAACATATGAAAAGCCAATCTAGTGTTATTAGAAGAATGCCTTTGAGCAACAAACCCCGTTTGATGCATTCCAATGATGTAAGGGAGAGCCTTAATCAAGTGTAAAGCCAATAACTTAACCAAAAGTTTTCCATCCACATGTAGAAAAATGTAAGGTCTTGCATGTGGGGAAGGGGAACCCAATGTACAGCTATACGATGGGAGAGAGGGTATTGGGGGAAGGCAGCCTAGAAAAAGACTTGGGGGTATTGGTGGATAGAACAATGAAGCCAGCGGCGCAATGTGCAGCAGCCTCAAAGAAAGCGAACAGAATGTTGGGCATAATCAAAAAGGGTATCACTACCAGAACGAAGGAGGTTATTCTACCATTGTATCGAGCGATGGTTCGCCCACATCTGGAGTACTGTGTCCAGTACTGGTCGCCGTACCTTAAGAAGGATGTGGCGATACTCGAGAAGGTCCAGAGAATGACAAGAATGATAAAGGGCATGGAAAACCTTTTGTATGCTGAAAGGTTGGAGAAGCTGGGGCTCTTTATCCTGGAGAAGCGGAGACTTAGAGGGGACATGATAGAGACTTATAAAATCATGAAAGGCATAGAGAAGGTAGAGAAGAACAGATTCTTCAGGCTAACCGGGCCAACAAAAACAAGAGGGCATTCAGAAAAATTGAAAGGAGACAAATTCAAAACAAACACTAGGAAGTTCTTTTTCACTCAGAGGGTTGTGGACACCTGGAATGCGCTCCCAGAGGAGGTGATAGGGCAGAGTACAATATTGGGCTTCAAAAAGGGATTGGATGACTTCCTGAAGGAGAAGGCGATTGAAGGTTATAGGTATAGGTACTAAATGAATAGAGGCTGAATAATTTAGGTAAGGACCAATTACAGGTCACGGACCTGGGGGGCCGCCGCGGGAGCGGACTGCTGGGTGCAATGGACCCCTGGTCTGACCTGGCAGAGGCAATGCTTATGTGCTTAAATAGGCCTATCATTTGAAACCAACATGGGATCTTTATTTGGCTTTGGTAAACCAATAGTTAACGATTCTGCCATAGTACCTGATATACAACCTTTAGCTAGTTGAGCCTGATATAAATTTAAAAGTTGAGGTAATAGGGTAATTTGGAATAACTTGTAAAACTCTACAGTGAAACCATCACCACCTGGAGTGGATCCAACTCTAAGGGACTCTTAACGCTGTTTGTAATTCTTTCATTGATATAGGTGCCTCAAGACTTTCTCTTATATGATCAGGAGTTTTTGGTCCCTTAATTAAATTCAAAAATTCTAAACCTTCATTTTCATTATTTAAATAAGACAGAAATCACTTTGAAAAATGTTCCCACAGTTAAATTCCACAATTTTCTAAAAAGCAATGTTACTCACTCATAACAGATGTTTTTCATAGAATGATTGAGTCAAGCAGGCACAAATGTGGGTGACATAATCTGATAGCGCAGGAGTAGAACTGCTTTGTCACAGCTGAGAGGAAACTCCTCCACACACATGAGGTAGTTTTAAGAATCAGTGTAGGGCAAGACTACGTTCCTGAAGGAGGAATGGGCCTCATAGATTAAACATACAGGGCTGCCCTCATAGGTTTTCAGGCATATTTAACAACACTTTTTGCACGTTTGGATCTGCTTATACTGATGCATGAGAGCAAGCGTTCAGAATTTAGTTCCATCATTAAACTTGGGCAGGCATTCCGAGAAGCAGAAGGAATGTGTGATAATCTACTTAGAGTACAGGAATTGAACCAAAAGAATACACAAAGCAAGGAGAAAAAGCTGTTTAAAGTAGATCAGCAAAATGGAAAAACAAGTAGAAATGCACAAATATAGTGGGAAATATAGAGCGCTATTCCTGGAACCATATGTGGATTGATAGTTGCAGTTTAGGACAGCAGATGATTCACGTTAACATAGAAAAATGTGTAAGACATTTGTAGATTCTGTAAGAGAGCGGATACAGTTACTCATCTCATCACAGGCTTCAAAGTGCTGATGATAGAAAATATAATCATGTGGCAGCACTATTAAAGGGTGTTGCTTTTAAAGATAAATTTTTTCAGAGTGATAATAAAGGAAAACAAAAATTAGTAAAGCTAAGAAGAATAGTCTACTATTGAGTGGGAATCTTACTCATTCAGATATGATGTTATATTATTCCACTTCTCTCCCAAGACGTTTAAGAGATATAAAACTGGATAACTGTGAAGGTTCTAAGAAAATATACTTAAGGGACTGGTATATAATCACACACTTGCAAGGAAACCTTAAGTGGAAAACACCTCCTATCTCTGTTACTGCTGGTCTCAAAATCAAAAACTGTCATTTGTTTATGTTTTATTTCTTTGTTACTTTTAAAAGTGGACTAACATGGTTACCACACCATATTACTGTATATCTGTGAAATTAAGGAATCAGTTGCACCTATTACAAAATACTGCAGTTCATATGATTTTCAGAAGTTTAATCATGTGGCAGCACTATTAAGGGTGTTGCTTTTAAAGGTAAATTTTTTATAATCTGATCTCATCACCGGTTGTTCATCTAGTTTCTTTTTCACCTAGAATAAGCACTAGTTGACCTCTACATTAAATGGACCTGGTTGATCCATCTTTTAAAGGAATTAGATGTAAAAAGCATTTGGGAAAATTAATTTTCCTATGAATCTATGCAAATTTGGAACATTCTGCCACTTACTTTAAAGAATCAGTCTTTGTATTTGCCTTTCAAGAAGGGGTTAAAACCTTTTGTTTAAAAACTACAATAAAATGTAAAAGACATACATTTAAACTACCAGCTTTACAAATTTTTCAAACTAGAGTGTCTGTATTACAGCAGTGCAAAAGATGTAAGCCGCTTTGAACTTTTTATAGGGAATAAGTGGGTTAGAAGTGTCAATTTAGATTACTGTATTTTATATTAGATAAAGAGAAGAATAATAGAATCTATACTACTTTCTAGATGGGTGTTACATTGCTGTCTGGGTTAAAGAGGACCATAGAGTCCAACCACATTCTGATTGTCTAATAGTTCTCTATATATATACAGTGGTACCTCGGTTTACGAGTGCATTGGTTTGTGAGTATTTTGCAAAACGAGCAAAACATTTGCAAAATCGGCACCTCGAGTGTGGCTCGATTTACGAGCACCCCCCCCCAACGCGATCCGGCACCCCCCCTGACTTGATTTGGCACCCCCCCGCCGCTTCTTACAGTCATCTGGGCACCGGCATGTCCTGCGCTTGCTCAAGGCCCAGCAGAAGAGGAGGCCGATCTACGGGCACCGGCACCAAGCACAGGACATGCCGGTGCCCAGATGACTGTAAGAAGCGGCGGGGGGGGGTGCCCAATCGCGTTGGGGGGGGTGCCGGATCATGGCGGGGGAGTGCCCAATCGTGGGGGGGGGGTGCTGGATCACGGGGGGCATCGGGGGGAGCAATGCCGGTTCTCGTGGGTGGGGGGAGGAACGTATCAAAGCGAGTTTCCATTATTTCCTATGGGGAAACTCGCTTTGATAAACGAGTATTTTGGATTACGAGCATGCTCCTGGAACGGATTATGCTCGTAATCCAAGGTACCACTGTATATCCATATACAGTGATCAAATTAAATACTTCCTCATTCTGAAGAGAGAAAAGTAGAAGGGCAGAGAATTCTCTTTTGTTGCTCAAAGTAGGAACCCCTCCCCCCCCCCCCCCCCAACAAAGAGCCCTGAAGAGAAGGGAATGCCATGCCTTTATTCCCTATCTTGGGACAGGAGAGGGGAATTCCTAGCCCTTATGCTCTTGTTTTAGTTTCAGGCAATGAAATCCCCAGCCCTTTCAGTCCTTTGACTGTGGGACATGGATCAGGAAGGAATCCAGAGCTCTGAAGCACCCTTGTTTCTGGGAAAGGGGAGGGAATTCCCAACCCTCTAATGCTAATGAACCATGTTAGGCAGTATGCCCAGTGTATATTGATACTAAACCAATTTGGCAGTGGATCTTTGTTGAATTATTCTCAAGGCTATCTCTGAGTAAGGAATAATTTTGAGCTGCAGATCAACTGGCCTGTGGGTTGAATAATCCTTTATTAAAGGCTCTTAAACCAGTATAAGAACCCAGCTTAGATATTCTTAATAAATATGTTATTCAGTTATTACCAGTTATTTTTAATCACTGAATATTTGCTTTGCCTTAGGAGGGAATGTCTAAGCTTTGAACCCCTCATGAAGTCCAGGCACAGATGTTAAAGGTAGATACCTCCAGTGAGATTGCTAGTCTGTTCTGATTTAAAATAAAAATAGCTTCTTATCAATACTTGATAACATTCAGAACATGATAACATTCAGGCTAGACTTTTCTTGGTGGATTTTAATAAAGAACTCTATGACATAATTGCTTTGGACTGTGGAATCTGCAGATTCTCGGAGCATATGAACTGATGAAGGGCTTTAAAAATATGGCAACTGGATGAATCTTCATCAACTATGAATAGTTGCTTTGCTGGTATTTGCTTGAAGCATCATGTTAAAAACCAACAACCCACAACTCTGTCATAAGACATAATAAGATGCTGCTCTGTGCAGACCTACTTAAGGCCAATGCATCATGATAAGCAGGGTAAGCACAGCAGGGGGTGCCAAATGATAATGCATTTATCTGTTGTGCCAACTCTGTTGAGCATCAGAAAGGAAGGACCACCTGAGTTCTCTGTTTAACAGGGAGTTGTTTTATCACTATTATGGTGTTGGTGGCCAGACTCGATGGAAGGTAGACAGAGTAATGGCAGTGAAAGAGATACTCTCATCGCTCTGCAAATGATTTTTTTAAATGTAGGGCTGGTGGGAGAAGGGGGGCAGGTAAAATAAGCAGGCTGGAGCTGGGGGCTAACACAGGCGATGCCAAGAGGGAGACGATGTTGGGGCTGGAACAGAGGGCTAAAAAAGGGGAAGGCAGGAGGGAGTTCTATTGGAGGCAGAAAAGAGGAGCAGATGGGGGAAAGGGTCTGGAAGCTGAAAAGGGAAGGTAGGTGGGAAAAGAGGGCTGGAGCGGGGGCTGAAAAGGAGAGCAGGTAGGAGACAGAGAGTTGGGGGCTGAAAATGGGGAGCCAGGTGGGAGAAGGGGGCTGAGGCTTGCAAATGGGCCTGATGTAGGGTAGAGCCCGACTGAAACCAGGATATTCATTTTTTTCTGCTAAAACCAAATCTCTGATTCAAATTGGCTGGCTGCTTGGTATTGGCCAAAAAAAAAGGTGAAAATGAAACTGATCCTGCACCCCTGGACCAAAAAGTGCCCTTCCTGGATCCACCCACTAACGGCAGTCCCTGTCTAGGCCTACTATCTTAGTAGTGGGCACAGGAACAATCCCCACTCACTCTTGCACATACAGTAGTCAGTTCCTCCTTCAAAATGGCTTCTGGGACTTCAGCAGCAGTTTTGTGGAGATCCCGGCAGCTATATTGAGATTTGGAACTAGCATAAGGAAATGGTGTCTAGAAAGTTGACTTTCTCTGAGGAGTAGTCCTTGATTATAGGATAGAAACATAGAATATGATGGCAGGATGGTATATATTGAAAGAATTGTAAAACCATTTGAGAGTCTCTTCTCCCTCAGTCCAAATCATAAAAATGTCATCAATATACTGGTATATTAGGGGTTTTTGTCTGATATGTATTCAGAAATGTCTCTTCCATTTCTGCCATGAAGAGGTTATCATATTGTGGTTCCTTCCTTGTGCCCATAGCAGTGCCTGTGATTTGCAGATAGATATACAAAAGTGGAAATAGTTGTGTGTTAGAATGAATTTGATTATTGCTGTAATAGCTTCCAGTGAGTATTGGTAGTCCAGGGTAAATTTTTAAAGGAATTTTTCACATGAAGCAATGTCAACTGCATGGGGGATGTTGCTGTATAGTGATTCTACATCTATTGTGACTAGCAACACCCTAGGTGGTAGTTGCTTGATATTGTTTAATTTGTTCAGGAAGTCTGTGGTGTCTTGTATGAATGTCTTTGTCTTGTGTATTAGAGGTTTTAAAATTTCCTCTGTAAAATATTTTCTCTGTGAGTGTTAATACAAGATATGATTGGTCTGCTAGGGTTGCGTAGTTTGTGGATTTTGAGTAGCATGTAGAATGTGCCCACAGGATGGTTAGGTATAAGTTTTTTTTTAAATATGCATGACCTCCCTGAAAAATGCCTCTTCTGTAAAAGCAGTGGTGGAGGATATTTCAGGTGGTCACTGAATCTTGACTGTGGCTAGAGAAGAGAATGGGAAGAGTTGAAGATCCTTTTCCGAGGAGGGAGGTTATAAAAGACAAGAAGGGAACATGATCCTGGCTTTTGGTTGTTCTTCTCTCCCACCAAAGCTCCAGACAGGGAGACTCAGAGTAATTTGGGAGGGAATTAACAAGACTGTGTAAATAATGGACTCTGAAGTGATGGAGAAAATCTTTTGATGGAACTGAGTGAGTGTTCTTTAAACCAACTTTAAATAAAGTTCCAGTTGGTTCACTCATATCTCGGACTGAGCTGTCTTTTACATCAGAAGGAGAGTGAGGAGTTTGAGTGGGGTTTGTGAGACCCCATCCTCCGGCCTACGAGATCTGTCTGACCCCGGCCTATGCCCAAGCTTGACTGTGATCTGTGAGACCATGAGTGACTGCATGTTTGGAAAGTCACAAGTAGTTGACCTCAGGGTATGCGACTGGAGGAGAATCTAACCTAGATAGTAGTGAACCCAGATTAGGTTCTATTTCTACCATAGGCAGCCTGGTTCAAGGGATCGAAACCTTGATGCTGAAACCTTCTAGATCAGTTTCTGCAATGATGGACGTTGTAAAGCACCCTTGGGGCAGGTCTGAGGTACTATAGAACAATGCCAATCCAGAGAGAGCAACCAGGATTCCCTGATATGGGGATGCCGAGTTCGAGGAGCAGATCTCAACCCAGCAGAGAGGCTCCAAAATCGTAAGAACTGTGGGGAGAGGAGAAATTCATGCTCCCACATGAGAGAGAGATCACTGGGAGGAAGCTACTAACAGCGGTCCCCTTGCACTTAATGAGCAAAATGAATCGGTCCCCTTTTTCAGGCCAGATGGCACAGGAAACAAACCTGGGAATTCCTAAGAACTTACCAAAGGATTTAGACACTGGACTACCTCAGCCCGAGACTGGTTTTCATTTTTTGTGTCTAGCTTTGGGGGAAGTTGATCCTGCTGTACCTACAGAGCTGTTGACAGAGTGGACAGTCTAGAGTTTGGAGGTTTTGTGCGAGATGCCAAGGCGAGCATGGCCTCCTTGGAGGGAGGATTTCTGGCACAGCCAGAGCTGCTGAAGGAGGGAATCATCCCATGGGTGGATGCACTGTTACTCCAGGCATACCTTAGGGATGACTAGGTAGAGCCTGGGAAGGCAGGAGAGGAGAAACTGCCCAGGCTGAGCAGAGTGCAAATCCAGTGTCTGATGTGGTGTCTGTATGTGCCTTTATACATGATGGTGGTGATGGAGGCACAAAACAAAGAGAAATCCAATGAGTCTTCAGTAAGAAGTCGAACAACAAAAGCATAAGAAAAGACTGCAGATATGATGTGCAAGGCACAGGATCTTTATTTAAGTCAATAAATAGTTGTAATCCAAATGGTGGTTCTCATTCATAAAGAGATATAATCTGGACCTGACATGGTCTGTGTTTCAAAAAACACTCTTTCCTCAGGGTCCGAGATGTCAAGTGTCACACTCATCGAGAACCAATAACATTGAACAATTAACATAAAATCTGAAGGAGCCAGGTATCGCAAAGTGCCCGTCCTGTTGCTGGACAGTATATGAACTGGTTGCCAATGTAAAGTTGGTGGAGGCACAGCAGGAGACTTGGGTGAAGGAGGAGATCTTCAGTCACATGAAATCTGGTTAATGACTGGGTATGGTCCAAGTTTCCTTAAAGGGAGGGGAACCTGGGGATAGGTGAAATAAGAGAGATGATGATGATGCCATCAGAACTATGTCTGAGTATGGTAAATAAGAGGTGTTAATGAAAATGTGTACTGGAAGCAAAAAATGTGCAAAAGCACTAATACCGGATGTGACATGTATTATACCCGTTTTGTGGAATATAGGAGGTATAAGATGGTACTCTTTGAGGGTAGAGGTCCTTTTTGGGGGTGGGGGAGTGAGTGTGACCTCCCCCTGAAAAATGTCTCTGCTGTAAAAGCAGTGGTGAAGGATTTTTCAAGTGGTCACTGAATCTTAACTGTGACTAGAAAAGAGTGGGAGGAGTTGGAGATTCTTTTCCCAGTATGAAGGAGGGAGATTATAAAAGATAAGGAAAGAGCATGATTCTGACTTTTAGTTGTTCCTCTCTCACGCCCCCCAACAAAGCCCCAGATCGAGGGAGACTCTCAGTAAATGGGAGGGAATTGATAAGTCTGTGTAAATAATGAACTCTAAAGTGAAAAGGAAGTGATTAGGGGAAAATCTTATGATGGAACTTGAGTATCTGGTTTTCACAGAGTGAGTGTAAATAGTTCAAAGACTGTTCTTTAAATTAGAGAATGACACGGAGACAAATTTTTTCCTCGTCCCCACGGGAACTCATTTTCCTGTCCCGTCCCCGTGAGTTCCTTTTCTATCCCTACCCCATTCCTGCAAGCTCCGTCCTCATCTACACAAGCCTCAAAAGCTTTAAAATCATAAGTGTTTGAGGCTTCTGCTGTTAAAGCAGAGCTTACAGGAATGGGGCACGGAGAATGTGGTGAAATCAGTTAGCTTAGCAGAGTTTAAAAAAGCTTTGGAGAATTTCCTAAAAGAGAAGTCCATAGCCATTATTGAGATGGCTTGGGCAAATCTATTGCTTATTCCTAGGATAAGCAGCATAAAATCTGTTTTACTACTTGGGATCTAGCTAGGTAGAGAGTAGAGAGGGACAGATTCTTCAAACTTTCAAAAAATAAAAGAACAAGAGGGCATTCGGAAAAGTTGAAAGGGGACAGATTCAAAACGAATGCTAGGAAGTTCTTCTTTGCCCAACGTGTGGTGGACTCCTGGAATGCACTTCCAGAGGATGTAATAGGGCAGAGTATGGTACTGGGGTTTAAGAAAGGATTGGACAATTTCCTGCTGGAAAAGGGGATAGAGGGGTATAGATAGAGGATTACTGCACAGGTCCTGGACCTGTTGGGCTTCCGCGTAAGCGGACTGCTGAGCATGATGGACCTCAGGTCTGACCCTGCGGAGGCATTGCTTATGTTCTTAGGTACTTGGTACCTGGGTTGGCCACTGTTGGAAACAGGATACTGGGTTTGATGGACCTTCATTCTGTATCAGTATGGCAATTCTTATGGTCTTATGAATTAGCTGGTATACCTAATCACCTTCGAATTCTGATTTTCATGATCCTCAGATGGATTGGAAAGTGTGTCTAAGTTTGGGTCTGTTCCAACAGGTGTTGCGCTGTGCTGTTCTCTATGTGGTCTTTTAGGAGAGAAGTCGACTTTTTGTCTTTTTTTATGTTTTGTTTCATGGCTTGGATCTCATGCGGCTCTATGTGGTATCTTCCATCTTGAGAGAAATGGTATGGCAGCCGTGTTCATTCTTTGTGTAGAAATAAAAATAAACAAAGAATCCAAGTGATACCTTTTTTATTGAACTAACTAGAGCAGGGATGTCCAACCTGGTTCTCCCATTCACTTCTATTACAGCTATGGTGAGCCTCTTCAGAGGTGATCCTCATCAGAGCGGGGATGCTGAATCAGCTGTCAGCAACGCACTTGGAGGATCATTTAATCAGGGTAAATATTACTGCTTTTTTGGGCCTCCCACCTTGAGCTTAGACTCACTCAAAATGAATATCTCCCCTGCTATAGCTAGTAGGGATCCCCAAGCCTCACCAACTGACGGCCACCTCCTCCCCCTTCAACTTCCCAAGTTCTGCAGCTGGCAGCAATATTGCAGAGCTGCTGCCTTCCCCCCTCCCCTTAGCTTTCATTCATGCATGAAATTAGTGGCAACTTGAGGATATTGCCATTGGCTGCAAAGCTTGGAGAGTTTGAGTTGCCAGACTGGAGGAAGATGTCTTCAGTTAGCAGGGCTTGGGAATCCCCACTAACTGAAGTACTTATAAATTGCACTCAGGCAGGGAGAAACTTTGGTGCCCATCCACTAATTTTGGGCTCCAGTCCCTCCCCAAATCAGCTGTATATGACTACACCACTGAATACAAAAATAATTGTGATGCACATATCCCAAAGCTAACATATTCCAGTTAATAAATTCAAAATAAAACAATTTTTTGTACCTTGTTGTCTGGATGTTTTGTTTTTCCATCATCTTGGTCCCAGTTTCTCTTTCTGCTTTTTCTCTATCTTCAACTAATTCTCTTTCCAGTGTCTGCTGTCCATTTTTTTCTCTCCTCTTCTGTCGTTCCATTTCCTTCTTATGCCTATCTCCAACGTATTGATTTTTCCCTTTCAGCTTTCTTAACTTTTTCTTTTCTGCCTCTGTCCACTCAAATCTTGTATTCTTTCTCACCCTTCTTCTTTTTAAATGTTCAGCTACCTCTCAATTCTCCATCTTCTCTCAGTCCCTAGCTCTCTCATTTCACATCTTTCCCAGCCTCCTATTCCCTTCTATCTACTCCCCATTACCACATTTCTACCACTATACTCACTGCTCTCTCACTCGTCATCTCACTTTTGACCTCATCCACATGGCTCACCACTTTCAGAATACCCATCCCTCTCTCCACTGGTCAGGCTATAACTCCCTGTCCCTCTCTCCACTGGTCAGGCTATAATTTCTTGTTCCTTTCTTTCCATCCCTAGCATTATCTTATCCCAGCTCTCTTCCCTCCTGCCCTTCCATGGTTCCATCTCTCCTCCTCTATCTCCATGATCCAACATTTTGCTACCTCTCTCTCCCCCTCCTTGATGCTGAACAATGAAATGGAGAAAAAAAAGAGAGATGCTGCTTCTCTCTGCCTTCTATCCTCTGCCTTCCATCCACAGGCCTAACATTTCTCCCTCCTTCCCATCCCTAGATCCAACTTCTCTCTTTTTCTCTTCCCAACTGCCCCCATCCCATCTCTCCCCCGTCTGCCTGCCTCCCTTCCCCAGGTCCATCATTTCTTCCTTTCTCTTGCCAACAGTTTTCTCTTCAAGTTTCTCTTTCCCTCTTCCTCCACACCACCCCAGGTCCAACTTCTTTCCCTTCAGACCATTGCCCACCATCTCTCTCTCTGTCCTCTGTTTCTGGCCCCATAAGCTCTCCCCCCAGGCCCAATCTGGCACTTCTTTTAATACCCTCCCCCTCAACATCCAGGAGGCTTCCTCGGCCCAGCATGTTCTCCCCCTTCTCTTTGCGCCCATGCATCTCTACCTTACTCCTCTCCCACCACCATGTCCAGTAATTTTCTCTCTGTCTCCGTCCCTCCTCTCTGCCCAATAGTTATCTTCTTTCTTTATCTCCCCAATTGCACCATCTCTTTCCCTCTCTGACACCCAATTCTCCCTTTCTATTATCTCCCTCACCTCTGCATCTCTTTCCCTCACTCCCTCCATTCTTCCATCTTATGGCTCATGCTCCCCTCTATCTTTCCCTTCATTCTGTGTCCTAAGTTTATGCCCCTCCCTCCTTCCTTCCATCATTTTTCCTAAGTTTGTGCTCCCTTCCTCTCAAGTCTTCTCAAGTCTCACGCCCTTCTCCCTTCTGGGCTGATGGTGTTTACCTTTTTCCTGCTCCCTCCATCTTGCAGTGTTCACTCAAAGCCGCGGGCAGCAGCTCCCACGCGCCTCCCGCGGCTGATCTAGAAGCGTTCCCTCAACATGCCTGTCTCCCTTTCTCCTTTCTGGGCCGCGGGTGTTTACCTTTTTCCTGCTCCCTCCTCCGTCTTGCAGTGTTCACTCAAAGCCGCGGGCAGTGGCTCCTACATGCCTCCTGTGGCTGATCTGGAAGCGTTCCCTCTGACGTCACGACATCAGAGGGAATGCTTCCAGGTCAGCCACAGGAGGCACTTGGAGCCTCTGTCCGTGGCTTTGAGTGAACGCTGCAAGACGGGAGGAGGGAGCTGGCAATACGTTAAACAGCTGGGGCGGCAGAAAGAAAACACTGCATTGTCCTCGAGCACGAGTGGGGCCGTACAAAATTCTTTACGGGGCTGCAGGCGGCCCGTGGGCTGTGGGTTGGACACCCCTGAACTAGAGCATGGTTAGATTAGCTTTTGAAGGTAATCCTTCTTCAGATAAATTATACTGCTTGTTTCTATTCATTACCTTTAAAAGTGGACTAACACGACTACCATACCAGTTTATGGAAGAGGCAAGACTGTACAAAAGTCATGTAGTGCTTTGCCTTGCAACCATTATTGTCAGATAAGAAACATTACGTTGCTTATTGTAGAGGCACTGAGATTCTATGCAGGTACCCAAAGTACAGGACCTCAGCCTTACTTGTGTATTTAGGGCTCCTTTTACTAAGGTGCGCTAGTGCTTTAACATGCGGAATAGCGCGCGCTAGACCTTAACGCCAGCATTGAGCTGGTGTTAATTCTAGAAACGTAGTGCGCGGTAATTTCCTGCATGCGCTAAAAACGCTAGCACACCTTAGTAAAAGGAGCCCTTAGTGTGTGTCATTTAAAAATGGTTAGCGAAAAAAAGTTGGAGGATACTAGAAAAATCAGGGGAGGAGTGAAAAAGTATAAGGGGTAGTATTTTTCCAGTGGTTATTCATTTTTGTTTTTTGGCATCCAGGGTATTTATTGGCCATGCATACAGTATACATCCAGAATGGATATTTGCTAGGTATTTGCTAATGTGGATAGGGTCTATTTAAGAAGGTCTATCATGCACTTTGAATGACAGAACCATAAGTCTATTATGACAGTGGCTTGTTAATGAATTTTAAATTGTGAACTTTTTTTTTTTTTTTTTTCTGTATCTTAGTTATTGGTTTTTGTATGTTGTATGTAACCTGTCTTGGATTTTAGATTATTTATGTATTTAAAAAGCACAGGCTATAAATTAATATAATTGACTGTAGAATCCCACTACTTTCCAATGTCACTTACTTTGGTTTCTGCCTAATTTGTAGTTTGATTGTTTCTAATGTTGAGTAGAAAAGACACTCCTCAGTTTGTGGCCCATGAACTGTTGGCATTTTGGTACAGTCTTCTCCTTAATAGTATAGCTGGAGATGATGTAACAGGTTCTGTTTGGCTTCCTCAAGAGCATAAGAGATTAACAAGTGATGTTTATGCTCTCTCTGTGCAGGTGATGAGAAGGAGCACCCGACAGTGGTTGGCAAAGCTGGGAAGTCTGCAATGCTTCGCTGTATTATGGCACAGCCATTGAATTTCCCACTAGATCATCTGCGGGTATACTGGCAGACACTGGATAACAAAGTGGTACATACATTTCTCTGTGGAGATAATGGTAAGATGTACGAGGCATTGGAATACCAGGGCAGGAGCCAGCTCTTCTGGGACAAGTTGCAGGAAGGCAATTTCTCTCTGCTGCTCTCCAACCTCAGCCTCTCTGACAACCAAATCTATAAGTGCATCGTGATGAAGAATGAGACCAAATTCATTGTGATTCATGAGGAATTAATCACCCTGAATGTGGGAGGTAAGGACTTGAAGCATGCACTAGCTCCTACCTACAAATTCCTCAAAGAGAAGGAAGTCACCTTAAACATTCCTTTTCTAGATGCTTGTACATGCTCTGTGCTGGCCTGCAAATTTTCTTTTTGCTTTAATAAAAACTTTGTATTCAATATTATTTTAAGAACATAAGAATAGCCTTACTGGGTCAGACCAGTGGTCCATCCAGCCCAGTAGCCTGTCCTCACAGTGGCCAATAGATTGTCAGTGCCAAACTGACAATCCAGATAATATTATCACTAACAAAGAAGACAACATATCCAGATATGGCAATTGATATCTAGTTTTTAAAGAACAGGATCAACAAACTCCTCCTTCTCCCCAATCCTACTCCCTTTTCCACAAACCAACTCTATATTTGCTGAAATTATTGCCATTTATGTTGCAAACCATAAGGTGATATCTCTCACACAGAAAGCCAAGTTTAACTTTTATATTTTGCATATCAGGAACTTCCAGAGAAGACCAATGTGCCACTAAAACCAATCTTGCCACTGTGAAAGCCAACAGTATCAACTTGTCTAATGGGTCCTCAGGATGCTAGGAATTATTAAAAAAGGAATGGTTAACAAGACTAAGAATGTTATAATGCCCTGTATGGTGTGACCTTATCTGGAGTATTGCGATCAATTCTGGTCTCCTTATCTCATATGAGGAAAGACTAAAACAGTTAGGGCTCTTCAGCTTAGAAAAGAGACGGCTGAGGGGAGATATGATTGAAGTCTACAAAATCCTGAGTGGAGTAGAACGGGTACAAGTGGATCGATTTTTCACTCCATCAAAAATTACAAAGACTAGGGAGACACTCGATGAAGTTACAGGGAAATACTTTTAAAACCAATAGGAGGAAATTTTTTTCACTCGGAGAATAGTTAAGCTCTGGAATGCATTGCCAGAGGTGGTATGAGCGGATAGCGTAGCTGGTTTTAAGAAAGGTTTGGAAAAGTTCCTGGAGGAAAAGTCCATAGTCTTTTATTGAGAAAGACATGGGGGAAGCCACTGCTTGCCCTGTATCGGTAGCATGGAATGTTGATACTCCTTGGGTTTTGGCCAGGTACTAGTGACATGGATTGGCCACCGTGAGAATGGGCTACTGGGCTTGTTGGACCATTGGTCTGACCCAGTAAGGCTATTCTTATGTTCTTATTTTCCTGCCACATTCTCATTTAATTATGCTAATTCCATTGTAGAGGGTAGTTGGTCTCCCAAAATTTGTTGAATATATTCAAAAGCTTTCTTCCAAAATTCATACAGTTTAGGATAGTCCCACCAAATATGTGTATAAATACCCTGCTTTCCATAGTCTCTTCAACAAAGATCATTCCTTTTTTTAAGTAAGAGCAAACATCTGAACTGTGGTATAGTACTATCACATTACTACTATGAGAGCATTTCCATTGATCTGTGGGGCATAGGATATTTTATGTGCCCACAAACATATCTTCCTGTTTCTCCTGCCCTATGTCTCTGCTTTTATCTTGCTTCCAGGTCTTCATTTACCCTGCTTCCAATACCAAAGCTTGTTTTACAGGGTATACATCTCCATTGAATTTCTGAACTACCATCTTTTCAAACACGCTTTTACTCTGCTCCCTCCAAAGCACCCCAGTTTTCTGAGTAAAGCTTTTTCACTTGAAGATATGGAAAAAATATCTCTACAGTGCAAATTATATATATCCTGTAGATCTCCAAAGTTTATGATTTACCCCTTATCAGTAAATTGTCCAAAGCAAAAAAGCCCTTATTTCATTCATCTGCAAAATATCTCCCTCCTCTATCTGGCTGAACTTCTTCTGTGAATCTTACTGGCTTTAAGAAGGAATAGTTCTTTCCCACTTTGATGGAGTTTCAACCAAATTGCTAGTATTGCTCACTTGCCCTAGTGAAGGGATTCTCCAACTCTTTAGCATCTTTTTGAGAGATATCTATCCATGGGATATCTCTTAAACCTGAAGCAATTTGTGCCTCCTTAATTCCCTATGGTGACCCACTGTTTCCCTCCAATCGCTTGCCATTCCAACAAAGCTTCAAGTTGTGTTGCCTGATAAAAGTTTTTCTAGATTAGGAATTCTGAAACTGTCCTTCTGTTTAGACAGAAACATTACCTCCATACCTACCCTTGATTTCCTCCTCCCCCAAATAAATTGAAAGTGTGTGTGGTGCCATCCTCTAAACACCACAGACAGAATCTAAATAGGCTAGGTTTGGAATAATATAAAAGTTTTGGTAAGACCATCAGAATGACAGCCTACATCTTTCCTGCCAAGTCAGAAGAAGCTTCTCCCATCTTACCAAGTCTTGATTGAAAGAAGTAATTAAGGGCTCATAATTCCATTTGTGTAGTATACTTTAAACCACCCCCAGCATAACTCCTAGATACTTAATGGATGAGGATACCTAACGATGGAGGAACTTGCTATCATAGATCCTCACCTACTCTGCATAACATGTAGAATTTCAGCCTTTAAAAAGGTTCACCTTAAATCCTGATAGTTTGCCATACTGGGCCATTTGATTTTGAAGCTCTCCCAGTACCTGTTCATACCCTGCTGTAGTGATTTAAAATATTGTCTGCAAACAAGAATATTTTGTGCTCTCTGCATGGCATAGTGTGGGAATTTTGGGCCTGGAGCAGAGATGCTTGACTTTGTTGCACTGTGTACCTCCCAACAGTGGGGAGGGGGGTCTCTTAGATGTATTCTTTACCCCCATACCTCTATAGAGAGCAGGGTCTCCTAGCCTGCTGCTTGTGCCGGCTAAGCCTTCCCTCTGATTTCACTTCCTGGTTCTGCATAAAGGAAGTGACACAGTGAGGGCTGAGGCCTGCATGAGGTTCTTGATCACTGCTGGCGAAGACTTGAAGAAGTACACGGAGGAGTGCATTTAAGAGACTCCCCCATCGCCACAGAGGAAAGATGTTGGCACTTCACACACCCCACACCCACCCCTTTACTACTCCTCTAGCTCTCTGCCACTCACTGATATGCCTACAATTGTCAAGCAATCTGTGGTGTTTTGAGCCCTGGCTCCACCATCACTGCAAATAACAAAGGTGATAATGGACATCTGTCTCGTTCCTTCTTCAGTTCAAGGGTATGAGAGTATTGCACCTTACATTCACACTTGTCAATAGTTGATTATATAATGTTTTTATACAATGAATAAATTGGGGCCTTATCCCTACCTTTTAAGTACCTGAACCATAAACACCCAATCAACCTGATCAAATGCCTTTTCTGCATCAGCCATCACTGTCACCATTGGAAGCTGACCTCCAGGAGCTTGACAAATTAAATTAATAATAATAATAACTTTATTTTTCTATACCGCTAACACCCAGAGTTCTAGGTGGTTCACAAAATAAGAGGACTGAACAATTCAGTGAAGAAACAGAACACATAAGAAGCCACATCTGTCGCTTGCTTCCCCATAATGAAGCCCACTTGGCAGGGTGTATCTACTTTAACATGACCTGAGCCAATCTGTCTACTACAGGCGACTCTGCTTAAGTGCAAGGCCTCCAGACCGACCTGTGATGTTCGCTTAAATTGAGTGTGCACTTAAATGTAGTATGCGCTTAATCGGAGTACCACTTTTTAGTCATGAAAAATCACAGTACGCTGTAGTCAAATGCAATAAAACTTTTATTCAGCAAAAAAACACACATAAAACAATTCTACACGGTTCAGTTTTAGAATCAGCACTATTCCGTCTAATGCAGTACACTGTAAACCTTTTTTTAAATCAACATTCTACTGAAATAATCAGTCATTGTTTCCTGCATGCAGATTGCACGATTCAGGCTGTGTATCTGGCTATTGATGCTGTAAAACTGTCCATAGTCGTGACATCCATTTATCTCTAATTAACAATGCAGCGTGTGTAGGGACTTCAGCGCATCCGAGAAAGAAACAATCTCTGCAGGTGTTCATTAGTCTTGATGACCGTAGCAGTATCCCCGTCATCATCAGACTTTTGGTTGTCTGCAGTGTCCTTTATGACTGTACAGATATCGGAATTAGTGCTGTCAGATGATGTGGGCACATTGTTGCCAACGGCAACATACAACTCAAACTCTTGTGGCGAGAGACTAACTGGGAGTTCAATAGACGAAGTGTCAGCTTCAGTTGTCTCATCAGATGCATGAATGAAGCTCGCCCGTCAATAGCAATTTGAAATTGTTGATGATGATACGCGACTCCACGCCTCCCATACCATGTGAAGAGAGTCGAGCACAGTCATTTTTCTTGTGAGCTCAGCAGCAATAGCTGGATTCCGGGCTTGCATCAATCACTGCCATCACATATCTTAGGATGAGTGACCTGTAATGATGTTTGAAGTTGGCAATTATCCCCTGATGTATCAGTTGGATCAAAGAGGTCGTGTTTGGTGGCAGAAACACGAGTTTGATGTTGGTTAGTCGTATGTCACTGCTATATGCTGCACAGTTATCACACAGCATTACAATGTGTCTCCTACACCTTCTCATCAGATTGTCAAGCTTCTACAACCATTCACTCCACGGTGTCGCCTCATCCATGTGTTTTTATTGCTTTCATATTAAACAAGCAGGCGTTTAATGTTTTTGAAGCACCGATGATTTCGATTCTTCCCAATCACCAGTGGCTCAAGCTTTTCACTACCATCCATATTGCAACTGAGCAGCAATCTCAGTCGTTCCTTTGGCACCTTGAAGCCAACAGTTTTGCTGTGTTTGAAAGCCAGTGTTCCATCAGGGATGGCACACCAGTACAGGCCCATCTTATTGGCGTTGAAAACGTCGCATGGTTCATATCCACCAATGACTGATGGCAACACTTCCATGACCCATCTTTCTGCACCAAACTCATCATCGTCTTGTTTTTCGCCATGCTGCTTCTTAAATTTTATGCCGTTAAGAACCTTCCACCTCTCCAGCCAGCCATTTGTTGCTTTGAAGTCTTCTATGCCCAGTTCTTCAGATAGCTGTGCTGCTTTCTCCATCAGTAGAGGCCCACTGATTGGCAGTTGACGACTTCTAGCTTCAGCAAACCATCGCAGCAACATCTCCAGCCTTCCCAATTTTTTTCAGTTTCCTGGTAGGTTTGCTATTGTTTTGCCAGTCTTTCAATATGGCTTGCTTTTTTTTTGTGAATCCGAGAAATCCGACTAGGATGAACACTGTAATGTTTTGCAGTAGAGACCTGACTCTCCTGTTAGTCAAGTCTCTTTAAGACATCGACACGTTCAGCCAAAGACAATGATGTTTGTCCAGTATGGTGGACACGTTCAGCCAGAGACAATGACTTTAAAAAAAAAAAAAGAAATTCTTTAATCAGTTTTTCAAAATTTTTAAACAAGCACATTAATACTTGAATACAGATTTGTATTAAAAAGCACATTAATACTTAAATACAGATTTGCAATAAAAATCCAAGAAAATTAATAAACCTAACATTACTCAAAACAGTAATGTAAGGAAAAGCAGAAGAAATATACGTTATTTAAACCACAAAATTAGGAAATAAAAATCCAAGCATTAGAATAAGAATAAAGAAATATATATCAATTATAAGAGTAGCCCAGGAGACAATGATGTAAAACCCCCAACAGCCTGTACTTTAAACTGCAGGAAGAGCTATCGGACCGATCAGCACTCCCCCCCCACTTCCTTGGCCAAAATAAATTCCAACAATTGCTTGGTTCAAAAAATAGAAAAATTTTTCCTTGAAGTGATACACATCATTTGGCTGGAAATTTCAATATAAAAGATGCACCCAGGGCCAAATCTCTGTGTTTATAAAGCAAAAATTATTTTTGCCTCTTCTGTATCACTTGAGCAATATCTGGAAAAATCTGAATTGCCGAGCCAAAAAAATTATCATTCATATGTCTGAAGTAAAGTATAAAAACTAAGGGCTCCTTTTACAAAGATGTGCTAGCGTTTTTAGCGCGCGCTAACCTCGCGCTACATGGAAAATACTAACATCAGCTCTATGGAGGCGTTAGCGTCTAACGTGAGTGGCATTGTTACTAAAACGAAGGTGCGCTAGCAGTTTTAGTGTGCGCTACAATGCTGCATGCACTAACCCTGCGCTATACGGAAAATACTAATGCCAGCTCTATGGAGGCATTAGCGCTAAAACCGCTAGTGCATCTTCGTAAAAGGATCCCTTAGTCTCTGTCATGCTCCAAGGCAAACGTTACAAAGAGAGTAATCCTTTCCGTGACTACTTCCAGGGAATTCTTCAAAAAGTCTGTTAAGTTCATTCTTTCCTTATCAACAGGAGTTGAATTGTCCTGTTTCTTCCCTGAAGATATATATTGAGCCACGGTGATAGGTGGTAAATTATCTTCCAAAATTATTAAGATATCTTTCAAGTGGGGGCGTGGCTTGGCACACACGCACAAGATGGAGGGCTGATCGCGACGCTCCTCTAACCCGGGCAACGGTTTGACAATTTGAGAGTACCTTAAGGCTTTCTTTCTTCACCAAAATAGCAGTACAGTAAAACTTTGGATTGCAAGTAACTTGGTTTGCAAGCGTTTTGCAAGACAAGCAAAACATTTTATTAAATTTTAACTTGATA
The DNA here is from genome assembly GCF_902459505.1 of Geotrypetes seraphini. Taxonomy (NCBI): domain Eukaryota; kingdom Metazoa; phylum Chordata; class Amphibia; order Gymnophiona; family Dermophiidae; genus Geotrypetes; species Geotrypetes seraphini. The sequence goes on from NC_047087.1 coordinate 137,172,572, forward strand.
TACAAGCAACGTCTTGCAATACAAGTATATACAGTATACACACATCACAACTGAGCCGATGGTTCTTCTCTCTCTGATGCTGCAAGAGTGTAGTGACTGTTCTAAAGAAGCAAAGTCTAGCAATATGAGCACATATAGGGCTCCTTTTACAAAGGTGCACTAGCATTTTTAGCGCATGCACCGGATTAGCACGCGCTCTAGCATGCGCTAGATGAAAAACTACCGCCTGTTCAAGAGGAGGCAGTAGCGGCTAGCACGCACGTTAAGGCCCTAACGGCCTTTGTAAAAGGATTCCATAGTATTTTCTATTAAAGTTTTTGGGTTGTGGAACAAATCGTCTGAGGTTCCATTATTTCCTATGGGGAAATTTGCTTTGATATACGAGTGCTTTGGATTACAAGCATGCTTCTGGAATGAATTATGCTCGCAGACCAAGGTTTTACTGTACTTGTTTTAAAAACATGGCGTGTACCCAGCAAGTGAAAATTGACGTGGTGTTCGCGGTTGCAGGGACGGTGAAATGCATCAAGCATGATCAGGTGACGCCATCTAAAATGCCGCTTCCTGAGGAAGTAACGGAAGCTTTAGATAAAAGGGAGGTAATCGCAGAATTGCGGAACATACAAAAAATGCTTCAATATAACGCATCTAAAATTACTGAAGTAAAAGAAGAAGTCTTGAATATAAATAGACAGTTGGAAGTCGTTAACCAGAGTGTCTTTATTGGAGAATAAAATGGAGCAAATGGAACTGAACACAACCCACTGTAAAGCTGACAGTCAAACTATTAAAGAAATGCAAAGAAAGCTTGATGACTATGAAAACAGAGGAAAAAGGAAGAATGTGAAAATTATTGGCTTAGCTGAAGGTTTGGAAGGGGGGAATGTTATTCAATTCTTGGAAAACCTGCTACCTAAATTATTACAGAAATAGAACGTGCACACAGGATTCCATATAAACGGTCAGCAAGTCAAGTAAGACCAAGACCTTTAATTTTCAAACTCTTACGTTATCAGCAAGCAATTGAGATATTAAACTTGGTCAAAGCGGACAAAAACTTGAATTATAAGGGCTCCAAGTTATTATTTGTGCCTGATTTTGCAAAAAATACGGCGAATACAAGAAAGCAGTTCCTCATGTTAAGACCTCAACTGAGAGAAAAAGGATTTACTTATGGATTATACTATCCTGCAAAGATGAGAGTGACCAGTGGAAATAAGTCCTTATTTTTTGAAGGTCCAGAAAAACTAAAAGGTTTCTTGTCAAATAATGAACCAATGTCTATGTAAAGGAATTGGATTTAGTAATCTGGACAGAGTGATGTCTTTTGGCTACTGGACATGTGATTAAAACTGGAAAAGGATCTTGAAGAGATTACAAAAGAAAAAAGGAAAAGAATATGAAAATTCTGTTTCTCAGAAGTTATGTCATAAAATACAAGGGTTTGATATTGAGGATGGCATGGAGCTAAAAGAGAATTCAAACCCTTCTGTTTCAAGAGGAGTTCAAAGAGGAAGAAGCATTCTAAAAGGAATGTTAGATCTTGGCATAACTTTTTTTATTTTCTGTTAGTAGAAATATTCTGGCATTGCAAAATAAAGTGGAAGATAAGCTTATCCAATATGCTTTGGACTTTGAGAAGATACCTAAACTAGTAGTAATATAGGTGTAATAAGATGATCCAAAATATCCATAAGACCAGGATTGAGGATATCTTAGTTAATATCAAAAGTTGTAAAAGATTCCACATGGAATATATTAGCACCTTATACAAGAATCTAATTTATGGATGAGTCTTGACATCTGTCATCTCAATGGCATAACTATATTCTAAAAGGAATTACTAGATTAGTTATATATGAGTGGGTTTTATTAGTTCGGAATGACATTGACAATATTTGATTTTTATTATCAAAACATTTAAGTTGTTGGGAAGAGACACATGGAGGGGCATAATCAAAAGGGACATCTAAGTCCGTTTACGTCCGTCTCGCAAGTCGTCCAAAGTTAAAGAGCCTAAGACACATTTTCGAAAGAGACATCCAACTTTTTTTTTACTTTCGATCTGATCGTCCAAGCCACTAAATCGTCCATCTTTAAACCACATTTCTGTCCAACTTTACATCCAAGTCCAAAACGCCTAGAACAAGCCCTGTTGGATGTGGGAGGGGTCTGCAAAGTGATGGACTGCATACCCAGACATGCCACCTAAATAGTGGGGTACCTTACAGGGCACTGATGTGAACTTCACAAAAAGGGTGCCATGGCTTCTCCTCACTACAATTCCCTTATAGGTGACGATGAGCCCCCCCAAACCACCTCCAGAATGCCTTAGACCAGGGGTCTCAAAGTCCCTCCTTGAGGGCCGCAATCCAGTCGGGTTTTCAGGATTTCCCCAATGAATGTGCATGAGATCTATGTGCATGCACTGCTTTCAATGCATATTCATTGGGGAAATCCTGAGAACCCGACTGGATTGCGGCCCTCGAGGAGGGACTTTGAGATCCCTGCCTTAGACCCACTTATCTACTACCCCAATAGCCCTTATGGCTGCAGGAGCCACTTATATGCCAGTAAAAAAGGTTTTTGGGGGTGTATAGGGGAGTGCACATGTTTAAGTATCAATGCAGTGATTACAGGGGCTTATTGGCATGGGTCCTCTTCTCCATGGGTCCCTAACCCACCCCAAGATGACTTAAGCTGCCTCTGGACTGGACGACTAGGCTTTCCTATGCCAGGTGGCCAGGTGATGATGGTCTGGAAGCTGAATTTTAAAGTTCTGAATAAAATTTTTATGGGGGTGGGGGAGGTCTGTGATTACTGGGGTAATGTGTGGGGGTCTGTTATGTGTTTGCAGTGCTTATCTGGTGAGTTTAGGTGGGTTTTTGTGACTTAGACCATGTTTTACATGGTCTAAGTCACAACGTCCAAGTTCCATGTAGGCTCTGTTAAACTTTCGGTTATACATGCTGTACGACTAAGTCTAAGCCGGCCCATGTCCCACCCAACTCCCGCCCTCGACACACCTCCCGAAACGCCCTGTTTAGCTTTGAACGTTGAGTGGCACTATGAAGGCCTAGGTCGTTTAGAAATGCGTCCAAAACCTGTTTTTAATTTCGGCACTTGGATATTTTTGATAAATGTTCGTCCAACTGCCGACTTAGGCCAGTTTTTGGACATTTTTCTCTTTCGATTATAAGCCCCATGGTCTCTTCATTCATTACATGAAAAGAAATTTAAATATGTATTTATTTCTTGGTTATTGATATGAATTGTTTATCATACTGGATATAGATATATAGATATTAAAAATAGTTATGGATATAGATTAATTGCGAATATATTGTTAACAACAAAAGGTGGGATATTAATTTTAGATAAAGGTATAAAGATGACATTTATTAAATATTTAATATACTTGTTTTTGATCTAAGGAGGGACTTAGAAGTAATATATAAAATGTTAAATATTAATGATTAATTTAGATCTTCTAAGGGGAATTTTAATTGATGTGATGTGAAGTTTCTTAAGTTTGAATATTAAAAGGTTTTAGGATAATAATTGGGAATGGAGATAATAACAATTAATAGAGAAAAGAATACTTTATGAACTTATATATTCATTTTATATTTTTTGTTATATAAGAATGATTTATTGGGAAGAGGGTTTTATGAAATATTTCTTAAAAATGAATGAGTAGGGATTTTAATGTTGTATAAGTAGATAATGAAAGAATATATAAATGTAATGAATTAGAGTATAAACTTATTAATTTATAGTATCAATAAGGAAAGGATGTGATTAAATTGCCTGGCGGAGGGGGTATTGCGATTACTAATCTTATGTGTGTTCCAAGACAGTCAATATATGTGGGAGATGGGGGAGGGAGAAGAGAGGGGGGTGTTTAAATGGGGGTTTGGGGGGAGCTGGTAAAGAAATATTTATCTTTAAAAATTTTAAAGCTGAGTAGTGGTGTCTATACATTGTAATTTAAATAAATTGAAATATTCATGTTGGATTATGTTACTGGGAATTAAAATTTATAATGGTAATTAAAAATTTTTCATTAAATGTTAATGGTCTTAACCATCAAATAAAAAGAAAAAAAATGTTGGCCTTTTTGAAACAACAGAATGCTGACATTTATTATATACAAGAGACGCACCTATCAATGATAGAATCAAAAAAGCTTGAGGGGATTGAGTGAAGCAATGTTTTTCTGCCTCTGCAATTGGGAAAAAAGTGGGGTTGCCAAACTAATGAACAAAAAATGTACAGCTAATTTCCAATTGATTGATGCTGATCCATTGGGTAGATGGGTACATGTGAAAATGAGCATGGGAAATAATACCTTGGAATTGTTTAATGCGTATGCCCCAAATACGAATCAAGTTGAATTTTTTAAAAAGTTACAACAATTATTACTCCCACTGGCTGCTTCTAATTTAGTAGTGGCTGGAGATTTTAATGCTGTAATGGATCCATTATTAGATAAAAATCCAAGTAAAATTATGAAGTCATTAGGATTAGATAATTTAGTACAATCTGAAAGATATATGGCGGGTACTTCATTTTGATGATCGGGAATTTTCTTTTTGCTCACAAGTTCATAAATCTTTTTCAAGAATAGATTTGATTTTTGTCTCAAATCAAATAGTACAAGTGATAAAAGCTTCCATAAATCCAATCATTTTATCAGATCATGGTGATGTATGGATTGAATTTAATTTTGATAAGCAGGAATATTACAGATCTGTATGGAGATTCGATAATACATTGATTGCGGATTCAAATTTCCTTAAAGAATTTAAATTAAAAATGATCCAATTTTTTCAAATTAATATTTCAAAAGAAATTACCTCAGAAACATTATGGGATGCATTTAAAGCTACAATGAGAGGTAATATTGTTTCATATTCGGCATTTCTTAGAAAACAATTTAAAAAACAATTTTCTAATTTGGAAAAAGAAATAAAACAGCTGGAATCTAAATTGATAAATGGGAGCAAAATACTCCACAGGCTCTTTTAAAAGCAAAGGGTAAATATAATGAGATATCTTCAAAGTTGATAAGGAAAGACTTGTTTTCCCAACAGACTCTGTATTATGGAAACTCAAATAAGGCGGGAAGATTATTGGCAAATTATCTTAAAGAAAAGAAGAACAAAAATTGTTGCAATAAAGGACGAGAAAGGTGATACCCATACTCAAATTGGAAGTATTTTAAGTCAATTTCTAAATTTTTATAAAGACCTATATTCTTCTGAGCCTTATGGAAGTAGAGAAAAAGATGGATTAGAATTTTTGAATCTTATTGAAGGGCTAAAAATTCCTGAACATATAAAAAAAAGTTTAGAAGAGCCTATATCATTAAAAGAATTAGAAACAGCATTGAAATCTCTTAGAGTTGGATCCGCTCCAGGTGGTGATGGTTTCACAGTTGAGTTTTATAAATCATTCCAAATTACCCTTTTACCTCATTTATTAAATTTATATCAGTCTCAACTAACTAAGGGTTGCATTACAGGTACTATGGCAGAATCATTAACTATAGTTTTGCCAAAGCCAAATAAAGATCCCACTTTGGTTTCAAACTACAGGCCTATATCGTTAATCAATGTAGATGGAAAACTTTTGGCTAAGACATTGGCTTTACGTTTAGCCAAAGCTCTCCCTTTTATTATTGGTATGCACCAAACTGGAGTTGTTGCTAAGAGACATTCATCTAATAATACCAGATTGGATTTTCATATGTTAAATTTAACAAAAGCCATGAATGATCCAGCTTTCTCTGTATCTTTGGATGCAGAGAAAACCTTTGATCGTGTGGAATGGACCTTCATTGTATCAGGCATTAGATTGGTTTGGTATAGGTTCAGGATTTATACAAATGATTCAAACATTGTATAGCTCCCCTGCTGAAAGATTGTATATAAATAATAATTTATCAGAGTGTTTTAACTTGGAGAGGGGAGTTAGACAAGGCTGTCCATTATCTTCTTTGCTTTTTGATATTGTATTAGAACTCTTGTTATTAGCCATTCAGTAAGCTAAGGGGATACAGGGTATTCCTTATACAGATCGGGAATATAAAGTCTCGGCATATGCAGATGATATACTGCTTCATTTGAGAAATCCAGAAATTACCATTCCATGCTTGCTTGAGTTGATTGAGAAATTTGGAAAATTTTCAGGATATAAGATTAATTGGGAGTAAATCAGAAATTCTTCCACGTAATGTGCATTGCACAAAGGGCTTGTTTGAATCATTCTCTTTTATATGAAAGAAAGATGGATTAAAATATTTAGGAATTTGGATTAAAAACACGCTGGAGGACACAATGAAAGAGAATGAAAAATTTTTGTTAAAGAAGGTTACAGAAATGTGTGAGCAATGGAATCCTTTACATCTTTCTTGGTGGGGGAGAGTTCAAACAATCAAAATGATGATGTTGCCTGTGGTTTGTTATCAAAAGAGTATGATACCAGTTTTTTTTCAAGGGTCCTTTTATAAAAAATTAAATCGTATTCTTACAAAATTTATTTGGCTAGGTAAAATGTCTAGAATTGCTTTAGTATCTTTACAAAGACCAATTACGGAGGGTGGGGTAAATTTTCCCAATTTTTATAGGTATCATCAAGCCTATATTTTACGCCAGGGTATTTATTGGGTCTTCCCAGAGCTCATGGAAGATACTCCAGATTGGCTATGGTTGGAATGGTGACTCATGTTCCCTTTATGATTATGTCATGTCCTTAGTATTGTCACACAGCTATCCCCTGCTCTGATCGGCAGGCGGCTTAGCTGTGCCGAATCCTGACCTGTCGGCGTGGCTTCCCCAGGAAAGAGGAAGGCTTTTCAGGTTAAACAGACCTAAGCACCTGCCTAGTCTGCCAGGCCACACTGAGATACTTTGCCAAACAGGAGACACAATTCAGGTATATTTAAATTCTCATTCTTAGGCTTTATTGAACAGGCGGTCTGAATACTTTCAGCCACCCTCATGGAATGCAAAAATTAAGCATAAAACAAAAATAGCATATAGTTGTCAGAATTGTCAGAATGGCTTAAAGTTCAAGTATGGCATACAATTGTAGTTCCCTGGACTTTCTCTGCTTTAAAGATAGTCCTCTTTACCAGAGTTCAAATAAACAGAAATGCCATGAAAATAAACTTCCAAACAATGAAAGCAAAAAGATGTCCAAAAATTCCCTCTTCTGGTATTCGATGCATGTTCACTCACCAATGATACTTTAATCCCATTAAAGGTGCCCATCCATATAATCCGAAGACCTTCCCCCTCATCTGTATACTTGTCACTAGTCACTTCTTTTTTTTTTTTTTTAGTTCAAATTTTTTTTATTGATTTAATATATAAAAGTACAATAAATGAATGTTAACATGGCAAGAGACATGCACGCTGCAACAATACGAAAAGTAACAAAATATTATCTACATAATATAATACAGCAGGCAGACCCATGGCTTCCAAGAAAGAGGAGAGTAGCAGCACAACACACAGCCAAAAGAGATTGTAATATCCAAAACACAGAGAGACACTGGAGCCATACACCTATAGGAATGTGTGGAATGAGCCATAAAAGAAAAAGCCAGGTTCAAAGGATGATATCCATGATTCAGCACGTAAACTGAATATGGTCACTTCTATGGCTTTTGAGAAAAGTATACCCACTTCTTCCTTCTTTTCTACTTTTTTCTCCATTATTTTTATTGGAAAGCTGATTAATACAAATATAAGGCATCAAGGCTCACAACAAATAATAAAAAAAGGTGAAGGGGTAACAATGGCTTTACTACCCTACTATATCAGAACAGAAGAAAGAACAACAATTATTTTATTTATGAAGTGTTTTCCCAACCATCATCCCCATCCATAAGTAACAACTTAAGATGGTCCAACCTCAGCAGTGTCCCTTACGCCTGAGTTAGACCCCAAATTTTATCTTTTCCTGTTTTCTTTTTATTCTTTATTTGTTACAGCAAGACTCTCTGGGCCTGATTTTCCAAAGTGCGTCCCGATTTTAGGCAGCTGTAGGCGTCCTACAGCTGTCTAATCAGCCAATCGGGATGCACGTTTTTTAAAAAAATGCTCCCCAGGCAGGCCGCCTATATTGAAGGCGCCTCCGGGAGCCTAGGGAGACCCGCAAGACGCCTAAGCTCGCCTAAGGGCCTTGGGCGGGCCTTAGGCGAACCTAGGCGGCCCTACGCGTCTCCCTAGTAGAGGAAGAAACGCTTAAAATGTAGGCCAGCAAAATGCTGGCCTAAATTGTAAGTAGACGCGGCCGCTATACTTATTGCAGCAAGGGATCTCTCTGCCGCTATAAGTATAGCGGGCTGCGGCCTGTCCGATCGCTGTCAGAAGATGCCCTGACCGCCCCCCCACGACACTACCAACCGCCCCCCCCGACATTACCGATCTCTCTCCCACCCCGACACTACCGATCGCTGGCAGGAGGGTGCCCAATCCCTCCTGCCCGAAGACGCACCCCCCCCTGACAATATCGATCGCTGGCAGGAGGGTGCCCAATCCCTCCTGCCCGAAGATGCACCCTCCCCTCCCCCGGCGCTAACAACCCCCAAACCTCCACCCCACCAAACTAACCTTTTCTTAAGGCCAGACGGGTCTTGCCCGTCCAGCCGGCAAGCCCGCCTCGTCGAAATGAGGCGGGCCCGGCCAATCAGGCCTTAGACTTAGTGGGGATGGGCGGACCCGCTATGCCTAAGACCTGATTGGTCCAGGCTTCTAGAGCCTGGGCCAATCAGGCCTTAGGCTTCGGCAGGATGGGCCGGGAAGGGGCGGGCCCGCCTCATTTCGATGAGGCGGGCCTACCGGCTGGACGGGCAAGACCCGTCTGGCCCTAAGAAAAGGTTAGTTTAGTGGGGTGGAGGTTTGGGGGTTGTTAGCGCCGGGGGTGGGAGGGTGCGTCTTCGGGCAGGAGGGATTGGGCACCCTCCTGCCAGCGATCGATATTGTCGGGGGGGAGGATGCGTCTTCGGGCAGGAGGGATTGGGCACCCTCCTGCCAGCGATCGATATTGTCGGGGGGGGGGGCATCTTCTGTCAGGAGGGTTTGGGCACCCTCCTGCCAGCGATCGATATTGTCGGGGGAGGGTGCGTCTTCGGGCAGGAGGGATTGGGCACCCTCCTGTCAGCGATCGATATTGTCGGAGGGGGGGAGGGTGCGTCTTCGGGCAGGAGGGATTGGGCACCCTCCTGCCAGCGATCGGTAGTGTCGGGGTGGAAGGGAGATCGGTAATGTCGGGGGGGGGGCATCTTCTGGCCGGAGGGTTTGGGCACCCTCCTGCCAGCGATCGGACAGGCCGCGGCCCGCTATACTTATAGCGGCAGAGAGATTCCTTGCCGCGATAAGTGTAGTGGGCCGTGTCTAATCTAACCCGATTCTCTAACCAGCGTCTGTAACATGGACGCCAGTTATAGAATCGGGGTTTAGTGTAGGCCGATTCTGAATAGGACACCTCTCCCGGGCGTCCTATACTGAATCAGGGCCTCTGAGTCAATAATAAGAACCCAGTTGCATTTCCTATGAGGTATTCCTCTCCAGGTTGACTCCTATATTTTTTTTGAAACTTAATCCGACATCTAGCTTCATTCCTGTTCGCTCTATGCCTCTCAAAAACCATCACAGCTTAGACCAAGTTCAACCACTGTGTTATATTCAGCAGGTCAACATTACACCACTGCAAAAGTATAGTACATTTCGTGGTGAGAAGGATCAGAAAATAAAGTAATTGCTTTTCAGCTGCTGAAATAGAAGGCCTGATAGCTGATCAATCATGAAACAAGAAAAGTTGTAGGCTTTATGGAATTTGTTTATATAAGACTAATTACGTAACAATGTACTCGCTCCCATAATTTTTGAATGCTTCTACATAACCAAAATAAGGCCTAATGTGGCCCTCTATATATCACATATTATATGAGTTCTTATCAGCAGCAATGCCCATCCTAAGGGCTCTCTCAGGTGCAATATAAGCTCAAAAAGCAAACTTTTAAGTCTGTTCCTTAAAATTAGCATTCACTACTTTGACTAAAGGAGTAAATACCAACCCTGGAGTGTTGTAGGAGTAACCTCCAGTCCCAAAACTTGAGTCCATTTTTGGGCCCAATGTTTTTTTTCTACTTTATTAGAAGCTTTATAAGTCTTTATAAGTCCCTGCTATGCATAACTTTTTCATGTGATTTCGGTAAATGTGTTTCCTGTATAAATCATGCTGCTGCTCAAAACATTTTGCTTCATTCAGCAAAGGTTTCCTCTGAGATAAAAAAGTAATGAAAATATCCACAAATATAGGTAAGGAAGTTGCAAAGGACTGGGTAAAAAAGAAACAGTGTCAGGATGAAATAACAAAAGTTTAATGAAAAATATAAATACAATTATTGTTGTCATCCAATAATCAATTCTCAGTTGTGAACGGCTGTCTAGAAGACCACAGAGTATTGTAGAACAGGACCCAACACAGCCCTTGTTTCAGTAATCAACTCCTTCCGCGAGAGTCCAATTTGAATACAGTCTAATCAACCACATCTAAGATGAACATTGTTCAGTAAATTGTCAGTAAATCAATTTGTTTGAAGAAAACTTGGAATTTTCCCTTCCTCCCTCCTGCTGTCATCCAAGCTGCTGCTTCTCTAGAGGAGCAGCAGCAAAGGAAGCTACTCAGTGCGGAACCAGAGTCATTATTTTCACAGGATGCTGGATTTGCCCCCTTGAAATGTCACTTCTGTTCTGGGGTAGAACCTGTTCTGGGGCAACCTATTCGTATTCCAGCCTCACAGTGAGTAGTTTCCTCTGCCACCACCACTGCTGCTAGAAAAGCAACAGCAGCAGTAGTGATATAGGTGTCAGGGCAAGAGGTGCAGCACATAGGAGGCATACACTGGATTTGGAGCGGGAATAGAGGCTGGATGGAAAAGGTGAGGACTGGAGAGAGAGGGGGCAGAAGCTGGACGGAAGGGGGACAAAGAAGGAGAGTGGGCACTGGATTGAGGGGAAGAAAAGGAGAGTAGACTGGATGGAAGGAGGAGGGAGAAGAAAAGCAGACACTGAATGGAAGAGGGAGAGAAGGACAGACACTGGATGGAAGAGGGAAGAGAAAGAGGACACCTTGGATGGAAGGGGGAGGGAAGGACAAGAGAAGGAACAGAGATGCTGGTCCTAGGAGAGGAAGGACAAGAGAGGAAGGGCAGGAAAGAATAAGGGAAGACGCTGAACATGGGGAGGGATAGTGACATTGAGATGCAGTATTAGACAAGAGGAGGGGGAATAGAATCATAGAGGAAAGCTGTGGACAGGCCAAGAATAAAGGTACAGAGAAGGGAGATGCTCAACATGGCAGTAAGATAGGGGCAGGTATACAGAGGGGAGTTGAATGTTGGACATAGACAAATGCCAAACAGACCATGAAACCCTGACAAAAGAATTAAAATAATACAGAAGAAAGCAGAAATCAGAGACTGAGACCAACACAATTACAAAAATTTAAAAGACCAGACAACTAAGGTAGAAAAATGAATTTCATTTTCTGTGTATTGATAGTAGCCTTAAAGAACTGAATCAAATTGAATCGAATCAAAAAATCGATTAATATGTGAGAATTGAATCAAAAGCTTTTTAGCTAAATCAGATAACACTTCTAAATACTTTTTCCTTCATATCATCTTCCTTTCAGAGACTTAATGAAAATTTTGGGCGACATTTTTGACACTAAATTTACATTTAAGCTACAAATTGATGCCATTACGGTATATGTTCATCTTTCTTTGCTATGCATCACATTCATCCTGTTCATTATTTCCTCTTGCCTTCTTTAATTCACACTCTACTCCTTTGCTTGACTATTACAACTCTTTATGCAGGACTTCCCCTTTATCCTTTAAAGCATCTTCAACTTATACAATCAACCACTGTGAAACTTTCCATTGTACGCACCACTTTGACTACATAACACCTTTTTCACATTGAGCACTGGCTACCTGTCTCGTCCCACATTAAATTTAAGATTCTTCTACTCATTTTTAGGTCACTTATCTAATGCTCATACTTACATTAACATTTTTCTCATCCCTTACACTCACTCCCATTCTTTGTGATCTTCTAGCAGTAATCTGCACTCTCCATCTTAAACATTTCACACGAAAAGGCTTTCCATGATCTCAGTCCCAAATCACCACTCAAAATTCATCTAATTTCTGAGGACTTTGAGCCACTCCCTAATTAATTCTTCTTCTTCTCTTTGTTTGATCATCTTTCTTCTATTCTCTCTCCTAAATTATGGCTGTTAAACACATTGATGCCATTAGTGGCCTCCTTGCAGTATATCAGACTCTGTGAATAAATAAAATAGTCTACTAACCTTTTCCCTGGATAACTTCTACTTCTTGATCCCAGAGCATATGACATATGAACACAAGATTTGAATGTGTCCATAAAAACAGGGACAAACATAATTTTCTAGGTCAGTGCTTTACATATAAGTCCTTAGGGCACACCCACTCAATAGGATTTTCAGGATATCCTCAAAGAATATGCTTAACCACTGTTGATTGGGATCATTTACAAACTAAATAATAGTTTCAAAGTTGTTTACTTTACCACACACTTTACAAGCTATTTTACAAAAACGATTCAATTGTAAATTCTCATTTTAATCATAATATTATTGATCTCTTTGCACTTCTGACATTCTTTTTATAAACATACAATTTGCATTAAATAACATTACATTACATTCCCCCCCCCCTGAGCCTCATTACAAAAACACATTCACTATAGACAAAACCTTCCAATACACACATCACACATTACAGCATAACAACAATTATGGCACGTGTTGATCATTTATCAAATTCAGTTCTGAAGAGGATTATTTTTCCAGTCACTCGTTATTACGTAGATGGACAATTTATAGGCTTCTAATTGCCTTCCATCAAATCTTTTCCTGTTAAATCTCAATTCCACTCGCTGCAACATCCTGACTCTGTGGGGACAGGAAGTGGAGACGAACAGAAAACTTCCAGATATGCCAGAGCCAACGTGCTCATTTCATTTATGCTGCTGGCAGGCCAGAGCTTACTAGAGGCAGAGAGATGAACAAGAAATGTCACACCCAGTTTGAAAGAAGGAGGACCACCAGGGAAAGGAAGGCAAAGGAGAGAGAGAGATGCCAGAACATGGGATAGGGAAGCAGAGAAGAGGAGAGAGATGGAAGGGAAGGAGACAGAGATGCCAGACCATGGGGTGGGGCTGGGACATCCTTGTATCCTCCCTTCTCCCTTCCCTCCTGCCCTTTTCAGACATCTTTCCATCACTCCCTTCTGCTTCTGGATCCAACATCTCTGTCTCCCTCTCATTCACTTCCTTGTCCAAAATCTCTCTTTATTTGTCCCTTATGTCTTGAGTCCAACCTCTTTCTCCACTCCCTCCATGCGACATCTATCCCTTCCTCCCCGCCACTATAATATCCAATATTTCTCCCTTTCCCCTTGCACCCTCTCTCCCTCCACACCATGACCAACATTTTCTTCCTCTTCCTGCCCCTCCCCTCTCCATGCAGCATTTCTTTCTCTCTCCCCTCCCCTCCCCCCTTATATACAAGCCCTCCATCCCATGCCCAGTAACTCTCCCTCTCTCATCCCTCTCTCCCCCATGCAACATCTCTCCTTTCCTTCCTCATCCCACTCCACCCACAACTCTGCTCTTGTTTCATTTGGTCTCAGTCAGTGGCAAGCAGCTTGTGGAAATTGCTGCTGCATCCCATGCCCAGCAACTCTCCCTCTCTCCCTCCATGCAACATCTCTCCTTTCCTTCCTCATCCCTCTTGCTTCATTTGGTCTCAGACAGTGGCAAGTAGCTTGTGGAAATTGCTGCTGCTGACCTGTTGATGAGTGTGCTGCAGAATCATGGGAGCCCAGCCTGTTCTTTTCACACCAGCACTATCAAGGTGCACTTCTTCTGGGTAGGCCTGAGCCCAAACTGGGTGGGACCAGGCCCACCCATGGTTATGCCCCTAGGTCCAGATGGCCCTGATCATTGCTGAGGATCACCAGCATGACTACATTCTTTCTCTTTGCACTAGAGTTTTGTAGTCATTCTTGTTGTCAGAATACTCACTCCTGCTTCTGTGATTCCAGCACTATTCCAGTTTCCTATTGAGCAAAATGTACTTAAGCAGGTAGCTTTAAAAATATGGGAAGAGTGGGTTTGGAAGCCAAGTTCAATAATGTAACATAGTAACATAGTAGATGACGGCAGATAAAGACCCGAATGGTCCATCCAGTCTGCCCAACCTGATTCAATTTAAATTTTTTTTTTTTCTTTCTTAGCTATTTCTGGGCGAGAATCCAAAGCTTTACCCGGTACTGTGCTTGGGTTCCAACTGCCGAAATCTCTGTTAAGACTTACTCCAGCCCATCTACACCCTCCCAGCCATTGAAGCCCTCCCCTGCCCATCCTCCTCCAAACGGCCATGCACAGACACAGACCGTACAAGTCTGCCCAGTAACTGGCCTAGTTCAATCTTTAATATTATTTTATGATTCTAAATCTTCTGTGTTCATCCCACGCTTCTTTGAACTCAGTCACAGTTTTACTCTCCACCACCTCTCTCGGGAGCGCATTCCAGGCATCCACCACCCTCTCCGTAAAGTAGAATTTCCTAACATTGCCCCTGAATCTACCACCCCTCAACCTCAAATTATGTCCTCTGGTTTTACCATATTCCTTTCTCTGGAAAAGATTTTGTTCTACGTTAATACCCTTTAAGTATTTGAACGTCTGAATCATATCTCCCCTGTCTCTCCTTTCCTCTAGGGTATACATATTCAGGGCTTCCAGTCTCTCCTCATACGTCTTCTGGCGCAAGCCTCCTATCATTTTCGTCGCCCTCCTCTGGACCGCCTCAAGTCTTCTTATGTCTTTCGCCAGATACGGTCTCCAAAACTGAACACAATACTCCAAGTGGGGCCTCACCAATGACCTGTACAGGGGCATCAACACCTTCTTCCTTCTACTGACTACGCCTCTCTTTATACAGCCCAGAATCCTTCTGGCAGCAGCCACTGCCTTGTCACACTGTTTTTTTGCCTTTAGATCTTCGGACACTATCACCCCCAAGGTCCCTCTCCCCGTCCGTGCATATCAGCTTCTCTCCTCCCAGCATATACGGTTCCTTCCTATTATTAATCCCCAAATGCATTACTCTGCATTTCTTTGCATTGAATTTTAGTTGCCAGGCATTAGACCATTCCTCTAACTTTTGCAGATCCTTTTTCATATTTTCCACTCCCTCTTCGGTGTCTACTCTGTTACAAATCTTGGTATCATCTGCAAAAAGGCACACTTTTCCTTCTAACCCTTCAGCAATGTCACTTACATACATATTGAACAGGATTAGCCCCAGCACCGAACCCTGAGGGACTCCACTAGTCACCTTTCCTTCCTTCGAGCGACTTCCATTAACCACCACCCTCTGGCGTCTGTCCAACAGCCAGTTTCTGACCCAGTTCACCACTTTGGGTCCTAACTTCAGCCCTTCAAGTTTGTTCAACAGCCTCCTATGAGGAACTGTATCAAAGGCTTTGCTGAAATCCAAGTAAATTACATCTAGCATATGTCCTCGATCCAGCTCTCTGGTCACCCAATCAAAAAATTCAATCAGGTTCGTTTGGCACGATTTACCTTTTGTAAAGCCATGTTGCCTCGGATCCTGTAACCCATTAGATTCAAGGAAATACACTATCCTTTCTTTCAGCAACACTTCCATTATTTTTCCAACAACTGAAGTGAGTCTCACCGGCCTGTAGTTTCCTGCTTCATCCCTGTGACCACTTTTATGAATAGGGACCACATCCGCTCTCCTCCAATCCCCAGAAATCACTCCCGTCTCCAGAGATTTGTTGAACAAATCTTTAATAGGACTCGCCAGAACCTCTCTGAGCTCCCTTAGTATCCTGGGATGGATCCCGTCTGGTCCCATCGCTTTGTCCACCTTCAGTTTTTCAATGTCTTTTCAGCTCAATGGCAAATGGAAAAGAGTCGGCTGAGGGGAGATATGATTGAAGTCTACAAAATCCTGAGTGGAGTAGAATGGGTACAAGTGGATCGATTTTTCATTCCGTCAGAAATTACAAAGACTAGGGGATACTCGGTGAAGTTACAAGGAAATACTTTTAAAACCAATAGGAGGAATTTTTTTCACTTAGAGAATAGTTAAACTCTGGAACGCATTGCCAGAGGTTGTGTTAAAAGCAGATAGTGTAGCTGGTTTTAAGAAAGATCTGGACAAGTTTCTGGAGAAAAAGTCCATATTCTGTTATTGAAAAAGACATGGGGTAAGCCACTTCTTGCCCTGGATCAGTAGCATAGAATATTGCTACTCCTTGAATTTTGGCCAGGTATTAGTGACCTGGATTGTTCACCATGAGAACGGGCTACTGGGCTTGATGGACCATTGGTCTGACCCAGTAAGGCTATTCTTATGTTCTTATGCATCACGTGTTCTCCTCCCATACATGCTCCTGTTTTCTGAGTCTTCGATTTTCACTGCCAGCAATGCCACTTGTTTGTGACACATCATGATTTGCTCCCTGTCTTTCTCCTGGCCTACTTTTTTCTTTTCCCATATTATCCAGGTCAGTTGATGCCATCTTTTCCCATATATCTAGGTCAGTTGCTGCCATCTTTGTTATCGCCTCCATTTAACAGCCTCAGCTCAATGTCAATGTATTTTTGAGGGCACTTACTCAGGTTGTGACATTCTTCTGTGCATCATCATTGATATTACTGTAGCAGTCTCTTACTGTCTGAAGGCTCAGTATTGCCTAAGTACTAAAAGACTGATGAACTCCTGAAGCAGGCAGTGACTCCACTAAAACATGGTTCCGTGTTGAGTCTTCTGTCTTGCGCAGAAACAACAGGGAAAGACCTATATGTCAGAGACAGATGTAGAGAGGGAATGGAACCAAGGCAGAAGGAGAGAAGAGAAATGACAAATGGATAGCAGACTCTAGAAAGAGAGTTAGCAGAAGACAGACAAGAAAGTAGAAAAGAGAAACTGAGACCAACATGAGGAAAAAATAAAATGTTCAGACAACAAAGGTAAAAAAAAGTGTTTTCTTTAAATTTATTAACTTGAATATGTTGTCTTTTGGAAATGAGACCAAAGACCCAAAACTATTTCTTTCCTTCCACGATAGATTCTAAAGGAAAAGTCCCACGGTTGTTTCTTTTATACCTTTTTTCACACTACCTTTGTCCTGTCTCACACACTGCTGTCTCTGCAGTAAACATAAGAACATAAGAATTGCCGCTGCTGGGTCAGACAAATGGTCCATCCTGGCCAGCAGTCCGCTTATGGGGCGGCCCCAAGGTCAAGACCAGTGCTCCAAATGAGTCCAGTCTCACCAGTTTAGCATGAACTTGGCCAACTTTGTCTTGAAACCCTGGAGGGTGTTTTCCCCGATAACAGACTCCAGAAGAGCATTCTAGTTTTCTACCACTCTCTGGGTGAAGAAGAACGTTTGTACGGAATCTATCCCCTTTCAACTTTAGAGAGTGTCCTCTCGTTCTCTCTACCTTGGAGAGAGTGAACAGTCTGTCTTTCTCTACTAAGTCTATTCCCTTCAGTATTTTGAATGTTTCGATCATGTCCTCTCGCAGTCTCCTCTTTTCAAGGGAGAAGAGTCCCAGTTTCTCTAATCTCTCGCTGTACAGCAACTCCTCCAGCCCCTTAACCATTTTAGTCGCCCTTCTCTGGACCCTTTTGAGTAGTACTGTATCCTTCTTCATGTATGGCGACCAGTGCTGGATGCAGTACTCCAGGTGAGGGCGCACCATGGCCCGGTACAGGGCATAGTAACCTTCTTGGATCTGTTCGTGATCCCCTTCTTGATCATTCCTAGCATTCTGTTCGCCCTTTTCACCACCGTAGCTCATTGTGCAGATGGCTTCATGGACTTGTCAATCAGAACTCCCAAGTCTCTTTCCTAGGAGGTCTCTCCAAGTACCGCCCCAGACATCCTGTATTCGTGCACGAGATTTTTGTTCCCGACATGCATCACTTTGCACGTATCTACATTGAACTTCATTTGCCATGTCGATGCCCATTTCTCGAGCTTGATTATGTCCCGTTGCAGATCTTCACAATCCCCCTGTGTCTTCACTACTCGTATCATTTGCAAATTTAATCACCTCGCTCGTTGTACCAATGTCCAGATTGTTTATAAAAATGTTGAAGAGCACAGGTCCAAGCACTGAGCCCTGCGGCACCCCGCTGGTGACGCTCTTCCAGTCTGAGAATTGTCCATTTACCCCCACTCTCTGTTCCCCTTATCTCCCAGCTGGAAGGTTAATTGCTGTTCGAACTCTATCCCTTATCACAGTACACACACCAAGATGCTGAAGTAAGTTGTTTTGCAAGTCTGCACACACACACAGATGGTTTTCAGGTTCGGTAAGCAAGGTTAAAGACAGACATGAAACAGCACCTGCAATATACTCTTGGTAACAAAGTTGAAGCAGAGTTAAAAACAGGGTTGAAGAAGACATGAAGATTCATGCAGGTTGTTACATACGCTATACCCTGGCCAAAGGCACAACATTCCACCCCTGAATCTTCAGGTCTGCACTTCAGTATAAGAAGCCATACGAATGGAGGGGGTCATGGTGCGTCTATATACACAGTAGGTAAATCCACAATTGAGAGAGGTTAACAGTAGGATATACAACATAATAAAAAGTAAAGGGTGAAGGAATACTTTTCGGGCTGTAGCACTCCATCCCGAAAAAGCATACCACCAATGGTGTGCAGTAGGGCCTCAATATGATCTGCTACTGAATGTAATTTTGTCACCCAAAAATTCAGTATCAATTTTATGTTTTAAGAGAGTTCAATTACGATATTGATTTGCTTTATGCAAGATATTTACATGCTGCATTGCACGTGTAAAAGGACACATTATTGTAGAGTTCATTACATCAAATAATGTAAGCAACCCTTCACATGAGAAATCAGAACATTGTTTTATATCAAAATTCCACCATGTTCTATGTAAAATTGTAACTACTGGATAAAGTTAATTCTTTGTTGTATAAAAGACAAAACATGAATCTCACAAATATTCTAATCATTAACAACATGTGACATTATCTGATCATATTGCAAGGTTAGTTCATGGTTATGTACAGTATTTGGCATTCATTTACCTTCCCATCTAAATACATCTGCTACTCTGGAGCCAAAAGATGCTTGTTTGCCAGCCAGTATTTCAGAATCAATAGTATTTACAATACCTAATGTAGTTTCTGCCCCTCTTAACAATGTATCCAACCATCTTCGGGTCTACATTTAGGTAAAATAGGAAAATTCTGGTATTTTTGCATTCTCTAATATTTCTTACTAATGAGGCATTTTACTTGAAAGTGTCACGTATTAGGAATCATGGACATTAATAGTCATATTAAAATTATATTTGTGCTCCTACTCATGGCTTACATACATTTAGGGTAGCTCCGTATTCACCATCAATCACTGCAGTCATCTGGTATCCAGTTTTCATTGGCAGCTTTGGTTAGGGTCTGGCTATGCTCCAGTTTCAATAGGCTTGCTATGCCACTCACATGCCTTCACTCACGTAAGAGTCAAGTGCACCACACCCAGAGACCAGCCCTAGTGTAAAGCGGCAGGATATATTCTATTCCTAAGTTGGTGCCACATAATAGTATCATGGCATGGCACTGTATGTCTGGTTGCGTGACGTCATCTTCTCTATCTGGTGAAATTTTCTCTTAACCCAGCATGTTAGCCAAATCATAAGAATAAGAGAGCAGAGCTGACCAATTCTATCGCAAAGGGATGAAAGTCTATATGGAATACCAATTCTCAGTACTTGATTTTCCAAGGAAAATATCTCACCATGACTGTTTGGCTTCAATGCTTTAGTTACAACAAACACTACTAGTGATAAAAGAGAAGATAAGAAAAATGAGAAAAACCACTTTATGTACAGAATGTGGTAACATGTGACAAGATACTTTTGTTTAAGGTAGTATTTGTTTGAGATAAGAGAAACAACACTAATGCATTTAAAGGTATTCAGTAGGACATTCAGAAAATACACCTTTTTATGTTGGGACACAATTATTATGTCACTTAAGAGAAACCATAAACATGTACTGATGGTAATACCAAAATAACTTATGTCAGATGTGCACTGCACTGTTTATACCTGTTAGGTTAAATAAAGAGACCCTTTTTTTATTTTTTATTTTTTTATAAATTTAGCAAATATTAAATACCAATGAGCACCATTTTACCAAGTATAAAGCTTTCTATTTTTTTTTTCTCTTAAGATATCATCTTATAATATAACTCCTAACTAAGTTATAATTTGGACTGTGTGAGCCATAGAATAAAATCATTGTGAGTATGGTTTTCATAAGAAACTTTCTTGTATGTGAGGGAATCTTTTTTAGAAAGGGACATGGTACTATTTGGACTAGTAGAAGGGGTGGAAAAACTCTGGAAATGGCCAATGGGTAATGTTTTCTGTGGTACCCACATAAGCTAAAACAGATGACACAGCACAGGTACCACATAACAGAAACAGACAAACATAGCGCTCCAGCATGCTTTCTTCCATTGGCAAGGATTCAGGGTTGAATTTAATCTGTAAATAATCACAGTATTAATCATGAGTCATAAACAAATTTGGTATCCATTGGATTCCCAATATCAGGTCACAGTGCTGGTAGTATTTTAGAAATGGCACAGTGAAATTGGTTTTGAATGGCCATGTCGGGATGCTAAGCTTCTAAAAGAAAGAGAGCGAGAGAGAGAAACTTAAGTTAATTGCTCTATAGTTTTGCCGGTCTCCTTTCTTTCGTCTTCCATTTCCAGGCTCTGTAACACAATCATAAGAGCATGCAAACAGGGATGTTTTAATCTATAAAACATACAAGAGAGGTTTAAGTGAAGGTACAGTGGTTCATAACGTTAGAGTTTGAGGTAAAAGATACATTTTCAAAATCACTTGGAGTACAACTTCCTTATACTATCTAACAAAACTTTATACATTATATAGGTCATTTAGCAATATTTCTACTGTACCGTTTACACCATATGTCGCCCCAGATGTGGAATATGTTGCCTTCAGAATTCAAAAAGGCCAATAAAGGACTGAGTTTGTTTTTTACTTTGGGGAGAAGGGAAGTTTACAATCTTCTGTTTAACTTTCTATCACCTCTTGGCATCCTTTTGCCCATTTCCCTGTATCTTTCTCATATATTTCTTTCCTTGTTACCCCATCTTTTAATAAGGCCAGAAACATCCCTCCGAGAGCCCTGATTAGCCCTATTTGAATTGGATTGTTCTTCACTCTTTTTATCAAAAGTATTTTGAGGTCTCCAGTCCCTCAGATCTCCTAACTGTCGGACCACTTCCAAGACTTCCAAAATAGTCCTATCTGATTGATTGATCAACAAGTCATAATTATCTGTTTGTATACCGGTGCAGCATACCTGATAATTTTATTTCTCATGGACACTGTAAAAGGTAATGACATATATGTGTCAGCGTGACCTGTTACTAAGGCTACCTTCATAGCCTCCTCCTTAATTCTCATTTGGGCATCTTTTAATGTATACCAAATTTTATCATTTGGGGGCCAATCAGATTCAAGTGGAAATCTACTTGTGACACCCTTACCAATTACCTCTAATAAAGACCATTGGTTGTAATTTGTAGGATTGGGATCCTCCCATAACACATCTTGTACTGCTGCTTCAAATTTGGGGGAATCTGTGCTATCCAGCATAATACCCGCCGCTCCTAATTCCTGTATATGAATTACCCACTTTATCAATGGTTTTCCGGGTCTCTGTGAATATCTGGACATAATGTCCATGATTACTTGTTGTGTATAATCTTCCATAACATCATTATGTACTATATTTTCTCCCGTTTGCAAATTTCCATTCACCCATCTCCTCTGTATGGGTTTTACTTCTACCTCCTCCTCTGGGCACTCATAAGAACATAAGAACTGCCATCTCCGGATCAGACCTTCGGTCCATCAAGTCCGGCGATCCACACACGCGGAGGCCCAGCCAGGTGTACAACTGGCGTAATTTTATTCACCCATATCTCTCTATGCCTCTCGTAAGGAGATGTGTATCTAGTTTGCTTTTAAATCCTAGAACGGTGGATTCCACAATAACTCCTCTGGGAGAGCATTCCAGGTGTCCACCACTCGTTGCGTGAAGCAGAACTTCCTGATATTTGTCCTGGACTTGTCCCCCCTTAGCTTCAGTCCATGTCCTCTTGTCCATGTCACATTAGACATTGTAAATCATTTTTTTTCCTGCTCTATTTTGTCGATTCCTTTCAGTATTTTGAAAGTCTCGATCATATCCCCTCACAGTCTCCTTTTCTCAAGGGAGAACAATCCCAGTCTCTTAAGTCGTTCCTCGTATTCCAAGTTCTCCATACCTTTTATTAGCATCATTGCTCGTCTCTGCATCCTCTCCAGCAGTTTTATATCCTTCTTTAGGTTGGGAGACCAATGTTGGACACAGTATTCCAAGTGTGGTCTGACCATTGCCCTATAAAGCAGCATTATAACTTTCTCCGATCTACTCGTGATTCCTTTCTTTATCATGCCTAACATTCTATTTGCTTTCTTTGCCGCTGCTGCGCATTGTGCCAATGGATTCAGGGTCCTATCTATCAGTACTCCCAGGTCCTTTTCTTGTTCGCTCTTACCCAAAGTTGCACCTGACATTCTATACTCGTGTTCCTTGTTCTTTCTGCCTAAATGCATTACTTTGCACTTTTCCACATTAAACTTCATCTGCCATTTCTCCGCCCATTTCTCTAACTGACACAAGTCACTCTGGAGTTCCTCGCTATCCTTCTGCAATCTGATTGCCCGGCATAGCTTTGTGTCATCTGCAAACTTGATGATCTCACTGGATGTTCCTTCTTCTAGGTCATTGATGAAAATATTAAACAAGATAGGCCCAAGTACCGAGCCCTGGGGCACACCGCTAGTCACTTTCTCCTAGTCTGAGAACTTCCCATTTATGCCCACTCTCTGCTTTCTGTTCTCCAGCCATTTGCCTATCCATCTTAGTATATCTCTCTCTATTCCATGGCTTTGTAGTTTCCTGAGAAGTCTTTCATATTTGAATTAGAGTCCCAAATATCATCAACCCATGTATCTGGATCCCACTCCTCAGTCAAGTGGGATAATAAGGACCTCACCTTCCTGGTGCTGACTTTCCCCCTAGACTTCTTATATTTATAATGAGCGCAGCATATCGCAACTTTTTCAGCTACAGTCTGATAGGTATCTACCTTATCCATAAGCAATGTATTTTGACATTGTAGCATCGTTATATTGTTCTGTTGTTCACACACTTTCCGCTCCAACTCTCCTAATTTCACTTGTAGCTCATGCTTTGCTTCATGCAATTTACGCCATGCTGCTAAAATCATCCACCCTTTCCTTGAAATACCTTCCCGTTCTCTCCCTTTTGAAATTTTTATTTTCTGCAGTAGAGCGCATAACTCATGCGGATCACTACTGCCAAAAATCCAGAATTCACACAATCCTGCCTCCATAGACCACTCAGTGGCCACTGTCTTATATATACTGTCATCCCACCCAGAAATAGAGGGTTCTGAAGCCTGCTCCAGATTTCCCACTTTCTTCTGCTGCTTCTTTGACCACATGATGCACCCCCTTTCTGGTCCAATTTGTAATGTCACATATCTTTTTTTTAACAAGGGTGCTCAGTAACACTCAAAGAAAGCATCAGAGGAATATGATATTTTATTGCATAAACATCAGATAAAACATATTTTAAACATCACCATGTCTGTCATAGCCTCCCGTCACAATGAGGAATCCTTTCGATTAATAGATTGGCACAGTCCACGGGCTCCCCTTGGTTACAATAATGGATTCTAAAGGAAAAGTCCCAGGGTTGTTTCTTATATACCTTTTTTTCATACTACCTTTGTCCTGTCTCGCACATTGCTGTCTCTGCAGTAAACAACAGGTGTTCCCCTTATCTCCCAGCTGGAAGGTTAACCTCTGTTCGAACTCTATCCCTTATCACAGTACACACACCAAGATGCTGAAGTAAGTTGTTTTGCAAGTCTGCACACACACCGATGGTTTTCAGGTTCGGTAAGCAAGGTTGAAGATAGACATGAAACAGCACCCGCAGTATGCTCTTGGTAACAAAGTTGAAGCAGAGTTAAAAACAGGGTTGAAGAAGACATGAAGATTCATGCAGATTGTTACATACGCTATACCCTGGCCATAGGCACAACACATGCTTCCTATATACCTTATTCAGCCAGGGTACAAGTGCTCTTATCCTGCAGCTAGACCTAAGTAGTGTCTTCGATCTAGTTGACCATGCTATTCTGATTGCCTGTCTGGAATCAATTGGTCTTTCAGGTAACGTATTAAAATGGTTTTGGGGGTTTCTGAGCAAACGGTCATATCAAGTCTACAGTGACAATAAAATATCCTTTAGTTGGGTTAACTCTTGCGGAGTCCCGCAGGGCTCTCCTCTTTCCACCACATTGTTCAACATCTACCTTGCCTCATTGGGGAACCTACTACATAGCCTAAAGGTTAAATTTTATATCTATGCTGACGATATCACCATTGTGATTCCCCTTACTTCTCTGACCTCCAAGATAAAGATTCATCTATCATCCATTCTAAATGAAATCGAACGATGGATGACCGAATTCAAATTGAAGCTCAACACCGACAAAACTAAATTTTTCCTGACAAGCCCTAATGACAAAATCAAAGACTCCTTGATCTCCCTGAATGGTCAGAACTTCCCTATTGACCACTCCATTAAAACCCTGGGAGTCACCTTGGACCACCACCTCATTCTAAATGCACACACAGACTTACTAGTTAAAAAATGCTTTTCGGTTCTATGGAAACTCAGAACCATCAGAAAATACTTTGATGCACCATCCTTCCGCTTACTGGTTCAATCATCCATTGCTCGATTATTGCAATATTATTTACTTGGGTTCCTTCAAAAAAACTATTCTAAGACTCAGAGTTATTCAAAATTTGGCAGTTCGACTGATCTTTAGGCTGAAAAAATGGGAACACATAAGCCCCTACTATCAAAGACTCCATTGGCTGCCCCTAGAGGCGCAAATCCTGTTTAAGTTTGCTTGTCTATGTTATAAATCAATATTTGGTCTGGCTCCCACTTACCTGGTTTCCCACTTCAATCTGGCAAATTATCTTAGGCCCACATGAAGAATTCATCTGTTCACCTATCCGACAATAAAAGCCTGCCACTACAAAAGACTCTTGGACAGAACTTTTGCCTTCCAGGCAGCCAAATGGAACGACTGGCTTAGTAACGTTTTCGCGCACTCTTCATCCTACTTCAGTTTTAGAAAACTAATAAAAACAAGTCTGTTCAATCGATTTGTTAACTAAGAATCTACTCACCACTTCTTATTCAATCCTATAACCCTATGAACCTTTTAGCTTTCATATTCTTTATTATGTAAGATTGTATTGCTGACTTTGATTGTAACCTCTTCGCTGATTGTCCAGCGCCTCTTGCTGTAAACCGCCTCGAACTTACATGGCTTTGGCAGTATACAAGAATAAAATTATTATTATTATTGTTATTATAACTTGTGTCAAAAAATGCTCGAGATAAGTTATGAAAGCATGTTATTAGTAAAACATTTTGTGGGACTGTTCACATTTATACAGTATATAAGAAAACTGGTGTATGATGATTGGAAAGTAAGACAGTTCTGGGACTTTGGTCTCATTTGTCTTAATGATCATTGAGCACTACTGTGAAAAATTGTTTTGAGAAGTCTTTGTAAGATGACAACATATTGAATTTTTAATGCTGAAGGTTCTTTTTTTCTGTGTGATAAATTTGCTTTCCTCTAGCATTTTTGATTTTAAAAAAAGGTTTTGTTAAAAATGTTTTCCCTTTCCTTCTGGATGATTAATCAGCTTTTAGAAATGTGCATAGCAGATGTCTGTATTTTGTATTTGTTTTTATTTCTTCAGTGTTGTTATACATGCCGTGTTTAACTTCATGTGGTTCCCAGTTCAAATGTTGATTGGAATGTGGTACTAATGGTGATGGGAAGATCAGAAGGATGGAGAGGAAATAGGATTGAGACCTCCTTATTTGCTGCCCTGGCTCCAACATATCTAACATCAGCCCTGATCCTTGCTTTAGCTGGTGAGGATCTTCAAACTCCACAAATTAAAGACCTCCTCCAAAGGTGGCTAGAACTCCCTGCTACCAAGCTTGACAGTTGCCAACAACTGCCAGTGCCGACATCTGAATGGGGTGCTGGCATCAGTGGCTTAGGGATGTTACTACTAATTGCCAAGCTTGGTAAAAGGGAGTTCTGGCTGTCTTTGGAGGAGATCTTCATCTAGCTGAGCTTGAGGCTCCTCACTAGCTAAAGTTTTTATATTTTGAGTTGGGAGGTGTTGGGGGAGGAGTGGAGAGAAAATTTTGTACCCTCCCACTTTGGAGTCAGGCCCACCCACAATAGGTTGTCTGTCATTGCCCTATAGTTAACGGAGTGTCATGTTCCTGTGGTGCTGGGCCAGGCATCTATAATAGACTGGAAGTTGAGCCTGATTCCTACATTAGCTCAGGCATTGTGCTGCTGGTCCAGGGCCCTATGCTATATATGTTATATTTGATTAGACAGAACAAGAGATTTTTTTGTCCTTTCTACTACAAACAGTTTTTTTTATGGTGTCCCCCCCTCATAGCTAGTTACAGGCCATCAGACCCAAGTGACCCTGAAGTGAATGAAGTGGAATCTGGGGAAGAGGTTACTTTCACCTGCAGCTCTAGCAATGGCTACCCAGAGCCAAAGGTCCACTGGACAGATGCAACTCACAACGGCCTTCCAGCAACTTCAGTTACTTTACATAAAAACATGGGCCAGTACAGTGTCTTCAGTATACTCAAGCTGAATGTAACAACTGATCTTAATCTCAGTTGCAGTATTGAGAATCAGCTGCTCCAGGAGAACATCACAATCAGACAGTGTAAGTACCACATTGCTCTGTGCTCTGGGATAATTTTCAAAGCCATTGGAAAAAGACATTCCTGGAATGTATATTACTGGTTTGCTCTTTAGGATCTGCTGCTTATGTACAGTTGCTCTACCAGTAATTATCATGTATTTGTGAAGAGGGGGTAATTCATTTTTTTTAGATGTTTCAGGGTGCAGAGAGCTGCTTTGCCTCTGCTGTTAATGACAATGGGGAGACTATCATGCACACTATATGGACTCCTCCCACAGCCAAGACAGAGAGCTACTATTGAGTTTTTTCAACCTGAGAACTGTGTAGAGAGACAAAGAGAAAGCAGATGGAGTGAGAAGGGGAAGGAGGAGTTTGGAGTAGGGAAAAACAGCCTGTCTCTCTCTGGTTAATAGTTTGATGGGAGCTGACAGAAAATTTATCTAAGCAGCTGGCTACCTCTATCCATATAGCTCTGGGGATCAGTGTCCCAGAACTCTGAATATACTGGTAAAGGGGAAATTTCTATTTGTCCTATTTACCATATTTTTCGCTCCATAAGACGCACTTTTTCTATCCCTAAAAAGAGGGTGGAAATGTAAGTGCGCCTTATGAAGCGAAGATACAAATTAAGGCCACTGCTGCAGCAACTTTTAAATCCCTCATGCCGCCATTGTATCTTTTAAACCCACCTGCTGCAGTCGCATATTTTTAAACCCCCCTGCCGCCGCATCTTTCAAACACCCCCCGCCGCATTAAAAAAAAAAAAACAAACAACCCCGCCACTGCTTAATCTTTAAAACCCACCCGCCTGCTGCCATCCTACCTGGTGGTCCAGTGTATTTCCCAGCCAGCAGCACGTAGGCCAGAAGTACAGGGATCAGGAGCAAGCCCTCCGCAAGACTGCAGCCATTTGGAGATCGGCACTAGCCCAGGCAGGAGCGCGGAGGGCTTGCTTCTGATCTCTGCGCTTCTAGCCTGTGGGAAAATGAGAGCTGTCTAAGCAGGGAGGAATTTAAAAAGGTTCCGAAGGGATATGAATAAAGGTACGAGGAGGGGGGATGATTAAAAAAGGTACTGGGGTGGTATGTGGGGGGATGATTTAAGGTACGGGGGGCACATGGGATGATTTAAGGTACTGGGGGCATTTGGGGGTATGAGGGATGATTTAAGATACTGGGGGGCACATGGGGGATGATTTAAGGACATGGGATAATTTAAGGTACTGGGGGCTTGTAGGGGTATGGGGATGATTTAAGGTACTGGGGTGCATGTGGGGGTATGAAGGATGATTTAAGATACTGGGGGGATACATGAGGGGTATGGGGCCTGCCTGCCTGTCTGTCACTAGGCCACTAGGCCTGCCTGCTTGTCACTAGGCTTGCTTGCTCTGTGCCCTTTCTTGGCCTACCAC
The DNA here is from genome assembly GCF_902459505.1 of Geotrypetes seraphini. NCBI lineage: Eukaryota > Metazoa > Chordata > Amphibia > Gymnophiona > Dermophiidae > Geotrypetes > Geotrypetes seraphini. The sequence continues at coordinate 137,201,098 of NC_047087.1, forward strand.
TACACCACCAGAGGGGGGGACAGGGTGCAGAGCCTGGCAGGGAGAATTTTGGTCAGAATGTTTTTTTCTTATTTTCCTCCTCTAAATCTAGGGTCCTATGATCAGGTGCGTCTTATGCAGTGAAAATTACAGTACCTTCTTTTTACCTGATATTGTCCTTCTGACCTGCCTCCTGTGCACATCAGCCATAGGGTATGATAGGAGGCCAGGGGTTACATATTAATGCTGAGCTGAACACTATCTCCAAACAAATCTTACAAGCACCAAACAGACCTCAGATTACACAGCCATATCTGGGAATTGTCCAGGTTTAGAATCTGAGCTCTATGTCTCCATAAACTTATGATCATGCTTGTGACAATGTGAACAGACAGGGCAAGAAGCCTTCACAAACACAGATAGATCACAGTTTAAAAGTGAACAAAAAATCTTCAGTTGTGTGGTTCAAAAAGAAAAACAGGAATCTATACATAAAGTAGTTTGGAGTTCAATAGCAAATAAAAATAGAGGAAGAATCAGAATGTGAACAGTTTTGTAGGAGTACACTGTCAATAGCAAATAAAAATAGAGGAAGAATCAGAATGTGAACAGTTTTGTAGGAGTACACTGGAGGTCTGCTTCTTGCTCTGAGCTATAGAATGTCAACGGGCAAAAAACAAGAGTTGACAGATCAAGAAGAGGATGATAAGAAGATCGTAGCACGAGAAAAGAAAATGAAGACAAAAAAATACCAGGACTTAAATTGCATGTATACTAACGCAAGGAGCCTAAGGAATAAAATGGGGGAATTAGAAGTCATGGCCAAAAAAGAGAACCTAGACATCATTGGGGTCTCAAAAACATGGTGGAATGAAGAAAACAAATGGGACATAGCACTGCCAGGGTATAAACTCTTATCGCGACGACAGGTCAAGTCAGAAAGGAGGAGGAATAGCCCTATACATAAAGGATAACATACACTCAACCAGAGTGGACACTGCAGCGATGACCAGCAAATTGGAATCACTATGGGTTAAAATACCAGGAAGGAAAGGGCCCGAGATAAGGATGGGCCTGTACTATCGTGCACTTGGGCAAACCAAAGCAAATGATGAAGAAATGAAAGCCGAGATGAAGCGAGAAAGCAAAAGCGGTAACACGATTGTTATGGGAGACTTCAACTATCCCAGGATAGACTGGAGTCTTGGAAACTCAAAATGCGCTAGGGAGACCGGATTCCTGGAGGCTATACAGGACTGCTTCATGGAGCAGCTTGTCAGAGAACCGACGAGAGGAAATGCTGAAAACAGGTGTGATCCCGGAAGATTGGAAGATAGTTAATGTTACGCCCATCTTTAAAAAAGGATCGAGAGTTGACCCATGGAACTACAGACCGGTGAGTTTGACTTTGGTGCCGGAAGCGCTGATAAAGGACAGCATCAATGAGCATCTAGAAAGGAGCAAACTGATGAAAACAACCCAACATGGCTTCTGCAAGGGAAGATCGTGCCTAATGAACTTATTGCACTTCTTCGAAGGAATAAACAAATGGATGGACAAAGGGGACCCCATAGACATCGTATACTTAGATTTTCAAAAAGCCTTTGACAAGGTACCCCATGAACACCTATTACCCGGGGTGAGTGAGAGTACCCAAGAAAGGGACTTGGGGGTAATGGTGGACAAGACAATGAAGCCGATGGCACAGTGCGCAGCGGACTCCAAGAAGGTGAACAGAATGTTAGGTATTAAGATAGGTATTACAACCAGAATGAAAGAAGTTATCCTGCTGTTGTGTCGGGTGATGGTGCGTCCACATCTGGAGTACTGCGTCCAATATTGGTCGCCGTACCTTAAGAAGGATATGGCGATACTCGAGAGGGTTCAGAGGAGAGCGACTCAGACCGCTGCTGTTCAATGTATATATAAATGATCTAGAAACAGGGCCGAAGTGCGAAGTTATAAAATTTGCAGACGACACCAAACTATTTAGTGGAGTTAGGACTAAAGAGGACTGCGAAGATTTACAAAGGGACCTGAACAAGCTGGGAGAGTGGGTGACGAGATGGCAGATGAGGTTTAATTTAGAGAAATGTAAATTATCCCAGGACAAGCAGGCAGCCTATTCTCACATATGGGTGACGTCATCAACAGAGCCCCAATGCGGAAGCCTCGCAAGCAGACTTGCTTATAGAAACTAGAAGTTTCAAGTCAGCCGCACCGAGCATGCGCGAGTGCCTTCCCGCCCAGCACAGGGCACGTCTCCTCAGTTCTCAGTTTTCTGTGGAGCCGAGAAGTCCGTCTTTGACTCTCTGCGTTTAACTTTGTTTCTTCGTGCCTTCTCTTATGGTGGTTTGTGTTTATTTTCTTTGTGAATCGCTGTGTTACTTTCTTTCTTTACAGTTTAAAAAAAAAACACTTATTTTAATTTTTAATTTTTTCTTCAGTGACTGACTGGCGGGCCAGGCCATATGACCGCAGCCTGCAGGCTTCAACTTCACAGCGGCTCTCTTCCCTTCTATGTCCCGGCCGGTTACGGGCTTCAAGAAGTGTAGCCACTGCTAGCGTGCGATTTCTTTACAAATAGGGCCTGCCTGTAATCCAAAGTCGTGCGACTGCTGGTCTACTCTTCAACCTCGAGCCCTTAAACGTCATCGAGTTTTCTTGGAGAAATTCTTCAGCATGAACTCCTTGGTGACACCCTCGACCTCGAGTGCTACCTCAGTCCCGCCTTCCAGCGAGGGTCCTCCTGCTTTCACCGACCTCGAGCCTCATCACACCGTCCTCGTTTGATTGTCTTTCGCCTCGAGTACACCTGCTTTATCTTCCCCTGAGCTCCCCTCAGGTCAGATACCTCAGCAGAAGGTTCCTGTGCTGATCCTCACCACTGCCACCTTCGAGCCTTTAGCCTCAGCAAGTGGCCCGGTTTCAGACGTGGATCCACCTTTGCAGGCTTCTCTCCAGACCATGTTGGAGCAGCAATTTATTCAGTTATTGAGCAAATATGGTTCTGCCTCGACAATGCCTCCTGTAATCCAGCCTGGGCAATCAGTCTCCCGCGAGGTCGAGTCCCTGCTTGTGCCTCGAGCTGAAGCTTCACACTCTATGCAAGTGTCTGGGCTGGCATCTACATACTCGATATAAGGAGTAGATTCTTTGCGAGTGTCTCAATTGGAATCTTCACACTCTATGCAAGGAGCAGAGTGTCTGATTTGGCTACTACACACTTGATGCAAGGAGTAGATTCTTTGCGAGTGTTTCAATTGGAATCTTCACACTCTGTGCAAGGAGCAGAGTCTTTGCGAGTGTCTGGTTTGGCTACTACACACTTGATGCAAGGAGTAGATTATTTGCGAGTGTCTCAATTGAAACCTTCACTCTATGCAAGGAGTAGATTCTTTGCGAGTATTTCGATTGGAACCTTCACACTCCATACAAGGAGTAGATTCTTTGTGAGTTTCGACAGGAATCCGCATACTCCATACAAGGAACAGAGTCTTTGGGAGTGCTTCAAGATTTCTCGATCCAAACCACCAAGTTTCGATCTACAGCTTCGAGCCCTATCCATTCACCAGCAGCATTGCCTGTTTCCATACATAAGCCGACGTTTCCTCGATCCTCGAGACCTGCTTCCAAGCACCACTCTTGTTGCCGATCGAGGCCTTCATCGAGGTGCAGATCTTCTAAAGAACAGCCTTCTTCATCTGGGCCTCATTCCAGACCTTCCAGTTCTTCGAGGCCCCAACTCCACGCTCAAGGTCACCGCTTCCGGACCCTGAGGAGTAAGCTATTTTCATTACCTCCTCCAAGTCTCCATATTCTTTGGATTGTCATTTTTCCAGAGAGGCTTCACCTTTGTTCTCCTTCTTGAGGCAAGGTCTTGGCGGATCAGCTGATGATCTGGAAATTCAGTTCGATGCTGGTTCTAAATTCTCTAAGGAGTATTTCGAGGTCATGCATATCCCTCAACCTCCTGCAGAGTTACTTAAGCTTCCTCTTAACAAGCTTTTATCTCAAGCTTTCAAACGTTGTCTGGAGACTCCTTATGCTATACCTGTTCTTCCAGGCAAATTGGCCTCAAGGTATAGATCTCTACACTGCAACGGGTTTGAGAATTCACAATTATCTCCCCAATCCCTCCTTCTGGAGTCCTTTTTGTAAGGAACCCATCATTCCAAGGTCTATACTACTGTTCCTTCTGGAAAAGAGGATAAGACTGTATACAAGTTTGTTCCTTATTGATCTTCCAGGTTTTCTGAAGAACCTGGTTTACTTAGACATTTCGAGTTCTAAGACATCACTATTACTCTGTTACAACTTGGATTGCATCTTCTCCAGTCATCTTATGATGCCTTTGAACTGTCGGCTAGGGCCATTGTTTTTTCTGTAGCACTGCGCCACTTGGCCTTACTTCGCACCATTGCCATGGATCCTAATCTTCAGGACCTTTTGGCTAACATTCTTTGTCAGGGCAATGGCCACTTTAATGAATCCATAAAGGCTGCAACTAAGAAGTTGTCAGATCATGAAAAATCTTTTGCTTCCATTGTCAGACCAAAGCTAAAGTCAGTTCCTACAAAACCTTAACACCCTATTACGGTTTTCCAGAGCCGTTCTGCTCCAAAGCGGCTCCTTACATTTGAGCCCTTCTAAGAAACCGCAGCAACAGAAACCTCAACCTTCTGCTGCACCTAAGGCTTTGCAGCTTTTTTGACTGTCTAACAGAGCATAACGACCTTCTTCAGGAACCTCAAGCTCTGCTTCGTCTCCGTGCCATCTCCTGGAATAGCAGAGCAGGGGGTTTTACTCCAGTTACTTTCTAGTTCCAAAGAAGACAGGCAATCTGAGACCCATTTTAAATATAGATCAGAACGATTGGTTATGTTCTCTATATCTACAGGAGGTTTCTACTCGCATCCCCTTCCATCCAACCTCCCGTCAGTATTTCAGATTTTGGGTGGGGTATCTGCATTATCAATACAGAGTGCTACCCTTTGGCCTGGATACATCTCCCAGAGTATTCACCAGGTACCTGGTGGTGGTAGCAGTAGCTCTAAGGAACCATAGTCTCCAGGTGTTTTCCTACCTAGACGACTGGCTCATTAAAAGATTCAACATCTCAAGGGGTTATTGTACCGACCCAACGGACTACGTGGGTCCTATAGAGTTTGGGATTCAAAATCAACTTTCCTAAATCCCAACTTCAGCCTTCTCAGCATCTACAGTTCATCGGAGCTGTTCTGGACACTATTCAATTAAGAGCTTTCCTTCCACAACAACGTCTGGAAGCTCTCCTTCAACTCTGTCATGCAGTGTCTTTCCGCTCTTCAATCTTGGCGAGACACATGATGGTACTACTAGGTCACATGGCCTCCACAGTACGCGTAACTTCTTTTGCCAGCCTTCATCTCAGAATTCCTCAGTGGACCCTGGCATCTCAGTGGACGCAAGGCTTGCGACTCACTTTCTCAACACATTGCAGTCACTCCTTCATTGAGACAGTCTCTCCGCTGATGGATGCTCTCTTCCATTCTCTCCAGAGGATTGCTGTTTCAAACGCCCCCCTCATCAGAAGGTCCTTACAACAGATTCTTCGACCTATGCTTGGGGTGCTCATCTCGATGGTCTCCGTATTCAGGGCCACTGGGCAAGTACGGATCGTCAGTGTCACATCAATCTGTTGGAACTCAGAGCGTTTTCAAGGCTCTCAAAGCTTTTCAACATCTTCAAGATCAGGTAGTCCTCATTCGGACGATCAACCAAGTCGCCATGTATTATGTCAACAAACAGGGAGGGACGGGTCAAGAAGCTCTGAAGGTTTGGGACTGGGCAATCCGCCACACCACCTTCCTCAAAGCTGTCTACATCCAAGGGGCGAAAAATTGCTTGGCGGACAACTTGAGTCATGTTCTGTAACCTCACGAATGGACACTCCATTCCTCGCACTCTACATCACATTTTTTCACAGTGGGGATCTCTTTGCAGCTCCCCACAACCACAAACTGCCTCAGTTCTGCTCCAGGATCTATTCTCCTCATCGCCTCAAGGCAGATGCTTTTCTTCTGGAATGGACAAATCACTTCCTGTATGCATTCCCTCCATTCCCTCTCATTCTCAAGACTCTTGTCAAGTTGAAGAACATCCATGCCACCATGATTCTTATTGCTTCTCGGTGGCTGAGACAACTTTGGTACTCCCTTCTCCTTCAACTCAGCAGCAGGGAACTTTACCTTCTACCAGTTTTTTCCATCTCTGCTTACACAGAGTCAGGGATCTCTGCTTCATCCCAGCCTGCAGTCTCTACACCTGACAGCTTGATACCTCTCAACATAACTCCTCTTCAATTTTCTCAATCTGTGAGAGACATTTTAGAGGCTTCTAGGAAGCCTATCACTAGACAGTGTTATCACCAAAAATGGACAAGATTTTCTTTGTGGTGTTTTTCTCACGATAAGGAGCCTCAACATTTCTCCTTATCTTCTGTTTTAGACTACCATTTGCACTTATCCACCTCTGGCCTCAAGTCTACATCGATCCGAGTCCATCTCAGTGCAATTGCTGCTTTCTATCAGCCTATTAAGGGAAAACCCCCTTTCTGCTCTTCCGGTGCTTTCCAAATTCATGAAAGGACTTTTCAATGTCACACCTCCTCTCAAACCGCCTCCAGTGGTTTGGAACCTCAATGTTGTTCTTAATCAATTGATGAAGCCTCCATTTGAACCAATGTCTATGGCTCATCTGAAGTATCTCACTTGGACAGTGGTGTTTCTCATTGTCCTCACTTCTGCTTGAAGAGTCAGTGAGTTGCAAGCTTTAGTTGCTGATCCACCTTTCACTGTGTTCCATCATGACAAGGTGGTTCTCCGTACTCATCCAAAATTCCTACCTAAAGTGGTTTTGGAATTTCATCTCAACCAATCCATTATTCTTCCAGTGTTTTTTCCAAAGCCTTATTCTCATCCTGGAGAATCAGCTCTTCATACTCTGGACTGTAAACGTGCTTTGGCCTTCTATTTGGAATGCACCAAACTGTACAGAACTGCTCCTCAACTTTTTGTCTCCTTTGATCCAAATAAGTTAGGACATCCTATCTCAAGCGTACCATCTCCACCTGGATGGCTGCTTGTATTTCCTTCTGCTATGCCCAGGCTGGATTACCCCTACAGAGTAGAGTCACAGCCCATAAGGTCAGAGCAATGGCAGCTTCTGTAGCTTTCCTCAGTTCTACACCTATTGAGGAAATTTGCAAGGCTGCTACTTGTTCCTCGGTTCATACTTTCACTTCTCACTATTGTCTGGATACTTTCTCCAGACGGGATAGACAATTTGGCCAAACAGTATTACAAACTATATTCTCCTAAGTTGCCAACACTCCCACCATCCCATCCGGGTTAGCTTGGAGGTCACGCATATGTGAGAATAGGCTGCCTGCTTGTCCTGGGATAAAGCACAGTTACTTACTGTAACAGGTGTTATCCAGGGACAGCAGGCAGCTATTCTCGCAACCCACCCACCTCCCCTGGTTGGCTTCTCTGCTAGCTATCTGAACTGAGGAGATGCGCCCTGTGCTGGGCGGGAAGACACTCGCGCATGTGCGGTGTGGCTGACTTGAAACTTCTAGTTTCTACAAGCAAGTCTGCTTGCGAGGCTTCCACATCTAGGCTCTGTCGGTGACGTCACCCATATGTGAGAATAGCTGCCTACTGTCCCTGGATAACACTTGTTACGGTAAATAACTGTGCTGTCTTGCATGTAGGAAACAGAAACCCAAAGCACAGTATCAAACCTGGTTTCATCTGATTATCTGTCCACTGCATTAACCATTAGGCTATTCTTCCACACCAAAAATGAGATTTAAAATAGCAATACATGCAGTCCCCGTTTTATGCGGACTTGCACTTATGAACGGGGGTCCTGTTTTACCTTTGGTGTCCCAACGTGCCCCTTTCCTTCCCTTCCAAGTCTCAAGATGTCCCTCTCCATCCCTCCCGAATTCCAACGCGCCCTTCTTCCTCCCTCCATTATGTGACACAAGTATGTGCCTCCCTCCGACGGGTGTTTATCTTTTTTTGGTTGGCTTTTCTTTCCAGCTGCAGTCATTTTCTCTGCACAAAGCAGCGGGCAGCAGCTCCTATGTGTGTCCCATGGCTGAGCTGGAAGCCTTCCCTCTGATGTGGGAGGAGCTTTCTCTGCTCAGCTGTGGGACGCATATAAGAGCCTCTGCCTGCAGCTTTGTGCAGAGAAACCACTGCGGCTGGAAGGAGGAGGGAGCCGGCCAGAAGGTAAACACCCGCTGGAGCGAGGCATGTACTTGGGTCACAGAATGGAGGGAGAGGAGCATGAGCCCTAGGATGCAAGAATGGAGGGAGTGAGGGAAAGAGATGCTGAGGTGGGGGACGGAATAGAAGGGGATAATTGGGTATCTGAGTGAGAGGGAAAGAGAGATGGTGCACATGGGGAGATGAAGAAAGAGAATTGTTGGGCATAGGGAGGGGGAGAGAATTATTGGACATGGTGGGAGAGGAGTGGGGTAGAGATGCATTGGGAAGAAAGAGATGAGAGGGAGTAATGTTGGATGTGGTGGTGGAAAGGGAACAATGGGATGGCTGGAAAGGAATGCAAGAGGGGCCTCAAGGAGGTGGGAGAAGGTAGGAAGAATACTAGGATCTGAGTTACATACGCATTCAACTTAAGAATGGTATAAAAAATAGAACCCGTTCTTAACCCGGAGACTGCCTGTAAATACTCAGCAACAAACAAAAAACTGTTCAGCTCTTACTATACTACTTCAGGCCCTTTCCAGGGAAGGGCTTTTCCCTTTAGCCAAACTATGTATCTGTACTGTAGTGAGGCACTGGCCGGTGTAGTAGGTCTGTGTCTTTCTGTGGAGAAACACAAATCCCACTGCTGCTACAATATGTGATAGCATGAGCAGGTGTAGGTCAGAGAGCTTTCATTAATACAGCCAAACTAAAGTTTAAAAGTAACAAAAAATCTAATTGCTGTTAGCTCTGGAATATACATAAAGTATCTTGGTTCCTACATAATTTGCAAGGTAAAAGCTTTTCCTACCTCATGGCTACCTTTGTGGACCTTTAAAACATATATTGTGTAGGAACACTCTTCCTGCTTTGGGCCTCTCTGTTTTCCCCAGCTTTGGGCTTTTATTTCCCCTGGCTGAAACACTTTCCACTTTCCTAGTTGCGTTTCCTAGGCCTATGCTCTTAATGTGACCCTGTAGGAGAGTGTGTTTAAGGGGGAATGATATTCCATCACAGTGCTGCAGAATTTGAAAAGCACCCTATGAAAATAAATTGTCTTTTTCTAGTACATGCTAACCAGACAACGTGCCTTCTTCCATCTTGTTATGAGTAGTGCAAGACAAGACTTTTTTCTTATTATGCTTGAATGAAGGAAGGAAGGGCAGGAACAAAGTTGTAGGGCAATTAACTAATAATTACTCTGTTTTTAAAGAAAAAATGCCAAGTTCTAGAAATAAATATATATATACTGGTATGACAAAGCAGTTGGCAATTCTTAGCAGCAAAATATCACAGTTCTAATTACAAACAGTGAAGTAGCAGTACACTAATAATTATTCCTGATACAACCTTAATATTTCCTAACAGTAACCTAAGGAACCATACAGCAAAGGTCCTGAATCACACTTAGAAACATAGCAATGCTTTCTATCTAACCCTGGACTATAGAAAGGAAATCGTTGTCCTCATGAATTGTAAGAAGAACATAAATGAGCTCTTGGTCCCTCAATGTGGCAGGTCTTCCTAGACTCCAAGCTGATGCTAAGGAGAACTTATGTATGCATGTCCCAATGACAAAATCCCCATGTATCTCATTCTCAGAGTATAAGCCCATGATTATCTGTTACACATCATATTACACATAAAATAGTTGTACTGTATAATTGCATGATGGGATAAGTTGTCATATGAATTTCTCTGGGATTAATCAGATAAATGTGTACAAATTACATGAGTAATGTCGGAGGTTTTGATGGACCAGACACATGATGGACCATGCTGTAAATCTTGCTGACTAAAACATTGGGTCCTAAAAGTCTTATAGAAAGTCCTAGGCCTGAAGATCACAAGTCAGTATCTTTGCACAAACATGTTCTTGGCAAAGTCCATCATACAGTGCATTAGGAATCTATAATAGAATGGCTATGATACAGGCATAGTTTGGTTCATATGCCTTAGTTAGGCTATTATAGACATTATGCATACAAAGAAAAAAGAGAACAGTAGGGTGCTGAGGAAGGAGAAAAGAAGTCGTACAAGTAACAGAGATGGGGGATTTAAAGAACTGGGAAGGGGACAAAGGCACAGAAGAAGATGGTAAACATATAGGAGAAGAATAGAGAGATATAGGTGTGGGATAGGGAGGGGGAGAAATTGGGAGGGATAGGAGACATCAAGATTAAGATCTAAAACATAGAGATGCACAAATACTGAGTATGAATTTTGAGGGTGTCTGAGCTAATCTGTCTTCCCCTCCCATTTCTTTTGTTGCAGTCATGGTTAAGGTGAGAAACAATGGCAGCTTGTCCATCCCTGATAAACAGAGACATGATTTGACACAGGCTACTATAAGCATCTCATGTGTTGTCATCCTTGTGGCTTTCGTGGGTTTTGCCTTCTGGTTATATAAAAGGAAACCCTCCAGTGGATTCTATAATGGTAATAATGCGATTTTGCTTGACTAGAAAACATATAGTATTTTTCTTATGTCTTTATATCTGCTTTAACTGCTTTGTGGGGGCTGGACATTTCTCTCTGCTCTAAAACCAACAACTCCCCCAAGACTTTGTTTTTTCTCTCTGTTTATTCAGAATAGCTAATCATTCTATATTCTAGGCCCTTTATATTGGGAGTGGCTCTTAGTTTAGAAATTCAGATTACTACACTTATATTCCCATCCTCCCTTACATCTACCCACCCCAGGTTTGCTCTTCCTGTATGGGTAACCCACCACATAGCAATTTTCTTCCATTATAGTATGAGTAAGAACCAGAAAAATCACCTATCAGTCATAGGATACCTGTTAATACTTACTTCAACCAATCCCCATGGCTTTCATTCAGTGTAATAATTGTGGCTCATTTGTCCTAAGGACAACCATTAGGTCATTTAGGTCATTAGGTCCCTTTTCTTCAAATTCACTGAGCTTTAGAATAACCTCCCTTCCCCGCTGCGGAACCTAGGCTCATTCTAATCATTCCGAAAGCATCTGAAAACCTGGATTTTCTCCAAAACGTAAAGCTATCTATTTAAAATGTAAAGCTAGCTATCCTCTTCTTAACCTCTAATTTCTTAATATGTCCTTCCCTCATTAATTGAATTACCTGTAAACCGTGTCGAGCTCTATCTTTATGCAGATGATGCGGTATACAAACTTAAGGTTTAGTTTTAGATTTAAGGCTTGCCCCATCTGTCTCCAAGTCTTTTCTATAATGCAAAAAGTTTATTAGGGTATAAATTATCTTGTTTTCATTTTAAAAAGATCACTGGATAATGTCACCTTTGTGTGCCATTTTATATTACACAGTCAATTTTTAAAGGCAGCTACACGAGAGCTTTTAACACATTTCTAAAAGTTTTTTTTAATTATTTTGAACAGTTTATTCTATAATTCTCTTATATTTTCTAATAAAAGGACATAGTCCTTTGTTTAATCAGATCGTTGCTTGATAGTTGTAACGCCATTGGAGAGAAACTTATAAATACTGTGCATGCATGATTCTTTTCTTTTTTAGAGATTCTTTCAAATTAAGGATGTTGCGAGCAGTAAGAAAGCATAGGATTTATTTTGAACATTGAAATAGTTAGTATTTAGAATTTTTAAAAAAAGGATTCCAGGGGAGATGCGGGAAACAATATTTTATGTATGTGATATGGAAACTGCATAGTTGTATGCAGTATATAAATTTTTAATAAATAAATTACAGACCAGTAAGCTTGAATTCAGTGCCAGGCAAAATAGAGAAAACACTTATAAAATATAAAATTGTGGAACAGGTAGACAAACAGTGATTTAATTGGATAGAGTCAGCATCGGTTCAGCCAAATGAGATCTTGTATAACCAATTTGCTTGACTTCTTTGAAGATGTGGATAAAGGTGAATCGGTTGTTGTAGTATATCTAGATTTTCAGAAAGCTTTTTTTTTTTTTTTATAAATCTTTATTGATTTTTAAGACCAACAAAAGTGCAATAACCGTATATTTACATTAATCAGCAAGTTAAACACTTATAATCATAATCAATAACCCTGCATAAAGAATAAATCCCCCCTTTCCTTCCATTACATTTCAAGGATTAGGACAAAGCAAAGAAATAACCTCCCCCCCACCCTCTCACCCTTCCCTGGATGTGTGAGGAAATAAACAAAATTTAAAGACAACTATAATGAAGTAATAAAAGACGTCAAGGGCCCCAAACCAGTTTAAATAAATTGCTATGCCCCAACATGTCAGCATTAATTTTCTCATACCTATAGCTTGAGTATAAATTCGCCCACCAAAAAGGATTTTCAGAAAGCTTTTGACAAAGTTCCTCATGAAAGGCTCCTGAGAAAATTAGACATAGGATAGGAGGCAATGTTCAGCTGTGGATTAGGAATTGGTTATTAGATAGAAAACAGAGGGTAGGGTTAAATGACCATGACTATGCTATTTAACTTATTTATAAATAATCTGGAAATTGGAACAGCGAATGAGGTGATTAAATTTTCAGCTGAAGCCAAACTGTTCAAAGTTGTTAAAACACATGCAGACTCAAATAATACATCAAAATAGTGTTACAGTTTTTTATTCATCATAGTGAGCAAGTATATTTGACATATATAGACAAAATTTATCAAGTTGCTAAATATATTGAGTTACTATAATTACCTTATCACCACTAGTACGCTGATTTTTTAGCAAATTCAGAATTGATATTACTGCTATTTTTTGGTTTGAAACATTTTTATTAAGAAGCAAACAGACAAACAAATCCAATACAACCAAGTAATAACCAAAAGCAGAGCAAATATTCAGCACACAGTTTAACACACAGGTCGGAAAAAAGGATATGAGGAACAAAAATACCAGCCAATCAGGATGGGGGCGAGCCCCCCCTCCCCGTGCCCGAGCAGTAAACCAGCCAGTTCCTAACAAGACCTGGGACACGCAGAACAGATAAGAAAAGCATGCAGAGAGTAGCACTGTCTGTCAGTTTACTCCTCCTATTTTCTCCGAATATAGATTCCCCATAGCCAAACAAGATGAGGACCAATGTTCCCTCTAAGCTGAGCGCATGAGCAATCGCTCACTATTTTCATTGGCGTCGCTCATAATTTTTCTCGTGTCGCTCACTAAAATACGCAGTGGGCGCGACTGGAATCAAGCATGGGCGGAGGTGAGAGGAAGCAGTGGCTCAGGCCAAGCGCCGGCGCAGCATCGCATCTTGATTGATCTGAGTATGGGGAAATGAGGTCAGTGGAATGCATAAGGTCAATAGATTTCAAAAGTAGACAGTTCTGATTTGCGGGATTGTGATGATCTCGGGCAACGCCGTGCCTGCGCGTCCTCCTCGGAGCCTTGTTTTTTCCATCCGCCGCTCCGCACCTCCGCCTGAAATGTTTTTTGAAGCTTCAGTCTGCCCTGCTCGCCTTAGTGTATTTTAAGTTGAAAGATGCAGCGGCGGCTCCTCTCAAGATCCCCGACTGTATCGGACTTCCGACGCAGGTGGGGATCGTGAGAGGAGCCGCTGCCACGTCTTTCAGCTTAAAAATACACTAAGGCAAGGCAAGGAGCAGGGCAGACTGAAGAACAGCATGAACATACCAGTAAGGCTGGGGACTCGTGCATGCGCACTCATGCGGCCACGGACCTACACCTCACAGAACACGCATGCGCGGCTAGCGTTTTATTATATAGGATTAAGTTACTTTAAATATCAAAGAATTCATTATTTTTAAATAATTCATGGCCATGTCTAAGCGGTGAGCTGAGGAAAGTTTATGCAACACAGGCAAGAAGAGGTGCTTGGGTTTTAAAACAGAGTGGTTGACTGAATGCTATGTTGAAACGGATTTACTGCATGGCACCGCACAGCACGTGCTACTTGGGGAAATTTTTTTATTACTCAGAAACTGATGGTGTTAAGTGCAAAATTTGTTATTCTTCTAAGTTTGAGTATTTAACCCTCCCACAATCTCACGGGCACTCGTCCTCCACGCCTGCTCATAAATTTGTGGAGTATGTAACTTGTCGCTCATGCATTTTTTTTTTTTTTTTTTTGCACACACCTCATCAATCCTTAGAGGGAACATTGATGAGGACCTCCCCACCCACACCTGAATCCACTCACACCCCCCCTCAGCGACGAGAGAAAGAAAAGAGAAAAAAGAAGATGAAGGAAAAAAAAGGATATTACTGCTTAATTGCAAAAATTGTAATAGATGTTATGAGCATTCAACATGAAGTATTGAAATTTTTGATATTTCTATAAGTGTACAAATTAAAAACAATTACGTTCAGTTTCATTAGATTGTGGTCCCATGTTAGCAACAAAAGTGATATAAGTGGGGATGGAACTGTACACATCAACCAGAGATAAATGACTGAATATTTATTAAAATATAAAATAATTAATAGAACAGTCTTTATTATACATATGTGTTGTAGACCTGACACGGTCCATGTTTCAGCATTAGAGCCTGCCTCAGGGGTACAAGAGACATCTAATGAGCAAATATCAATAATTCCAAATATTAGTAATACATTTATCTAGGATTGTTTAGCCAGTAAAAGAAAAAAGATACATGCATAGTAACATTCTGTATGTACAAGTAAAATGCATGAGAATGTAAATTCAATTAAAGAAATTAAACCAATAACCAAACACCTTTGTAGAGTGACCCAAGGGAAATGTGAATAAGATTAATGTTGTGAATGAGAATTATAGTTAAGTGTTTTGATATGCCATTGTGAAGTAAGTTATGAAAGGGAGTTTAAATAGTGAAAGAGAGCTATATTCATGTTTAAAAGTGTATACTATAAAATAATAACAAAAAATGTGAGATGAAATGATAAAATAATATATAATTTAAAACATACCAAGTAGGTGGCACTCTTATAACATCAATGATTGCTAAACAAACACAAGCAACAGCTACATGAAATGACAGTGGCACATAGGGAACCAATTAAAACTGAAAAGCAGAACTATATATTCAAGAAACAACCATCTAATATAATAAAATGCTAGGCCGCGCATGCGCACTCAAAAGTCGTGTTCCCTGATCCGTCGCGAAAACACGACTGCGCATGTGCGGCTGCGGCAGCGGCTTTCAAATAAATAAAAAAAAGTTACACAGCTGCGGCGGCCTTCCTCACCCCCGGCTCTCACTGTGCATGGTACCCGCTCCTCTCTCGAACTGCACCAGGATCGAGAGAGGAGCTGCGGCGGCGGCTTTCAACGACGAAGAAACTGCAACTGGGGCAGTCGGGGCCTCCCCCGCCACGCACAACCCGCTCCCTCTCCTGCAGCTCAGGCACCACAGAAGCTGCAAAATATACTGAGCGTGAAAGCGCGCAACCCGGTCCCCGCGTCTGCCTATCCTTCCCCCCAACACAGCGCATTTGCCCCCCCCTCTCCAGAACGAAACGATAAATGGAGCCGGGCCGCCCTCCGCAACAGACCACAGGAGTCCTTTGCCGCTCACCCCCCTTCCCTTGCCGCTGACCCAATTACCTACCCGGCGATTTAAGCAGCGTGTGCAGGCGTCTTCACACGCTGCTTCAGGCCCTTCTACTGCCCTGATTTGCTCTGCCGCGTCTCTGATGATGTCATCAGGGACGTGCCAGAGTAAACCAGGGCAGTAGAAGAACCCGAAGCAGCGTGTGAAGACTGGTGCACATGCTGCTTGAATCGCCAAGTTCCTAATCGGGTACGCGGGAAGGGAAGGGGGGGCGGCAAGGACTCTATCCGAGTAAATAAAAAACTCTGGGGAGAACGGCAGAGACCGGCCCTGTACTAACTCCCGTGGACAGGGGGAGAGGAAATGAAGGGAGGCCTGCTGCTGGACAGAGGGAGCAGGAAGAGGTGCTGATGGACAGGGGGGAAAAATGAAGGGAGGCCTAATGCTGGACATGGGGAGCAGGAAGAGGTGCTGATAGGGGAAAAAATGAAGGGAGGCCTACTGCTGGACAGGGGGAGCAGGAAGAGATGCTGATGGACGGGGGGGGTGAAATGAAGGGATGCCTATTGTTGGACAGGGGGGAGCAGGAAGAGGTACTGATGGACAGGGGGGAGGTAAAACAAAGGGAGAAGGACTGCTGCTGGATAAGGGGAGCAATGAAGGGGTGGTGGTGGACACAGGGGAGGTAAAAAGAAGGGAGAATGGACAGGAAAAAGTGGCTAAGGAGACAGAAAGAGAAAGAAATAAAGACAGACACACACACATATTCTAGCACCCGAGGGAGGAAAATGCTGCACAGGGAAGTAGGGAGGGAGGGAATGCTGATGCACAAGGAAATGGAGGGGGAGGGAATGCTGATATGGCTACTGTACAGGAAAGTGGACAAGGGGAGATAAATGCTGCATAGGGGGCAGAAAGAGAGACAAATAGAAAGAAAGACAAATAATAGGAGGGAGGGAGACAGAAAGAAAAGAAGAAAGACACAAGGGCAGGGAGTGAGACAGAAAGAAAGAAAGACAGACATACATATATTCTAGCACCCATTAATGTAATGGGCTTAAAGACTAGTATGGTAATAAAAGACAAAAATAATGCTTTAAAAATACCATGAGTCAAAAAGTGAATGTCATGAACATAAAAACTATGAATGATGGGAAACAAAAAATGTCTATGAATGAATGTCATAATTGTAAAAACTATTAAGTGCTGTGAGTAATAAGAGTGAATCAGAGACCACCGCCATGAATATGAGTACCAATTAACATAAATACAAATACCTTATCATAGTGGGTCGGGTACAAAACAAGAAACCTGCAAATAAAATATACATATCATTGAACAAAATCCAATGAAAAGTGATATGAGCAACTGTTTAGAAATGAGAAAAAGAGACCCAGACACTCTAAAGCCCAGTCAGCACTTAGGTGGTTAGTAGCAATATTCAATTCATTAACCGGCTAGCCAAAAGGCTGTGCTAACTAACTATACTAAGTTAATTAATTGGCACCAGGTCTGAATATCGACTGGTTGGTTAACTTTCAGGTCAGTGTACATACCCAAATACTCAATGCTAATAGCCAACTTTTATTTTTGTGCCCCTTGCCCCTAGGGCAAAATAAAAAATCAACAGGAACAAGGGGCACCCATAACTTGTACCTTTCTATAAATGGATGGATTAATTGACCATTCATTAAGATGTGTGCTTGCAACTGAGTATATGCTAATTTTAATCTGTGAAGAAACTGATTCCCTAATCCAAACCAACATAAGACTTTAAATAAAAAAAGGATCTAATTAATTTTGTCAAAAGCTTTCTCTACATCCAATCCAAGTGCCACAGTTGGTGTGTCTTGCCCCTGTGCTACTTGCATTAGATCACAGAAAAGCCTAGTATTACCTGCAGAAAGTCAGTCCATCTTTAAAAAAAATTTCAATTTGCATAATGTCTAATAGAGAGGGCAACACACTGGACAAATTCTGTGCCAGTATCATGATGTAAAAAAATTTACAGTGTGCATTTAATAACTAGATCTAAAAATTCAGCTCAGAAACCTTTCTCCATTATGAAAAATCAAATAGAACCTAAAATTAATTCAGTACATGAATTGGGTACAAATTTTCCTGATAAGATTAGCAATTTAAGAGCTGCTCTTCAAGTGGTACCAAATGAAAAGGTTGGTTAGGATGATAATCACATGAGTGAAAATTATCAGTTGAATTCATCTAGGTTTACAGAATTTCAAAATATATTCTTTGATTTCTTTTATTAAGACTACTTAATCCATAGTATAGTTCCAAAGTGACTTACATACTAAAATGTTACAATGAAAAAAATATGAATAAGCGTTAATGATCCATTACTGATATTTTCAAAAAATGTATGTTTTCAAAAACTTCCAGAAACATATATAGGATGTTTAGAATTTTACATGAGGTGGTAAACCATTCTGAACTGCCTGAAAGGGAAAAGAAGTCTCCAAAATCTTTTTCATACAACACATTTAAAAAAAGAAAAATTCAGTAAAAATCTATCAGAGGATCTATGAGTACATGGTTTTGAATTGAAAGAAAGCAAGTGGCTAAGATATGCAGGAGTAAGACCATACAACATTTTATGGAGGCTCACATAGCTTTTAAACTGTATGCTCTGGTTCATCAAGTTGTTTATGGTAAAGCTGCTAAGTATATTCAGGATCTTGTTAATTTACCTGATAGAGCTAGAGCTGGTTTGAGGGAGTATTGGATTCTCCACTATCTAAACTGTAACAGTGTGGAGGAGCATTTTTGATAGGACATCTAGATCTGAGATTGGACGTTTTGGGTAAGACGTCCACAAACCCAGTAGAAAAATGTCAATATTCAAAGTTGCTAGATGTCTGACTTTTATTTTTGAAAATGACCTATGTAGACGTTTTGGTTCAAAAATAAAAACGTCCATGTGAAAAATGCACAAAAGAAAGTTTTGTAGATGTACCCAACTACCTTGTCTGATTCGGGCAGGAGAATCCCCATCAGCTGAGCTGGTTTAGGGATTCCTGCCAGCTCAGCTGATGGGGTTTCTCCATGCCAGGATAAGCTGTAGCCCTACACACCTCCCCCACATCCGCTGACCCCCCTGACATCTCCGGACACCCCCCCCCCAACATCATCCGACCCCCCCCCTGACATCAGGCAACACCCACCCACATCACCTGAAGAGCAGATAAGAAAGTGTAAAATGAGCATATATAGATAAAAATAGCCCAGGTGAAAAAGAAATAGGAGACTGCATAACATGGGTTAAATATGCTCATTTTATACTTTCTTTTCTGCTCTCCTACTTTCTAGTTTCACTTCACTTTGTCAGTATTTTTAAGTGTACCATTATTTATTTTTATAATTTTATTCTTTATTACTTGTGCACTTTTGATAGATGTTAATTTGATTATATTGAAATATATTTATTGAAAATTTCCAGAAAAAAAACCAAAAACCACACATCTCAAATAATAATAATAACTTTATTCTTCTATACCGCCACAATCTTGCGACTTCTAGGCGGTTTACAATCAAGAGTGCTGGACATTCAGCGAAATACAATAAGTAGATATTCAGAGGAAATACAGAGATCAGAGACCTCAGGAGGCAATAGTATAGAAATACAATTTGCTGAGCGAAAATGTAATATGTACATTTTAGTAGGTAATGTCCGACAGGACCTGTTAGGGATAAATAGCAACATAAAGTTACGATAAGATGAAGATAGCAGATTATATTTATAACAGTGCTGTAAGTTCAGGTGGAGGGAGAGGGAGCGCGGGTCAATTGTTTAGGTATTTCTGGAACAGGTATGTTTTTAGGCGTTTCCTGAATTCCCCGTATGTAGTGGGCGAAAGCAGTTGGTCTAGGTCTTTGCCCCATAGGACTGCTTGGTGAGAGAGAAGGTGTTCGTGGTGTTTTTTCATTTTGCAGCCTCTAACTGGAGGGGAAATGAGTTTTGGGTGTGTGTTTCTCTTGAGTTTGTTATTAGAAAATGCGAAAAGGTCCGTTATGTACTTGGGGATCAGGCCGTATAGTACTTTGAAGCAGAAGCAGGCAAATTTAAACCTTACTCGGGCTTCCGTTGGTAGCCAGTGCAGCTGCCGATAGTAGGGTGTCACGTGGTCGAATTTCTTCAGCCCGAAGATAAGTCTGACCGCAGCATTTCGCATTATTTGGAGACGTCTCATATTCTTTTGTGAGATTGCTAGATAGGCGATGTTGTAGTAGTCAAGCTGACTCAGTATGAGGGATTGCACTAGGATTCTGAATGTTGACGTATCGAAGTATGATTTAATGGTTCTGAGTTTCCAGAGAGTAAGGAAACCTTTTCTGAATAGGGAATCCACTTGTTCCTTCATTGTTAGGCATTGGTCTAGAACAGGGGTGCCCAACGCGTCGATCGCGATTTACAGGTCGCTCGCTCAGGCGACCCCAGTCGATCGCAGAGCGGGTTTCCTTCTTCCCTTCTCTTTTTTCCCCTCCTGACTGGCCCGCTCCTGAATTCTGCTGCTGCCTCCGCTGCTCAACATTTAAAAAAAAAAACAAAAAAAGGCTTGGAGAACTTATGCTCCGGGGGCTAACATGTGCTTGTACCGGCTTCCCTTCGCTTCCCTCTGAAACCAGAAGTTATGTCCGGGGAGGGGGAGGGGGTAAGAAAGGAAGCCGGCACGCACATGTTAGAGCCCTGTTCGCGGGCTAAAGCGGGAGACAGGTCAGTGAAGCTTGCGATTTGCTCTTCTTGCTGCCAGGTCCTGCCTACTTTCTGTTTCCTCAAAGGCAGGACCCGGCAGCATTTTTCCCAATAGGTCGATCTTGGGCCGATCAGCCTTCCTCTTCCCACCTCAATTGTGCCGTCGGAGAGGAAGTTCTGGCCAGCGGAACTTCCTCTCCAACGGCAAAATTGACGTCGGGGAGAGGAATGCTGGTGGGCCCGAAGCAAGGAGAGCTTGGCCGGCGGCGGGCGGCTTTGGGGGCCTGTTATCCGATGGCAGCGGCAGAAGCAGTGGCTTGTGGGTGGGCAGGGAGGGAGAAAGAGGACAGGCAGGGAGACAGAAGGAAAGAAGAGAAACAGAAAAAAAGAATGGGGGCATGAAGAGAGAAAGAAAGAGAGGGCAAGGAGAGAAGAAGAAAACATTGGAGGGGGAATGAGGTCAGGAAGAGAGGAAGCATACAGGCTAAAAGAAGGGAAGAAAGATTGGATGCACAGTCAGAAGAAGAAAGTGCAACCAGAGACTCATGAAATCACCAGACAAGGTAGAAAAAATGATTTTATTTTAAATTTAGTGATCAAAATGTGTCTGAATTTATATCTGCTCTCTATATTTTACAATATGGTCCCCTTTTACTAAACCGCAATAGAGGTTTTTAGCGCAGGGAGCCTATGAGCGTCGAGAGCAGCGCTGGGCATTCAGCGCAGCTCCCTGCGCTAAAAACTGCTATCGTGGTTTAGTAAAAAGGGAGGGGGTGGGTATTTGTCTATTTTTGTATGGTTGTTACTGAGGTGACAGTGCATAGAGTCATCTCCTTTGACCTCTTTGAAAAAACCCCAGAATAGGAATGATAATTAACAATTGTTTGCGTACAGTGTGCGTTGTGTTTTTTTTTAAAATTTTATTGTTGGTAGATCATTTTGACTTGGTCATTTTAAAAGTAGCTCGCAAGCCCAAAAAGTGTGGGCACCCCTGGCCTAGAATAACACCTAGTAATTTCATGGTGGGCTGAAAAGTACACAAGATAATTAAATATTCCCCCCACCCAAATTCCACCTCCATAATTTTGATTATAAATGTCTAACAATATACTTAGTTATATCTTGTTTTCAAAATTTCTATTTCTTTTCAAAATTTCAATATCTTGTTTTCAAAATTTCTATTTGTCTTTGCTAATTGATTTTATTATTTTCTGTTTTATAATATATATGTATATTTCTTTTTGCTTGATGTGATTGTATTAGTTTTCAGGGGTTCCCAATACGTCTATTGCGATCGACCGGTAGCTCAGGAAGGCAACGTGAATCGATCGCGGAGCCCATCCCGGGCTTCCTGATAGACTCATGTTGCCGTCCTAATCTACCGGGCCGATCAGCCTTCCTCTATGTTCTCCCTAGGGCCTTTTAGCTGGGCAGTCCGCCCAGCTGTCATCTACTGCTGCCGCTGCTGCTGAACATTTAAAAAAAAAACCCGGCTTGGAGATTTCAGCCCGTAGCGAACTTATGCTCCGGGCTCTAACGTGTGTGTGCCGGCTTCTCTTCTCTTCCCTCCGAAACCGGAAGTTATGTCCGGGGGGGGGGGGGTGAGAAGGGAAGCCGGCACGCACACATTAGAGCCCGGAGCATAAGTTCGCTACGGCAGTTTAGGAGAATAAATTTTGTAATACTGTCTGGCCAAAATGGCCATCCCGTCTGGAGAAACATCCAGAAGTGAAAGTATGAACCAAGGACTAAGTAGCAGCCTTGCAAATTTCCTCAATAGGTGTAGATCTGAGGAAAGCTATGGAAGCTGCCATTGCTCTGACCTTATGGGCTGTGACTCTACTCTGTAGGGGTAATCCAGCCTGGGCATACCAGAAGGAGATACAAGCAGCCATCAAGTTGGAGATGGTACACTTAGAGATAGGATGTCCCAACTTATTTGGATCAAAGGAGACAAAAAATTGAGCAGTTCTGTGTGGTTTGGTGCATTCCAAATAGAAGGCCAAAGCACATTTACAGTCCAGAGTATGAAGAGCTGATTCTCCAGGATAAGAATCAGGCTTTGGAAAGAACACTGGAAGAACAATGGATTGGTTGAGATGAAATTCCGAAACCACTTTAGGTAGGAATTTAGGATGAGTACGGAGAACCTCCTTATCATGATGGAACACAGTGAAAGGTGGATCAGCAACTAAAGCTTGCAGCTCACAATTCTTCGAGCAAAAGTGAGGGCAATGCTAAACACCACTTTCCAAGTGAGATACTTCAGATGAGCCATAGACATTGGTTCAAATGGAGGCTTCATCAATTGAACAAGAACAACATTGAGGTCCCAAACCACTGGAGGTGGTGCAAAAGATAGTCTAAAACAGAAGACAAGGAGGAATGTTGAGGCTCCTTATTGTGAGAAAAACCCCACGTAGAAAATCTAGTCCATTTTTGGTGATAGCATTGTCTAGTGGTAGGTTTCCTAGAAGCCTCTAAAATGTCTCTAACTGATTGATAAAACTGAAGAGGAGTTATGTTGAGAGGTACCAAGCTGTCAGGTGTAGAGACTGCAAGTTGGGATGAAGCAGAGATCCCTGACTCTGTAAGTAGAGATGGAAAAACTGGTAGAAGGTATGGCTCCCTACTGCTGAGTTGAAGTAGAAGGGAGTACCAAGGTTGTCTCGGCCACCAAGGAGCAATCAGAATCTTGGTGGCATGGTCGTTCTTTAACTTGACAAGAGTCTTGAGAATGAGAGGGAATGGAGGGAATGCATACAGGAAGAGATTCGTCTATTCCAGAAGAAAAGCATCTGCCTCGAGGCAATGAGGAGAATAGATCCTGGAGCAGAATTGAGGCAGTTTGTGGTTGTGGTCTTATCTGAGGCATGCCCCGCTGTGAAAAAATGCGATGAAGAGGCGAGGAATGGAGTGTCCATTCGTGAGGTTGCAGAAGACGACTCAAGTTGTTCGCCAAGCAATTTTTCGCCACTTGGATGTAGACTGCTTTGAGGAAGGTGCTGTGGCGGATTGCCCAATCCCAAACCTTCAGAGCTTCTTGACAAAGGGAGGAAGATCCCGTCTCTCCCTGTTTGTTGACATAGTACACGGCGACTTGGTTGTCTGTCCAAATGAGGACTACCTGATCTTGAAGAAGATGTTGAAAAGCTTTGAGAGCCTTAAAAATCGCTCTGAGTTCTAACAGATTGATGTGACACTGACGATCAGTACTGGTCCAGTGGCCTTGAATATGGAGACCATCGAGATGAGCGCCCCAAGCTTAGGTCGAGGAATCTGTTGCGAGGACCTTCTGATGAGGGGGCGTTTGAAACAGCAAGCCTCTGCAGAGATTGGAAGAGAGCATCCACCAGCGGAGAGACTGTCTCAATGAAGGAGTGACTGCAATGTGTCGAAAAAGTGGGTCGCAAGCCTGCGTCCACTGAGATGCCAGGGTCCACTGAGGAATTCTGAGGTGAAGTCTGGCAAAAGGAGTCACATGTACTGTGGAGGCCATGTGACCCAGGAGTACTATTATGTGTCTCGCTGATATGGAGGAGCGGGAAGACACTGTATGACAGAGTTGAAGGAGGACTTCCAGACGTTGTTGCAGAAGGAATGCTCTGAGTTGGATAGTATCCATAACAGCTCCAATGAATTGGAGGGTAGAAGTTGGGATTTGGGAAAGTTGATTTCGAATCCCAAACTCTGTAGGAACCATATAGTCCATTGGGTCACTACAATAACCCCTTGAGATGTTGAATCTTTGATGAGCCAGTCGTCCAGGTAGGGAAATACCTGAAGACCATGGTTTCTGAGAGCTGCGGCTACCACTACCGGTCACTTAGTGAACACTCTGGGAGATGAAGCCAGGCCAAAGGGCAGCACTCTGTATTGATAATGCAGATTCCCCACCCTAAATCTGAGGTATTGGCGGGAGGCCAGATGAATGGGAATACGAGTATAAGCCTCCTTGAGATCCAGAGAGCATAACCAGTTGTTCTGATCTAGGAGGAGATAAAGGGATGCCAGGGATAACATGCAAAATTTTTCTCTGACTAAAAATCTGTTGAGAGCCCTGAGAACCAGAATGGGCCGCAGATTGCCCGTCTTCTTCAGAACAAGGAAGTAACGAGAGTAAACCCCCCCTGTTCTTCTGTTCCAAAGGAACTAGTTCGATGGCATGGAGACGAAGCAGAGCTTGAGCTTCCTGAAGAAGAAGGGCGGACTGGGACGGACTGGAAGGATACTCTCTTGGAGGAAGCTCTGATGGAACCTGAGTGAAATGAAGAGAGTATCCTTCCCTGATGATTGACAGCACCCAGAGGTCGGATGTGATTGTCTCCTATCGGTGGTAAAAATGATGGAGACGACCTCCAATAGGGGGAAGATAGGACAGAGACAGAACGGTGGAGATTATGCTCTGTTTTAAACAGTCAAAAAAGCTGCGTAGCCTTAGGTGCAGCAGAAAGTTGAGGTTTCTGTTGCTTCTGATTCTGCTATTTCTTAAGAGGAGGGCGAGTGTAAGGAGCTGCTCTTGGAGCAAAACGCCTCTGATAAATAGGAGGAGGGCGTGCAGGCTTGGCATGAGCTGGCTTTGGCTTAAGTCTGACAATAGAAGCAAAGGATTTTTCACACTCAGACAATTTCTTGGTGGCTGCCTCAATAGATTCATTGAATCTGCACAAGGAATATTAGCCAAGTGGTCCTGAAGATTAGGATCCAAGTCGATGGTACGAAACCAAGCAAGGCGGCGCATTGCTACAGAACAAGCAGCCGCCCTTGCAGACAACTCAAAGGCATCGTAAGAAGACTGAAGTAGATGTAATCTGAGTTGTGATAGAGAAGCTATAACTTCTTGAAATTCAAAGTGCTTTTGAGTATCTAAATAACTGATAAATTTAGGCAAATGAACAATGAGGAACTCAAAATAAGTTATAAAATGAAAACTGTAATAAAGGACTTTAGAGGACATCATGGCATTTTGATAGATGAGACGTCCAAATTTGTCCATAGTTTTTCCTTCCAGGAGGAACGGTAGCATAAACCTTGGAAGGATGGGACCTCTTCAAGGATGACTCCACAAGTAGGGATTGGTGAAATAATTGCGAATTCTCAAATCCTTTGCAATGGAGAGTTTTATATCTGGAGTCCAATTTGCCTGGAACAGCTGGAATGCATAAGGAGTCTCCAGGCATCTGGTAAAGTCTGAGACAAAAGCTTGTGAAGAGGAAGCTTAAGTGACTCTGCCGGAGGTTGAGGAAGATGCATGACTTCGAGATACTCCTTAGAGTATTTGGAACCAGCATCCAATTGAAGGTCCAAGTCGATAGCCATCTGACAAAGAAAAGAGGAGAAAGATAGCTGATCCGCCAATGCCTTGCCTCGAGAAGGACTTGAGGTCGTCGAGGCAGCCTGGGTCGAAGATGAAGCTTCGGCCGGAAAAAAGGCATCAAAAGAATAGGGAGACTTGGACAAAGCAATCGAAACTGCAGAGTCATCGAGGTTTGGAAGTGGAGACCTCGATCGAGATATTGGTAGTCTAGTAGAACTGGAAGGTGTAGATCGAGGCATAGTTGAAAAAGGACGCTCTTTAGAAGAAGAGCTATGCCTGGAAGTATGCCTCGATGAAGGCCTCAAACGTCGGTGAGAACGGTGCTTGGAAGCACAAATATGTAACCTCTCCCTAAAAACTGGGGAGATCCCAGAGGACTGGAAAATAGCGAATGTCACGCCCATCTTTAAGAAGGGATCAAGGGGTGACCCAGGAAACTACAGGCCTGTGAGCTTGACCTCGGTTCCAGGGAAGATGATGGAAGCAATGGTAAAAGACACAATCTGTGAACACATAGAAAACAATGGACAACTGAAGGCGAGCCAGCACGGCTTCTGCAAGGGAAGGTCATGTCTCACGAACTTGCTGTACTTCTTTGAGGGAATAAACAGCCAGATGGATAAGGGGGAATCCATAGACATCATTTACCTTGACTTCCAAAAAGCCTTCGACAAGGTACCTCACGAACGGCTACTTAAAAAGCTGTGGAACCACAGGGTGCAAGGGGATATCCACCGATGGATCAAACACTGGTTGGCAGGCAGGAAACAGAGGGTCGGAGTAAAGGGCCAATACTCAGATTGGCAATGGGTCACGAGCGGAGTTCCACAGGGGTCGGTGCTGGGACCTCTACTCTTCAATATATTTATTAACGATCTGGAGACAGGGACAAAATGTGAGGTTATCAAATTTGCTGATGACACCAAACTCTGCAGCAGGGTTAGAAACACGGCAGACTGTGAAGACCTGCAAAGGGACCTAACGAGACTGGAAGACTGGGCAAAAAAGTGGCAAATGAGTTTTAACGTAGAGAAATGCAAGGTCATGCATGTAGGGAAAAAGAACCCGATGTTCAGCTACAAAATGGTGGGAACACTGCTAGGGGTGAGTAACCTTGAAAGGGACCTGGGGGTGATGGTCGACACATCACTGAAACCATCGGCACAATGTGCGACAGCCTCAAAAAAAGCAAACAGAATGCTGGGCATCATCAAAAAGGGTATCACAACCAGGACGAAGGAAGTCATCATGCCACTGTATCGCGCGATGGTGCGCCCGCACCTGGAGTACTGTGTTCAACACTGGTCGCCGTACCTCAAGAAGGACATGGCGGTACTCGAGGGAGTGCAGAGGAGGGCAACTAAACTGATAAAAGGTATGGAAAAATTTTCATACGCTGACAGGTTAAAAATGCTGGGGATGTTCTCCCTGGAGAAGAGGAGACTTAGAGGGGACATGATAGAGACCTTCAAAATCCTTAAGGGCATAGAGAAAGTAAATAAGGACAGATTCTTCAAACTGTGGGGAGCCACAAGCACTAGGGGTCACTCGGAGAAATTGAAAGGGGACAGGTTTAGAACAAATGCTAGGAGGTTCTTTTTTACCCAGAGGGTGGTGGACACATGGAACGCGCTTCCGGAGGATGTGATAGGCCAGAACTCTGTACAGGGGTTCAAGAAGGGTTTGGATAGGTTCCTGGAGGATAAGGGGATAGAACTTGAGGTAGGTTATAGGAATGGTCAGAGACCACTTCACAGGTCGCGGACCTGATGGGCCGCCGCGGGAGCGGACCGCTGGGCGAGATGGACCTCTGGTCTGACCCAGTGGAGGCAACTTCTTATGTTCTTATGTTCTTAAGCAGATCTCAAAGTTCGAGGAGACTTCGCCCCGGAGATGGAAGCAGTCGATGGCACCAAGGAATGGATGGGGATGGAAGCTGTGGATCGAAGCTCCAGAGGCTTGATGAAAGAACCTCGATGCACCCCCAAAGACTCTGCTCCTTGTATGGAGTGTGAGGAATCCTGTTGAGGCACTTGCAAAGAATCTGCTCCTTGCTTTACGTGCATAGATGCCAGACCAGACACTCGCAGAGACTCTGCTCCCTGCATAGAGTGTGTAGTCTTAATCTGACGCATAAGAAGAGGCTCGACCTCACGGGAGTCTGCAGAATGCCCAGGCAGGATTAGAGTAACAAGCTTCGGTCTCATATTAGTGAGGAACTGAATGAATTGCTCCTTTAACATGGTCTGGAAAGAAGCCGGAAAGGATAGATCCGCGTCTGAAACCGGACTACCTGCTTTTGCTGGAGGTTCCACAGAGGCAGTGGAAATGTGCTTCGACTTGGAAGTCTTAGGAACCTTAAGCACCACCGCTGGAACTTTCTGCTGAGTTATCTGACCTGAGGATAAAGGGGAAGATACAGCAGACATCGTTGAGGAAAGAGCTGCTGCAAACAAAGAAGGTCTGATGAGGCTTGAGATCGAAGCAGTGGAGGCAGGAGGACCCTCGGTCAAAGATGAGACGGAGGTCGGCTTCGGAGTCGAGGAAGTGGTCAAATCCATCCAGAAGAGCTTCTCCACTGAAAGCAGACAACGTTTAAGGGCTCGAGGTTGAAGAATAGCACAGCACTCGCACAACTTCAGGTGATGGTCTGGCCCAAGGCACTTGAGGCACTTACTGTGTGGGTCCGTAAGAGAAATCGCACATTGACAATGGCTACACTTCTTGAAGCCTGTTGTTGGCTGGGACATAGGAGGAAAAACAGCCACTGCAAAGTCGAAGCTCCTGGGCTGTGGCCGAGCGGCCTGCCCTGGCAGCCGAATGGAAGAAATAAAATTTAAAAAAAAAACAAAAACGAGAAATAAAAGAAATAAACTAAATACAGTGATTCGTGAAGAAAAATAATACAAACTGCGGTGATAGAAGGCACGAAGTAAGTAAATTGAATGCAGAGAGTCAAAGAGGGACTTCTCGGCTCCGCGTTAAACTGAGAACTGAGGAGATGCGCCCTGTGCTGGGCGGGAAGGCATTCGCGCATGCGCGGTGCGGCTGACTCGAAACTTCTAGTTTCTACAAGCAAGTCTGCATGCGAGGCTTCCACATCGGGGCTCCGTCGATGATGTCACCCATATGTGAGAATAGGCTGCCTGCTTGTCCTGGGATAAAAAATGATTAGACAAAAAGTACAAAATACTTAAGGGTCAGTATTCAAAAGGGCTTGGACTGGGCAGTAGAGGTTTTTACCCAGTTAAACTGTGCTGAGCTAGCCAGCTGCTATAATCCGTGTCACTTATCCAGGTAGTGCTGCTGAATACCTCCACTAACCTGCCATTTTCTAACTGACTAAATTAGGTGCACTCTAGGTCTGAATAAAAATTGTTTAGCTAGATTGCAGTTAGTGCAAAACACTGCTGCAAAACTGATAGCTGGAAAGAAGAAATGGTCCATGTCATACCTATATTGGTTGACCTGCATTGGCTGCCTTTTGCAGTACAAATTATCTTTAGTTTTATGTTTGGAAAGGAAGTGAAGTCACCAGCACGAATGGACACTTGCTAGGTGAGCTCTGTTCGGGCCCAAGCTGAAATCCCCTTGTTGGCTGCGAAATCGTGCCTGCACTCTCTCCCGCCGGGTTCCTGCAGTGCGGGAGCGTGCTCTGATTATGACGACTCGCAAATGGCTTCTCGGAAACAAAGTGAGGCAGCGCACTTTGGAGCAGACGCTCAGCAGAGGCACACGTGATGGCTCAGCCATGGAATATGGCTGTGGTGGGGCTATGTTAGCTGTGGTGCATCCGTCTTCCCCGGCAGCCTCGGGATCGGCCACGGGGGTCTGTGGAGCCGCTGACTAAGGCTGACATGCAGCACTGGATTCAGGAGGTGAAATCTGAAATCGCGGCTGTGGCGGTGCAGGTTAGGGAGACAGTGCAGGAATTGCGATCGGATCTTCTTGAGGTGGGCTCTCGAGTGGATGTTGTGGAGAACCAGCTGGACACATGTGAGGCGACTGTAACTGGGGTGCAGCGGAAATTGGAGGATACCAGAGCTGAATACCTACTCCTAATGGACAAGGTTGAGGATCTGGAGAACTGCACCCATAGGAATAATTTGCGGGTGCGGGGGCTCCCAGAGGTGCCCGAGTATAGGGATGTTCGAGATGCTGTACTGCGTTTGCTGCACTGGCTGCTCCAGGATGTATCTTTGGACCCGGGTATAGAACGGGTGTATCGAGCTTTGGGCCCTCGGCTCTCTGAGCAGCCAAAGGATGTGTTGATTTGTTTGCAGAGCTTTATGGTCAAGGAGTGGGCCTTGCGGAGGGCCAGGGATCTGGGCACAGTGACCTGGGAGAGCCATCGCCTGGAATTCTATCAAGGCCTGGCAGCCAGCACTTTGCAGAAGAGGCGTTTCTTTCGGGAGGTCACTAAGGCTCTTCAGCGGGGCAATTTTCGTTACCGCTGGACTTATCCTTTTGGAGTGGTTATCACCATCAATGGAGTACACACCAGAGTTATCTCTGTGCGGGAGGCACGTGCCCTGCTGTTGAATGCAGGCATTGAGGTGCCAGAGGCTTCTGGTCCGAAGCCGAGGAGCGGGTCCAGGTTTTGGCCCCTTCTAGATGGCAGCGAGTGGAGCATGGTGCTCGAGGGGGCCGAGGGGGAAGTGGAGGTGGAAGCCCTTCTCCAGCGGTGACTTCTACCTCATCGGGCCCTATCTGAACTGCACTGGGAGTGGGGGGTGCCTGCCTGTGCGGGTGGGCTGTTACTGTGCCAACTTGGGTGGTGTTTTTGTAGCGGGTTTTGAGCCTTGGTTTTTGGGAGCCTCCAAGACTGAGTGGATGGGAAGTAGTAGGAGGATGTTGGATGGGGTCTTGTTGTTACACTGTGCCTTGCTTTTGATTTTCTCTTGTACTCTGGACTGTTTTTGCAAGGTGGGCTGGGGACCTTTGTGGAGTGGGGTGTTGTGGGGGGGGGGTTGCTGATTGGTATGGTGTGTTCATTATGGGGATCTGTTTTATTGTTTGTCTTGGGGGCTGTGTAGAGGGCGTTGGGGACTGCATACGTCCTTGTTTGTAGGTGGGAGGTTTGGATGCTCCCATTCAGGGGGAAGGGGTGTGGGGGTGGGTGGTGGGTGGGGGATTGTAGGGGGTGGGGTTGGGATGGGGGTGGTGACAGTTCGTGGGTAGGGGGTTCTATATTGTTGCTTTAGTAGTACATCTTGTCTTTCTTATTTTGCCTCATGGCTGGTATCAAGTTAATCTCATATAATGTCAGGGGGCTTAATTCTCCCCATAAGCGGAAGGCTCTCTTTCGGGAGCTGGCTCGTTTAAGGGCCTCGGTATGTTTTGTCCAGGAAACATATCTATTGAGGTCCCATGAAAAGCTGGTTCATGACCCTAGATTTCCTACTGCACTCTGGGCCTCTCGGGTAGGTCACTCTAAGTCGGGAGGGGTTGGGATTTTGATCAGCAAGCATTTGAGGTGCGAGGTTCGGAGGCTGATGCGGAATCCCCAGGGCCGCTATATAATAGTGGAGGCCCTGTTGGAGGGTTGCTTGTATTCCCTGGTAAATGTTTACGCTCCCAATGAGGGTCAGGGACTTTTTGTGAAGGATCTGGTGGCCTGAATTTTGCAGTTTAAGGGGGGTGCCTTAATCTTGGGTGGGGATTTTAATCTCATTGTCACACTGCATCTGGACAACTCGAGCTCTGCTGGGAGTTACTGCTGGACGGATCGGAAACTGTTGCGGGCTGCGGTCACTGACCTCAATGTTGACGATGGGTGGCACTGGCTGCATCCTCAGGTATGGGACTATACCTATTTCTTGAGGGTTCATGCTTCCTACTCTAGGATTGACTATATTTTTGTGGAACGTGGCCTTCTTCAACGAGTGGAGGGGGCGGGTATCGAACGGACCACTTGGTCGGATCATGCTCCCGTTTGGTTGCAGCTTGCTGGTACTGGGGGGTGGAGCTGGTGTGAAAAATTGGCGTTTTAATGATAGCCTGTTGGATGATCCCATGGTGGCGGACCAAATTGCGGGGTGGATTCAGGATTATCTAGCTGATAACTTAAGGTGTGGGGCTTCTCCAGAATCTATCTGGGAGAGTTTAAAGGCTACCCTCCGGGGTCGGTTGATTTCTTTGGCTTCCTTCCGGAAAAAACGTCAGCGGGAAGCAGTGGGTGCTCTGTTGGCCCAGATCAGGAGACTTGAGGGAATACATAAGCATCAATCTTGGAATGCAGATGTGGGATCTCAGTTACGGAAGGAGCGTAGTGATCTGCATGCTTTTGAGTTGGACCGTTTGCGTTTTAATCTTCAATTGCTTCAACAGAAGTACTTTGAATTTTCTAATAAGACTAGTCGTTTAGTCGCTCACCGGCTGAAAGTACGCCATACCCGGAATCATATTTTGACTATTCGGATGGCTTCGGGGGAGCTTCTCCACCAGGAGGATGCTATTCGGGCACGTTTTGTGGAATATTATGGTCAGTTGTATACCCCTGAGGCGGAGGGTACGCCCCTTGCT